>NW_028263391.1:3197042-3509423 GCF_051168715.1 Poecilia mexicana | reverse complement strand
TGAAGATAACAACTTTGACATGTGCTTATTTTTTTCTTTCCTTTCTTTGTAATTTGTGCTTCCATCACCCTACGACCTTCAGCATTTTGGCAAATGTCATTGGTGTCCAGAGTGAATGTCTGCATCAATAAGACTCTAACAGGCTACAGATGACATGATGGTCATGTAAAAAGCAAACCAAGAAAGTCCAAATCTCCATTTTTGCTCACATTTTGTGATGAAGGAAGTCATGCTCAGTGTGTTCTTCAGAGGTATCCATGTTGTTTTATTTAGTGGTTCTTGGTGCAGCGCTACCACAGGTGAGTAGGGGAACAAGTTTTTCAAAGGGTTTGGATCATTTGACACACTGGAGCTGAAACTGGAACAAATGTTTCGTTCCCCAGTTGAACTGAGTCTACTGGTCAACAGGTGAGAAAACACCTATTAAAGTACTGTGCATACCAACCCTCTGCTTCTGTTCAAATGTCATAAAAACAACATGGAAGTCAGCTCCAAAGCATTTATGACTCGATTGATGCTCAAAGGGCTTGATGCATTAACTCACACAGCATTGTGCATCCATGGGGGCTGTTTCCCTACAGATTCACTTTAAATCAAAGTTTTTGACACAACTGTTCCTTTTTGTGGGAGTCGAGAGCTGACTGGCTGAGAGCTGCAGCCTGAGTTCATCTGCAGAAGGAGGACCAGCATTGGATGATTGATTGTTTCTTATCTCCCCTGGTGAATCATGGCCTTCATTTCGGTTACAGATCCCGTTCTTATGTCAGTGGAAGTGTCTGCCGGCCCTCTGGGCTATCCCTTTCCATGAATGGCTGCATTCTGTTTGACGGCGTGCTGTGGGCAGGTCTTTGTTTTCTTGATTGATTGGCTTTGGGTAGTTGAGCAGCTTCCAGGAGATCATTAGTGACTTGACCTGACAGCGCTGGTGACTGCCGCAACCCCGTGGCATTGGCATTCAGCACAGACAGCTGCTCAGAGAGCGGGGCTTTACCCAAACACACTGACCTCAGCTTGTAGTTGGAATAACTGGAAACCTGGGGGCGCCTAAAAATGGTTTTTGATATTTTGAGACGGACCTACTCATAGAGTATAAAAGCTATGAGTTATAGACCTAATGATGCATTTACACCAAACGAGTGGTATACATTCAAAGTCTATGTGGAGGCGCGTCGAGCAGCGCATTTCGAACGTGTAGTTTGGCCTGATTTGAACACTCCAGACGGACCTGACACTCAAAACGGGTTTGGCGTGAACGCACCATAATTGTATATTTTAAAAATATTACACAGCGAATAAATCCAGATTGCCTCCATAATTTTGATCATAAGAGGGTTAACTTTTCAGCAGCACCAAATGCAAACTTGGTGCATGGCCAAAAGCGGGTGCCACATAATTTGGCTCATGTAAATCATAATAATTAGTTGTAACATATTTAAATACAAATGTGTAAAGCATTTTAATAGATTTAGACTAAGCAATGCAAAAGCATCACATTTGCTCCAGAAAACGATGAATTTCTTTCATCTATTGTGAGACTAACATGAACCGCAGACATATTTTACTGCTGTAAAAACAGAGCAGAGCATCATTTTAGATGCAGTTACTCACTGCTACAGCAACAGTATGTCGCCTTGAACAAATGAAAAACATGAAAAATTATGAATACAAAAGCAGCAAAGACGTGAGGAGTGATCCAGTGTTACATCTGTCCTGCTCCAACAATGATTTACTGAGACCAGCAGTGTTAAAGTGTTTTCATCTAAAAATTATTTATTTATTATGAAACAGTTCTGCTGACTTTTAATAAGCTCCTCCTCATTAATCTTTCCCAAAAAAATCAAAACCTGTCATGACTGTGTCAGATGTAAAGTCAGAACTTAAAAAATAAATAAATAAATTAGGGGTTTTCATCAAATAAGTACATCATGAGAAAATGACAAGTCTTATTCTTATTTCAGAATAAAGCTTTGTTCAAAATTTATCTTAGACCAACCTTTCACAATAGGGTCACAGAGAACAGCGGAAGCTCATGAAGGTCAATCCAACCCAATCAAAACTCTGTTTACACTGGAAAGCCCTGACTATCTCATGTGCATTTCCTTTATGCTGACTTATCTGCATAAATATTTTCTCTAAAACTCCGAAGTTGCTCTTCTGTTATCATTCTAATGGCAGTTAATCCAGCAGTGTTCTTTCAAAAAGTAAATACACAATACTCCTCAATAAGCCCAATCCAAAACCAACTAAAACAAACGACTCAACGCTGGATTCTCTCTGTATGTTGTTGTGCAGCACGGCGCAGGCCGGCGATGCCCTGAGGAGGCAGGAAAACTGAAAGTGATTTGAAGAACAAAAAGCTCTAATGAATGTTTTCCTTGGATTGTCAGGAAAGACTTTAGCCAAATTGTTTCTGCAACCCTGACCCTTCCTGAACTCCCTGCGTTATTCCTTTTCCTCGCAGCTTTTCCCAGCTGGTAACAGAAAATCCCCCCCAACGATCATCACTCACTGGACATTTTTCCGTTTGTGCAGCTGAATGTTTAACGAGGCGATTCGGGGGGGAGATTCAGGTTAAGTGCTGAACGTGTTAAAGCTGTCGGGACTCTCTCTTGAGCTGTGAACCGATGACCCGTCGTTTAACTGCTGCTGCGCCCCGCTGCTGATTTACACTGCTGTAGTCCCTGGGATACAGCCGCCGCCACCGCCACGCTGCCGGTGGTTATTTCAGGAGCTGGAATCTGTGTTTCGTTTTTCTCCCAGGAGTGGAATACTTAAATGTATCCAGTCTATACCCAAATTAAACACCTGCTGCTGTAAAAGAAGTGGACCCAGTATGTACGAACATCTACAGGTACACGTACCAGTTGAATAAGGGTCATACTGTGGTGCCTTTCAAGAGCATTCGTGACCTTTGAACTTTTAAATGTATTGTCACACTACTGCCACAAAGCTCAATGGGATTTCCTGCTAAGGTTACAATTGTCAACAAAAACTAACAAACTCACAAAAACTGAAATTGAGAAAACATTTTCGTTGACTGACATGAATAAGAACAGTAATCAACGGCGAAAAACTAAAACTTACTGGAAGTACATTGTGCGTTTATAAAACTAAAACATATTGAAATTATAGATATAATATCCTCTATTTGTTAGCCTTTCAAACTTGATAAGTAATTGGGTTTTTTTCCCACCTCGCAAGACGTTTACATCAGTTGTCGGCAAATAATGGCACTCCGTATTCCTCCTGATGGCACTCAAGCTAGTCCACAAAATGGCCACAGCCAAATTTGGGAGAAAAACACCAGAATTGGTTGGCTGTTCAATAATTGAACAGAAGGCAACATTTTGAAAATGTTGTCTTCTGTTAAGCATTCATTACACGATCAATGTATACATAATCACAACATGACCTTTTTGAATTCTGCACCTAAAAATTAACCAATGTATGAAAAAACTAAAACTGCTACTATAACAAAAAAAACAAAAAAACAAACTGAAACTAAACAATATTTAATAAAAACTAGCAAACACACTCTAAAACTAACTGAATTAGACCAGGTGTGTGTCTGAGTGACATGGCGTTTATACCTGAACTACAGATGTTCTGAGTGACACAGACGTCAACAAATGTACTGTCATAGCCAGTATGAAAAAATATCTGTAGTAGCCTAACTTCAACCTAAAGAGGGCAGTAGTGAGATAGTTTTATTCCAAATATTGCTGAATTAAACACACTACAATGTAGGGATGCACGATATGGGATTTTTGGTTGATATCCGATATACCAATATATTAAAACTCATTTGGGTGATAACCAATACCAATACCAGTATTTTCATCCTATACCTACTGACTGAAACTACGTGGCTTTCTCTTCTGTTGAATTAAAATGCTGCATTATCTTTGTCAATCTAGCCTGTTACCAAATGCTAAAAAGTTCAGTTATTTTTTAAATAGCTCTAAACTTAAACACATATCACTCTTTTTTTTAATTATCTTCATTTTAACATGATGCAATGCAGGAGTTCATCTGTCATAAAATCCCAATAAGACACTGGAAAACTTATGGTTGCATTGCAGTCATGCACTGCAACATTTTGTTGTGCAAGTCATGGGACAAATTACATCGTGACAAGATGCGGGGGTTTAACTTTCTGTCAGGAAAAAAAAACAATGCATGCTCACACTTCAGTGAACTGAAGTATTCCAATCTCCTCAGTCTTCTGCTAAGCTGGGGTAATGTCTGCAGTGTGCTGATGATGATAGATCGCATCTATTACATCAGTCTGGAGGGGACAAACTGTGCTGCACTCAGCCTGTTAGTTTTGGGTCACCAGCAAAGTAATACAGAGCAGCTTCCTCACTAACTGAAACAGGCCCACACTCTGCTGCTGCTGCACCAACAACCACGCTACGGGAATTACAAAAAGGACGATTTTTATTCTGAACCAGACATAGAGTGTGCATGATTAAGGTTTGCACACCAAACCTGTGATTATGTGTGTTTTTGCAGCAGTGTAGTTGTTTACCAACCTGGTTTAGACTCATGCTGCTTACATAAAACAAGTATTTAGTCTGTTAAATATTCAGACACACATCAGTGTTTATTCATTTAATTATCATTTATGTCATGAAAATTAAGTGATTGAATAACTGTCAAGCACATAAGATGACCCTGGATTTTCTCAAAAGGTAAAAAAAAATTATATTTATTAAATATTATATCAAAGCTGTTTACGTTAAGAAATAGATATTATATAAAGCTTTACCTCAGAAGCAAAGAAAGGGGAAAATAAGCTTTTCTACTATTTATGATTGAATGAAAACCAGTGAAACTTTAATGCTGCTGTTACTGTGAAATATAGCTACATGCTTCTATGACGGCGTATTAGGGCAATTATAGATAGAAAACAGAAAGGAGTAAATCTCAGCCAAAAACTTTTTCAAATTTTGAGGTTAAGCTCAGAAATTTTCTGGTTAAAAACAAGGAAATTTCTGAGGTCTACAAATCAAACATTTGTCAAACAAAACTTATCAATTTTGAGAATAATCTCAGATATTTTCTAGACAGACCACAGGCATTTCTGTTTGAAAAGTTGAAAATTAGCTTCAAAAATTTGGAGTCAAAACTTTTGAAACAAGAAATTTGAGATAAATGTCCAAATTTCTGAGGAATTTTTTTTCGTTTGACATTTTGTAATAGAATTGTTTCTGTGTTTTTTAAGAATAGTCTAAGAAGTTTTCTAGAAACAGGGAAATTTCTGAACTCCACAAATCAAAAGTTTGCAAGCAAAATATTGTACATTTTGAGAAAAATCTCTGATATTTTCTAGAAAAAATTTTGAAATTTTTGAGTTTGAAAAGTTGAAAATCTGCTGGAAAAAAGAAATCTGAAATTTGAAGAATCTCAAATTTTTTATAAAAAAAACAAGCAAATGTTTGAGCTCCACAAACAAAAAAATTGCTAGAAAATACTAATACATTTTGACAATAATCTTACACTTTCTAAAAAAAAAAGAAGGAGTTTCTGAGTTTGAAAAGTCTAAAATATGCTAGAAATGTTCTAGAAAAACTTTTCAAACTGAAATTTTCTTGTATTTCTTGAAAATGTCTGAGATTAATCTCAAATTTCTGAGTTTTATTGGCAGAAATGTACTCCTCCTTTCTCCATCTTCAGTGGAGCGAAATAATAAACCCTTCTCCATGGAGTGTGTGTCAGGGAACACAGTAGCTGTCTGTGTGTTTAAATGACACACCATTACAACCGACTGTAAATCCCGAGGGTCAGTTAAAAGCTCATCCTGTCCCCCCTCCTCCACCCGTTTCCCACTGCTGTGCTGAGCACCTGTCTCTAGGACATCACAGCACGGCACGCAAGCCCCTCATCTCAGGACTGTTAATTCGCCATGACTATATACAGAACAGTTGTACTCGTTAGTGTAAACATTACGTTTGGCCGGCGGTCATACCATCCTGCCATCCAACAGCTGAAGCTGAACAGAGGCTGAACTCAGGCTGATCTTAAAGGGCCGGTATCCTCAGGAAGATTCTCTCCTTCTGGCAATAATGGAGAGTCAATCACACTTAAAGCTGCGGTATGTAACTGTCACCATGTGGTGATGGTATGGTGGTATGGTACGAGGCAGATAATCTGAGGAAAACGGAGCCCCTCTGCCTTCACCCAGTGCCAACTACAAAAACAACCAATCAGAGCCAGGAGGAGGGTCTTAGCGCTGTCGATCAGCTCTCATATACATGGCGGTGACACCTCCCGCTTTTTGCTCTGCTATGCTACAGCTTCTCATCAGAGCCTGTCGTGAATGCTACACTAGTTAGCTAGTTAGTTGATGATGGCGGAAAAACGGCAAATTGTCTCTCTGCCATTAGCACATTTAGTAGCGAGTACACAAGGTTGTTTGGTAGCGCTAAGACCCGCCTCCTGGCTCTAATTGGTTGATTTTGAACGGGAGTTGTGCGTTGCTTCAGTTGGCTGGAGCATCTCAGCAAGGAGGAGATGGATCTTTTTATAGATAATCTGTCTCATATGTTACTGTAAGAAAAATGAAAAATAAACATTGTTTTTAATAAAAGTTTAAGGATCTTGTGTTGTTTTGAGTTATTTAGGAGTCCAATTTATTGATTCTAGTTTCATTATTCTTTCTTCTTTAGTCTATTTATTTGGTTTGATCAGCCTTGGCTCTGTTTTGCTTTAGTTTTGTGCTTCTTAGAGTATCTAGTTTGCTTTTTTCTGTCTAGCTGTTCCAGAACTCTAGTTTTATTATGCTCCTTATGTCTAGTCGTTTTTTAGTGTTAGATTCATTTCCTAGTCCCTTGTGTACTTTCCCTCACTAGCTGCACTGAAATGTTCATTTTTAAACATAATGCTTAACTATAGCTAACACGTCGTAACTCTAAACCGCAGAAATTGAAATGAAACGAAAAAGAACAAAAATAGACACTAAAATAGAGCCCAAAAGCATTAATCTAAACGAATCCGTCCACTTCTATTTCCCATCACGAAGGGGTACAAACTCAACGTGCTCCCTCTGCTAACCTGCTGCTTTGACTGCATGTATAAGGAAGATTTAATAGGTGTCGTGGAGGCAGAGGAGGGTGGCGGTGCGGTGGCGGTGCTCGTCCATCTCCTCCGGTGCCAGTCCAAACAAAGCCTCCGGGGCGGCTGAGGCGCTGAGAGCACTGGAGGAAACATTGCCAGGAATAGCTCACTCCTTTTGCCGCCAAAGGCCTTATAAAGCCAGGTACGGAGGCCGGATGGCAGCGCCGGAGCTGCTGCTGGGTTCAGACGTCTGCAGGGACAGAGCTGAGACAGAGCAGGGTTCCTCCAGTCTGCATGTTTCTGCCTCCGTGCCCTTTTGTACTCTGACAGAAAAAAAACTGCTCTGTGAAATATCAGAGCTCATCAGTGGAATTTAACACATAGATTTAAAAGAGAGAGAGAAAAAAAACTGGGTCCAAACTTCACTCCAGAGCTACTGTAACGATCTGGAATAATGAAATCACCGAACATGACTCAGTCTGAGTCTTTATTCGAAACATCGTGGAGACAGAGATCTGAATTTTCAGCGCAGCTGCAAGTATAGCAACCATCTGTCTCGATTTTTATATCCAGGAGACTAACTGGTCTAATTTACAGTCGCCTCTGAAGGAGATAAAATGAGATATTTTCTCTGGTCTGACTGAGCAGGCTCAGTTGGAACCCTTCAGGATCAGTCCAGGCCCACAGCGGTGAGCTTATCCAGGGACTCCCTGTTCCGTCCAGCTCTACTTATTCCAGACGAGGCCTTTTTTATATATAAAACACCTCCATGAAGCAAACAGGAGGAAATATTAAAACGTGTTTCAGTTCAGTACAAGTTTATGACAGAAAAATGCAAAGGGAGTCAAAGTTCTGCATTTTGATCTAAAGTCCAGCTAGTCAAGCGATTAATCAATTAATTGCATGATAAATTAAAACGATATGCTCGATAATATCACACTTATTCACATGCGATTTTAATTTAATTTCTTATTTCATGGAAACACTACATTGTGAAATTGTGAAATCACTATTATTATTGACTATATTTTTGTGTTATAATAAGTTATTGCATCTTTTTGCGAGAGCATTGCATTTCTCTCCTGCCTGCCTGTCAATCCATGTAAAAAAAAACAAACATGGAGGCGTAAACCAGGCCAGGTTCCTACAGCATCCTCCAAAACATCCTCCATGTTTAGTTCCGCCCTGAAACCGATTCTTAATCGGCCAAAACCTCCACCTTCCTGTTCTCAGGGAAATCGGTGGAAACATTTTGGGCGGTGAACAGCTTTATCTTTGTGAGAGTATTCCTCTTCTTTTCCTGACCCGACAGCACTCCTCTGCTGCCGACGGAAAAGGAGTTTGCTTTGAGCGCAAGGTCAGAGTAGACTCCTTAGTGAGTTCATCAGGAAAGGAGGAAACATTGTAGTCAAGGTGATCCCTAACGATGTGCGTGTGTGTGTGTGTGTGTGTGTGTGTGTGTGTGTGTGTGTGTGTGTGTGTGTGTGTGTGTGTGTGTGTGAAAAGGGGGGAGAGTTTCAGACTGCGTGATTTCCTGTTCAACAGATGTCTCTGTCACACTCCAGGATTTATTGTAAATGTTCTACAGTAGAAAGAGGTGATTCACAGCAACACAATATTAAGAATAATAAAAATCCTTCTAGGAATCTCTGCACTGAAAGTGTCTTGTTTTTTTCTGTGTTTCTGTGTTTGGTGCCAATAAGTACAAGATGTGTTTGACCTGCATTTCACGCCAAGGAAATATATTTTTATACCTCAAAGCCAAACATAAGCTCAGAATGAACCACACTTATAATTTTAAGTTCAGATGGCTGCTACACATAGAGGGCTCTAGTAGATATCTGCTTTTGGCATAAAAATATAGCTTTTAACTTTTATAATCCAATAAATTTGAACAGTTTTATAATTTTAATTTACATCTTAGTATATATATGATTGGACTGAACTAACTGGATTGATTTGAATTTGTACTCTTTACAATTTGATATTAATGGGACATATTTTACTGAGGCAACACTTCATCAAATACAATCATTATATTCACATATGTGATAATTTGAATATAAATGGAAATGTATAAAAAGCATGACATCTACAATTGTTTACATGTTTCAGTCATTTATTAAGTACACAATTAAAACAGTAAACCCTTTAATTCAAATTTAATCATGTTAAAATCTCATATTTATCTAACTGCTTCACTAATCAATTTTATTGTGAATTTATTGTACGAATGCTGTAAAGTCAACATGCTTATAAGAAAATCATATTTACTTTAAAAAAACTGTGTGAATGATTCCAGTTCTTGATCATTTTTTCCAAACACCTAAGTGGAGAACAAGAGTCCACGGGGAACAAAAACAGAATCAGTCAGTCAAAAAATAAAAATAAAAAAAAGCACGGTCAGGGCTCCAAAGCACCACCACGGGCTCCACCGTCTAAGCTGGTTACACACAACAAGGATCCGACAAGAGACAAAGACAACAGGTGGGACTAAATACACTGGGAGGGTAATCAAAGAAACGAGACACAGCTGGGAACAATCAACAGGGAAGACAGAGACTCACAGAGGAACAGACTAACACAGAAAAACCTCAAAATAAATACACAGAAAACAGATCACAAGACGTGCCCAACGACAACGTCAGCATCTACAGTCCACATTTCTAAAGAAGTTCCATGAATGATCGGGAAAGATGAATGTATATTAGCACTTATAACCTAAATAACAGATTAAAAGCAATACATGTATTTGTGGTTGATCTCATGTCTATTTAGTCAATAATTTAGCAGCAAAAACGGGTTTTGTATCAAAAATGTTGCTTATAGTTAAATAGAGTAAAATGGGATTAATTACAGATTCTCTTGTTAACTTGACTTAAAAAAATTTTTACGGAGTCCTCCCACTAAAATTAAACCAAGCCATACAGTCAGAATATGGAAGATGCTCATGTAGAACATTTAGGCTACAGAAGTTCATTTCAAACAAGCTTAGCATACCTGCCAATAATGTCTTTCAGAAAAAATACTGAGCTAGCATGCTAACATGACCATGATACATAACATGGAATTTAAGTTCATTATAACACATAACTTGGTGACATTGAAGAGGGAAAAGGTATAGAAATAGTAAATTGCTTGAGTTAGCTGACATGCTGACTATTAGCTAACAGGATTTTAGCTCAAGCGCATATGCTTAACACAATAAGCATGTGTTATAGTTGTATGCTATAGTTAATTTAAGCTAACTATAGCATACAATGTGCTAGCATTGTAGATAGAAATAGTTAACATTAAATAGATTACATGCTGACTTTTTCATATTAGCTAACAATAGCATCTTAGCTGAAGCACAGAGGCTTAACCCAATAGGTAGAATCTATATTTCAGTATGAATAAACGAGCAGTATGAATTGAAATAGCGTGCACTGTACATCTCCCTGACTTTGTTTGTATTTGGGTCTTTGCAGAAGCCTTGGCAGAAGTTCTTTATGCAGCATTAAGAACTTGCTAATTTGTTTCCTCGTTTATCGCTTAATTAATTTCCAGCTTTTGAGTCACAACTCTCGACGATCAATATTAATCACCGCTGCAGACGAGGACCTGCTAATGAGATCAGATTAGGGGAAGGGAATTACACCGGCTGCTGCCACCAGTGATTGGAAATCGCAAAGTATCCTTCTGTGCAATTAAAAGGCCATTTAAACAGCATCCACACGCCCAGGTTCTGTCTGTGACGATGTGGTTCTCTCTGCTGGGCACTTTGTAGGCTAAAAATGCAACATCCTCCAAAATGTCTTCCATGTACATACCTTGGTGAAGTATTCTAAACCCTTAGGTTAGAGGGGAATACTACAACTGCAAGTTGTAACATATTTTACTGGGTTTCTATATGACAAACTGACACAATCTAAGGCACAGTTGGGAAATTAAAGGAAAGGAATTCAAGAGTTTTATCAAAGATAAATCACAAAACAAAACTGCAGTGAATTTGTATTCAGCCCACCTAGATACTGTTGTTTGTAAAAACATGTTTTGCAGCAGTTATAATTCTGAAAAGAGAAGTTTATGTGTAAATGGCTGATGTGGCCAGCAGGGAACTCAGGAAAAAAGACATTTATAGCAATCAGTCATGCTGTTTTCCTATTGTGGTGTATTAGGTCTGATATAGATAGAATTTTTTTGTTTTTTTCTAGAATTTTTTTTTTAATTAATCTCAAAATTTCTGATTTTTTTTTATGCCAATCTCCAAATATTATTTATTATTTTTTTATAGAAATATTTTAAGATTAATGTAAAAACTTTCTAGTATTTTATTTTTTTTTACTTTTGGAGTTCAGAAATATGTGATTTTATTTTATTTATTTATTTTATCAGATCATTTGTAAGATTAATCTAAAACATTCTGAGTTTTTGTTTTTCTTAGTATTTCTTTTTTATTTTTGGAGTTCAAAACATGTAATCTCAGAAAGTTTTCTGAGATTGATAAAAAAAAAAAATCAATGTACTATCTCATTTTTCTTTCTATCTTCAACGGCTCTAATGCTCCATCATAATTTCCTCTTGGAAAAACACTTGAACAAAATTTAACCTTGCATATTTACTTAAAGTAATTATCATCTGTTTAAGCATCACGGCTGATGCTACCCAGCCGTGATGTTGTGAGGAGACATTAGCTGGTGAGAAAAGAATCAGCAGAAAGACGATCGAGACTAAAGTGTGTAGCCGGGGGACAATAATTGAGTTTTTATCTGTTTTATGTCATAATGAAGCCTCGCACATTAGCACAGATCGAGCTACGAAGACTTTGCAGAGCTTGGATAATTACTACTGCAGTGACTTTACATTAAGAAAGAAAAAAAAAACAGAAGAAAATCATGCATGTTTCAAATGTGTCCCTGTTGCCACACATGTGACTTAACAGGTTCCCACGTACCTGCACTTATGCAGCATGTGGACCCTAAAGACTACTAGCAGACCACCGGATTGGACTACAGAGACCCTAAAGAGTTTAAGCATTTTAGCTGACTATTTCTGTTGCAATTAAAACATTCTCAGAAATACACAAATTGATCTCAGTAAGAGACACAACAGAGAATAAAAAGAGGATTCAAATGGTCTGCATTTCAGAGACAGTCATCGATAACAAGCTGCTAATAACCAGACAACCAGCGTCAGAGCAACGGTAAAGTGCTGGCAAGGAAATACCAAAGCACTTAGGAAATACCAAAAAAAGCAGGGAGCACATGAGGTGCTCTGGTGGTGCAGGGGTTCAGCACAACTCACATGAGGAGGCCTTAGTCCTTGATGCAGCCGTTGCAGGTTCGATTCCGAGCCTGGTGCCTTTGCTGCATGTCTTCTTTCTCTCTCTTTGCCTACTTTTCTCTCCTAGCACTTTCAAATAAAGGCCACTAGAGCCAAAAAAAACAAAACAACCTTAACCGATGTTCACTTCAAACAATGATAGCAGGTGTAGATACAAAATGACATTTTCATTTATTAAAGAAAAATGAAAAATACGTTTCCCAATAAACATTGCCCTGGCAAAAGTAATTGTCCCTTTAAGACTAAAGCTGGTTGTGCCACCCATGGAGCGTTTGTGATGACTGCCAGTGTCTCTTTTATGTCACTTGAGAGGAATATTAGAAACATCTTTCTTTGAATGTTTGTTTTGATCCATCCATATCAGAGGGTTTGTGAGAGAAATAGTCTCGTGAAAATGAAAGGGGCAGTATTATGCCCCTTTAAAAATGTTTCCTTCAGTTGTTATAAAAATGCTACATGTATCAAATATGGCTTAAAACAACTTCATAATTAAAGACTCAAAATTGGGCCTCTGTTTCTTTAATTGCTCTTTCCAACAATCCGCCGTCAATGTTTTTTTTTTTTTACCAGTGTTTCACTGAGATGTAGCTCCTATAATGAGTTCAGCAGATGCGTAGTTCCACCAGGTGTTCACTAATTGCTGCTGGCTAGTCTGAAGGAGCTGAGTGGAGGAGTCATGGAGGAGAAGCTGCTCTGTGTCGGAAGCTTGGAAACTGCAGCTCAGAGGAGGAGCTCCATCCTCGAAGACTGAGCTAAGTACACTCAGGCGTTTTGCACAGCTGAATGGTTGCCATGGAGATTAATGGATTTCTCAAACATGCATGAAAGAATCAAAGCAACACTCCAGGTTTGTTTTTAATGAATAACATTATAGCATGATGTAAAGCTAAAAAAAAGGTCAACTTTACATAAAGCTGCCCCTTTAACATACATTTATGACATAAGATAAACTTAGTCAAACAGAACTTATACTTCATGCTCCGATCAGTTTTTCTGACCCAGACCTGCTGATTCCAGCTTTTTCTTGAGAACTTTAGAACTTAAAAGAAATACAAAAATGAAGAAAATATTATTTAATCAATTAATTACAATCCATGTATTTTGATGCATGAGATGAATAATAAACCTGTAGGAGATTTCTCAGTCTGAGATAATTCCAACTTCTGGCCCATGTGTAGCTTTTGTAACCATGATACAGAAAAGTATTTTAGTTTTGTCAATTCTTTGCCACACGCTGTATGTTCTGATGCCCTAACAGCACAGGAACCATTATCTGTACGTTAGCCTTCACTTCTGAGATTCAGGGCGACTTTAAGGTTCTGCATTTTAAGGTTCGTCTCACTGGAGTACATCTGTTGGGTCGAAACCCGCAGGCTGCGTCAAAGCAGATCTTTGCCAGTTACTTTCACAAACACGACGCGTTGGGACGGCGGAAGAAGCTGCAGAGCAGAGCGGGGTTTCCTTTCATCGCTGCTCAGTGAACCGTTTCTTATGAAATCTTCATCCAAATCTCTACAGACAGGCAACTGTTGTCAATGGGGCTCATCGGGCTCTCCCACCGCCCCGCTCCGCCCCTCGCCCCCTCCAGAAAGAAAAGCTCTTGTCCTCGCCTTCCCTCCTCCGAGAATCCAGAGAGGATTAAGACGAAGGTCCCAAAATGAGACGGCCAGAGAACGGCGTGGTGAAGAGTCTATTTCACACATGAGTGTGCCTCCATCTCATGCTGCTGCCCATTCTTTGAGGCAGCAGAAGGAGAAAGAGTGTGAGGGGATTCCGGTTGATCTCTTTAAGCCGTTGGGGCTTACTTAACTCGTCCAGGAGCTGGTGCTTCACTGAAGGTATCTCTAAGGCCCCACTTTGCATGAGAAAACCAGGATTAATCCAAATATTTATCCGTGCTGAGGGAGACGTTTTCCCAGTCCTGCAGCCTCTCAAAAGAAAAACCTGGAGATAGTTTTTTTTCTTCCCTTTGAAGCTCCGAAATTAAAACATGGCCGCTTGAAGTCTACAGTAGTTTTGTGTAGGAAGGCCTATGTCAAGTGTAGATATTTCATTTAACGTCATAATTTTAAATGAGAAACTTTGGCAATACCGCACTGGAATCAGAAAAGAGAATCTTTCGTTTCTTTGATGATGCAGATGTTAAAAAGTTTCAGAGGAAATCCACCATTTGACTGGGAAACAAGCCAAAGCATCGGGTCACTTAGCTGATACATCACACTGTAAAAAGAATATTTTACATTTTCTAATATAAAGTAAATATGTTATGGTTTAATAGTTTTGTTCGTAAAACTATAGCTTTAGCTTGGGACAAATTTCATTCATACTGTTACTGGGACCAGAAATAAATAATGACCAACAAGTGGCTGAGAAGTTTCCAGTTCATCATCTTCTTAAAATACTGCAATAGCCTCAGTCATTAGTTGCCAAAAGTGATATTTTTGCAGTAATTGTCTTTTGGCAGTATATAGAAGATCATTTTTGGCATCAAAATCAATTATTTTAGGAATGTGACAATATCTGACTGTGAGCAATATGTCTTAAAACGCCTTGAATTTGAGTTGGTGAAACCTGCAGAAACCCGTCAAGATCCTCATCTGTTTCCACGTGGAGCTGGACGATGTGGATGGAAAACTGATCACTACATAAGCATTTCATATCAGTTGAAATGGATAATTGTCAATATCGATGATTACAGAATAGTTTTTGCTTTAAATATCTGGAATACATCCAAACTGGTGGTGTGGTCCTTACAGTTTTCTCCACAGTTTTCATTCCATGTTGTTTTTTTTAATTTATTTTAAAGCAGTTTTGAGACACAGTGGCGAAAAATACACAAGTACACAAGTTACTCATCAGGTTGTTGCTAGGTAACCAAAAGACAGAGTGAGTTAGCTAGTTGATGCAGTGAACGGTTGAACAGCTAAAGTCTTTCCTCAAGATTTGTGAATAGAAGTCTTACAATATTCCAATCTATCAGATGTATTATCTATTGACATTGATCACGTGTCTATCGCGATATTTATTGTTATTCGATATAATTATACATTATAGTAATTATTACTGCACCTCTCCAGGCTTTTTGCTTCTTAAAGTGACAGTATGTCATCAGAAAACGCTTGAGGAGAAGCGTTGAACTCTTCAGAGTTACCACTTGTCATATTACTGACATCAACTTCACAGAACCCCGTTTCGGCATTCATGGTGCTTCAGCTGAGCGCTGGCCCTGTTCGGAACAAGCGGGCGGGGACACATCGCCTCCGTCAGAGCGAGAGAGATAAGGATCAGCTCACGCTCCTCCGGTCCTTATCGCTTTGGTGATTGCACGTCTCCTGCGGCGCAGGCTGGACTCGGCCCTCCCTCTGGCCAAGCCTGGCTATTCTCCTGCCTCAATAGCTCTGTTTGACACCTCTACTGCTGGTGGAGGAGCTGCCGCAGAGACCCTCACGGTCTCTGGGAGTCCGGCTCCACCCGGACCGAGTCGGCCAAAGCGAGGCGACCCGCTGCGGCCGAGCATTGTGCTCACTAAACAGCTCTTAGCCAAAGACAATCAAACTAACAAAAAAGAGAAGTGTACCGCTGGATGGATCTGTAGACGCGCTATCAGTCTTGACAACACAATTTATTGCCGGGCTGAAGATAGTGCTGGCTGGAGCCAAGGTGAAAGTTTGCACACATACAGAGAGAGGGAGAGAGAGGTTCCCAGGAACAAGCCGTCACACAGCGAGGCAGAGAAATTGTTAGAGGGGAGGCTGTGGAAGAAAGGAAGGGAGGCGAGGAGATAGTGAAACGGAAAATAAGGAAGATAACGGAAGACAAGAAAACCAAGAGGAGACAGGGAGTGAGCAGCTTCAGAAAAACCAAGAGGCTGAGTGGGAGAGAATGAGAGAAACAAACAAACTGAGAGGAGAAAGAAAGCGTGACTGAAACCTCAAAGATACCCCCGCTACCCCCACAAAAAAACAACAAAAAAAAACTAATTCTTTACTTGAGTCGTGTGAGGAGACTACTGACTATAAACAGCTAAATCTGAGTGGAGTTGATGCTATTGGGTGCTAACTGGGGAAATAATATGGAGAGACTTGGTTAGCACTGATTCAGGATTTGTGAGTAGAAGTCATTTAAAATCTAAATATATTAGACAGATTCTAAACAAATTTAAACAAGTTTAATTCTAGCATATTTTTATGTAAAAATCGACTTTTTATTTTTTGGCTTTCCATCATCTTATAATGTTATTCCATCATCAGAGACATACCTGCAGTGCTGCTTTGATTCTTTCATGCATGTTTGAAAATCTTTTAATCTCCATGGTAACCATTCAGCTGTTCAAACACCTGGATGGACCTAGCCCCGCCTTCGAGGCCCAGCTCCTCCTCAGAGCTGCAGTTTCCAAACTTCCGCCTCACAGAGCAGCTCTCCCCCATTCAGCTCCTTCAGACTAGCCAGCAGCTATTAGCAAACACCTGGCGGAAATACTAAGCTTGTTGTACAACTTTTGAGTGAAACACCGTTAAAAACGTCGATAAACGGTTAATAGAGGAGCCGTGCTAAAATGAGAACGTTTCTTGCTTTGATATAAAGACATGTTCCTCTGACAGATTACGACTTGCTAAAAGGCACAGAGGTCATCGCTATGACTCTCACTCTGTTTCCTCTAGATTTTTATAAAAATCCAGGGAAGTGTTGTTATTTTACCTCTTTTATTTAAAATGAAGATTTTGATTTTAATGATGTAGATCTCATCATAAGTTTTTGAAACAAGAAAATCATTTTGAGAGTTTTCTCTTTTTAAGCTTCTTAATTAATTTGACAGACACTTCTGTATTTGTATATCATTGTGCAAAATTATTACTCTTTTTCTCGTTGCCTTAATATGGAATCCTCCAGTCAACAAAATATATTCACACTCTCTTTCTTAAAGTCAAATGTAGTTTCTTTCGAAATCCAAAATGTAGAAATAAAATATATATTTTTTAAAACTTGTGTATAGAAGTATAATAATATTATAAGAGAAAAAGTTTTCTGACTTAAGTTTAAAACTTGAGTTCATCCCTAAACCAACATGGTGATGTTGGTGTTCTTGCTTGAGGCAAATTTCTTTTTGCTGGAATGAGGGTTGTAAAGGTCACTGACCTCTGACCTCAACATTTATCAGTTAAGTGGATCACACAACATCTCCATAACTGACAGTTCATAACCACCCCAGACTTTGCCATACATACATTTCCATCTTTGCAGCAATCCAGTCACGTTGAAGCATGCTGTGTAGGTCTTGGGGAGAGTAGCAAAGCTAAATGAAAAAGTAGTGAAACATCTGTGAACATAACTATGATGATAAGAAAACGATTTTCATGCTTTTATAGTCAAAGCATGACAGTTTGAAGATTTTATATCAAAACGTATGAATGATTTCTGGATTAAATGAACGAACAAAACAAAAGAAATCTAATAAATTAACAGGGAAAACTTTTCCTGCCCAATAATTTGACTGTTTATACACTTTAGTTGTATAAAAAAATGTACAAGTGTTTAGTTAGAATTTTCAGAAAAATTATAACATAGAACAAAAGCAATCAAATCAATACAGATTTTGCTCTATTTCGTCTTCCTCAAAGTGAGTTTGCTTCAGATTAAACCTGCCTCCACCAGTAGAGGGCGCCTGAATCTCACCTCCTCTGGGGAAGAGCGCTCCCTTCCCCTGCAGTACAGATACCACCACACCCAAACCCACATATAAAGACTGCAGGGAGTGTTGCAGTTATGCAACTAGAGTTTTGGACGATAGACGAGGAGGAAACCACACGTCTGGGATGTTTCTTGTCCAAGAGACGGAATAAAAACGCTGCGTCTAAATTTCATCATCTCTGTACAACAATAGCAGGCGGTGTGATCTCATTTTTTTGATTATGTTCCCAGTCTTTTCTCATGCATGGCAGATAAAAATCAACTAAGCAACAAATAATAAACAAAGAAGTTGTAGCGTTTTGCTTTCTTGAAAAATATTTGCTCTATCAGCACCTTGAGAACATATTATCTCTTACACTTTTCCATAAAATCATAACTTTTGTGGTAATTTTGGAAGATTTTATGTGACAGAAAGAATAATATACATGCTATGTGTTCAAGGAGTTGTGGGCAATATGGAATTAAAGTTTTATCACAATATTTTGTGGTTCTATTGTTACAGTTTGTGAAAGTATTTCGTAGTTGGCATTCTGCTCTGGATCTGAACAAAGTAATTCAAAGGAAAAATTAATGAAACACCTAAAGTTCAGAAGTTTGATGATAGATCAATCTTAAATAAAAAGTATCAGTATTGCCTTCTTGGTTTGCTCCACACGACAAGCCAGTATCGGTGGCTTGTCGTGTGTTTACGTGATATCAAATCGATACCGAATGCATGGCAACATGAGAAGAATCTGCGAAGAAGTTGAAGGGATAAAAATACTTTGTCGACAAAGTGTAAATCAAAATGTGTGAACATTTTTAAACAATAAACAGTGAGAGTCATCTTTTGTAGCAGCGGGAATTATGAGACGGCGTAGAAAAGATGGAGAAAAAAAACAAACAAACGAGATTAAGCAAAACCATAAAGGCACTCAGAAAGGGCGAGTTGTTTATAATTTGGGGAATTCACAAAGAAGACATTCACATGTTAATAGTGGCATAATAAAATAACCATCAACGCTGCATGGGGCTCGGCACGGCTGCCTGTCAGCTCCCTTTTGGTGGGAACGTCTTCATTCTGAGGGGAGCTGAAAGCTGTTACACAGCAGGCCCATTCATTCCTGCTTCAATGGGACAAGCACAACAATAGTGTGATCAATGTACGCAGGGCCCAACAAAGAACAGATAAGAAGTTCCTCAAGGATCAACAAGCCTTGTTTACCATCGCCCCAGGAGGCTCTTTTTGAAAAACTCAGGCAGAACGGGGCCGACGCAGAGATCTCATCAACGTTCAGCTAACTTGGGAATAAAAGATCTGATCTGCAGGCGAGCGGTGACCCGGCATCACATCTGTCAGCCGGGAGACCTGAGGTTGTCTCCTTACTGCTGCCATGGCATCTTTAATTACTTTTCATGCTTTCACCTGAGTAATTGCAGCTTAGGTTAGGCTGCAGTGCAGATTTTTAATCTAACTTTCGAACAATATGCATCAGATTTCTCAGAAAAGTTTGGGCAGGATATGACATAAGCTGTGTTTCCACTACAAAGCTTTGTCAATACGCTAAGCTCGAAAAACACAATTTTGCAACTGTGGCGTTACCGTTAAATGAGAAACAAAATTGAAATCACATGTGAATAAGTTTGTTCACACGGTAAGTCATTAAAACTACCCACGCCATGCTCCTTCATCTACTTCCTGTCGCCTTCTTGGTTTGCTCCAGTAGCAACATCTGGTTGTTGTTCATGTGACTTGTTATGTGAAAAAAGTCTTTCCATTGCAGTTTTGCGAAATAAACCAGTTTTAGTATGGTCAAAAAACCCACCTCGTCCTAACGGCAAAACTTTTCATCTGAAACAATATTTCTTTCAAAATGATTTACATTAAGGGAAATTATTTTCAAAATGTCAAATTGAGAATTTATATGGTCACCGGAAATGCAGCTATTTAAGTCATTATTTAACCCTAATATTGTAAAACAATCAAAACCTCATCAACTTAGTTTCCCCTCACTGAAACATTACAATTTGATGGCGCATTCACACCAGCTTTGGTTGGTCCTCGGGAATCCAACTCCAGGCCGTTTGCTAGACAGTCCAGGTTTGTTTTTGAATGTTCAAATCAAACTATCAAACTGATGTTGATCAAAAAAACAAACTCTGGTTGGCCTATAAACCTACTCAGTTCGGTTGAAGTGAACTCTTGTGCAATTTGAATGAACATATGAACTCAGAGTGGACCAGAAACACCTCTGAAAACAGGAAACGGATTATAGTGCAGGGCATTCTGGGTAAAATCAACCAAAACAAACGAGCGCTAGTGGGAGAAATGAGAGAAATTCTACAATTCCTAAAATCTAACGCTACTCCATGTTTACTTACATTTTATGAAGAAGGAAGTTGCCCTCAGTGTCTTCTTCAAAGGTTTTCATGATGTTTCCTTCAGGGATTCTTTGTGCAGCGCCCCCACAGGTGAGGAGGGGAACAGTTTTTTTTTTTCAAAGAGTTTGGTGTGTTTCACTCAGTGCAGTGTGAAAACGAACCATACAAATCCCACTGAAGAAATGAATCCACTTTATATAACCCAGGTTATTTGCGGCAACCCTGATACTTCTGATAATTTTCTTCCTTTGTACCTTTCATCCTACCCACCATTATTGGATTAAGTATGAAATCCTGCGAGATTTTGCAGGAATTGAGATTTTCTCCCATGATCTGGGAGAGCAAGTGATGGACACGGAAGTTCAAAGCTAGCTGCTGTAGGTAGGCTTTAAATCGATTTGTATAACTTCTTTTTCTTTTTTTTTAATTATTAGCGCGTGGTTACTAGTGATGGGCAAATGAAGCCTCATGAAGCAATGAACCTTTCCAGCCCTTTCCTTTGCAAAAAGGTTTGTTACTCGATGCTTCATTCATTGCTCTATAGTGACATCTGCTGGTGAAACTGTAACAGTCTTGTCACTCAGTTGGATCATACTTCCAAAAATTACTAAATGCAATATTGTCACAAAGTTTTCATCAAACTCATGTTTAGTAACAGGATAATCAATGAAACCATATTTAATTGTCATATGTTTTAATTATTACAATTATTTGTAACCAATCTAATCCTGGTTTATGTTGAACATTAGTGGTTGTGTTGGGTTTTATTTTATGTCATAGATGGATTTGACAATAAAGACAATTGATGTTTTAAAGTCTTGAGAGTGCAGTGTCTGTTGGGGCGTTCACTTTTTCTTGGAATTCTAATTGGCTACATGTTGAATTTTAGTTCTGCAACAAGATTAAATCTGTTTCTGCTGTGCAAGACTGATATATCTTTGCTAATCAGTCTACAAATAATAGTGGAACTTTGCAGAAGGTGAGAAATTGGGAGGTGGAGGGTTAATTATTGTTATCTAAGAAGAATGTTATTGTGAGGATAATCTCAAAGTATTCTCAGATGTCAGATTTTCCACTTGCTGGCTCCATTTCAGACAATCAAGTTTATTTGTGTAGCACGTTTCAGCAACAATGCAGTCCAAAGAGATTTACACCATAAAATCACAAAAATATAGTTATTAAAAAAACAACATAATCTACAATTGAGAAAACCAGTAACAAACATTTTGATGAGTGCCATCAATACACATCGAATATGTTGGTCAATGTTCATTTTATTTGGCCACTGAAGACAAATATCATCCTCTGATGCGTGACCAAATGGACAACAAACCATGACACAGCAAGGCTCATCGCGCTTTTATTTTGAAAACCGACACGCAAAATGAAGCAGTCACGTGACCCATTCAATGTGAGGCCTTGTTTGTTGCCAGTCACGTGGTTTTCAGCAAGACGACACAAGCCTCGGAGCGGGGCTTCATCGGCCACGCCCCCTTTTTACTCGGTACAAGCCTCGAAGCCTGGATTCAGAGAGCCCATCACTAATGGTTACTGCACTTTCAAGATGCCCCTAATCTTCAAAGCAACATATTTGCCTAGGCTTGGAAATGGGAAGAAACGAACTGGTGAGTGTCTGTCATTGATTGGAGCGTGCTAATGCTAACTTTAGCATGCTATGGCTGATGCTAAGTTTAGTTGTTGACCTGTCACCATCAAGCTAATTTGTTCCAGCATTAATTGGTGAATGATATGTTTATATGTTGCCTGGTGGTGCAATATTAACATTTAATTCTGTAACATTAATAAATATGAAGACTACTCTATTTGAGTTATTGTCATTATATTGGGTTATGATAACCGGTTAAGTGAACCATGTACATGTATATTTTTATCTAATTTATTCCATTTATTTAGAATAAGGAAGTGTTTATGTGGTAGTCTGTAGGGTTGGACGATAAATCAATAATATATATCATAATAGACATGTATCAATAGATATCTGATATATGTATAGAATATTCACTGAACTTCTATGCAGAACCACACAGCATTCTGGGAGATGTAGGCAGAGAGAAGGCTTTAGTTGCTCCACCTGTCAGGGCCAGCTAAGAAATATTGGTGTAATCAACTAAATCACTCACTCTTTGGTTGTTTAGCAACAACCTGTTGCGCAGCAGCAGCTTCAGGTTTTCTCCACTGTGCCTCACAACTGCTTAAAAATAAAAAACAACGATGTGTAGTGAAAACTGTGGCTAACGCAGGAATTTCACATGTTCAAAACAAAAACAAATCAATAATTATCCACATTGACCGATTGTGGAACACATACATTGTGAAATGCTTTTTTAGCTGTGTCGTCCAGCCCCAGCGGCCCATTACATATAATCTTCTAAGAAACATGAAACCTTATACCTATCTCTCTTGATTAAACAAAATAACTGTGTCGCAAGAAAACCCCCCCAAAAAATCCTGACTGGGTCCTCCTCCGACACGATGCTGTGACCTTCGATAACAAAGCTGTGTTGTTGCATCAGTGGCGTTCCCGTGGCGCGCCGCTGCAGACCCCGACATGTCGGCAGACATGTAGGAAAACACTAGGAGAGCCTCGCCTGAGTGCTTTATCAGGACGCCGTGTCACAACAGTTCAGACCCGATCTGCAGAACAGGTTCCATCAATCAGGCTGTCATGTGGTATCGCAGAGCGAATGCGTTACACAACACACCAGACCCAAGATGAACCAGCTGCCTCTCACCTACATGTGTTGAGATTAATGCATTTTCTTCATGGCATTCCTTCTGCAATTTGTTGAATTAATGTACACTTAATAAAACAGGTCATATTTTACATTGTGAGAACAATCTATGTGTAAGCTGCTCAGAGGAGGTGTTTTTTTTTCTCTGTAACATGATGTTTTAGCTGAATTATATGGCTCCTGGTGTCAAACAGCTTGTGTAATTGCGAGTACAGTACATCTTCACTGCCTGAAAGGATGGCCATAAAAGAAGCAGTTAGGTTTTAACAACTGGGGAAGATGCAGGCGGCTGAAAGCAGTGTGGAGCTGATCCTAGATGTCCGTTCAGTGGAATTTGATGGCTCAGAAGTTTGGTGCAGGCCAAGTCAAATCCAGTTTTCTAGTCTTGTGTGAACATGGTTTCGGTGCCTTGAACAGCAGGAAACGTCAAGAAAAAAAAGATATTCAAATAACTCCACGTGTAAAATGCAAAAGTATTTTTCCCCATTCTTTGCATTACAACCACAAACTTTGATGTTTTTCTAATTCTTCATTGTACATCATTTTGAAGTGGATGGAAAATGATGCATAGTTTTGAATACCTTTTATATTTATATATTTTTTCTCTACCAGCTTCGAGTATAAAAAGACATTTCTGTCTATTCTCCAAAGTTTTGACCTTATCGAAATTGGTATGTATTTATCAAAACCGCAACGGAAACACTTTTTTTTTTTTTTTTTTTTTTGCATCACATGATCAACAACCGGATGTTATTACTGTCAAAAACGACAAAGAAGAAAACGGCAAATAGTTGGAGAACAATGGCGCAGCATGTTTTTTAGTGATTTATCGTGTGGACGATCATATTCATGTGTGCTTTGAATCATGTTTCTTATTTAATGGAAACAACATAATTGCAAAATTGTGTTTTTTCAACATTGGAGCAATATCGACAAAATTTTGCTCACATTTGTAATGGAAACTCAGCTAGTGAGGCGACGTAGATTAATGACTCGACATGAGAAAATCTCATTTAAATACCATCTGCCTTTAACTGAGCTGATGCTTTACATCATATCAAAGAACTCGATGCGCTCTGTTGCTGATTTTCAATCCAGAGATGCTTTTCTTTCAGCAGGTTAAATGAGTCTTCATGCACAGACTTCTGTCAAATCCAATAAAAAGGATTCTTCTTGTCAAAAGCGCTGAGGCCCTTTATGTTGCGATCCAGCAGTTGAGTGAATCTGAGTGTGCTGTGATCCTATGTGTGTGTTTGCGAGAGGGGAGGAGGGGGCGTACCCGCGGCTTTAGGGGTCAGGCATGAAAGGGGGCTGTTGTCTCATCCTGTTTGTAACTGTTGGACAACTAAATCCTGCCTCAGATTGAGAGGTTGCAGATGCAGCACATTAAAGAACGCCCCCTCATCGCCCCTGGATTAACCCCCCAGATACGTATCAGAGGTTATCCTCGGAGCGTTAAGAGGAGGGATCATGATGGGAGGGTTGCCTCACACTGAGGGAGGCGAACAGTGCTCCAATCACCAATCAATTTCCAGTAAGCCAACCCCTCCGACATCACATCTGTCACTGTATGCTGAGAGCGTTGTGATTGGTCTGATTGATCTGAACCCTGTGGATCGTCACGCCCACCGAGGGGAGCAAAGGGTCACATATTGCCTATTGGGTTACATATTATACAAACACATCTTCAGCTGCCTAAAATAATCACCTAAGTTATTTTGTGCCAAAAGATGAATGAGGCAAAAAACAAACAAACAAAAAAAATCACTTTTGGCAAAAAAAAAAAAAAAAAAAAGACTTGTCATTATTTTAGGAAAGTGACGAGATACAATTTGGTGATTGATGCTTCCAAGTGAAGAAACAAATAGCTGCAGTAGCTGCGACTTCACTACAAAATGTGTGTAAAACTTAATATTCAATATTCCAGTATTGTCAAAAAGCACACAAGAATAACAATGATGTTGATAGGAGTATGAATTGTTTAATGCAATTATTTTCATTATTTCCTTATGTACATTTTAACATGTTAAAAATTGTGTTGGAATTTATTGCATTTTTTTTTTACATACAAAAGTTCAGAGCGGAACCCATGTCCGCTTGTTTCTAGTACATCCATAAATCTGACACACCAGTGATGCCGCTTCTGTTGGCCCTCTGGGAGTCAATTTCTGCTTCAAAAACCGATCTGATTGGACGCTGGAAAAGACTGCTTGTGTTCAAGTTGTGCTAGAACTATTTAGCCTATCAGTGAAGCTAACAGGCTAAAAAAAAAGCATCTCAATGCTAAACAAGCAGATATTTTTGAATTGATAATTTTCTTATTTAGTTGATATACAGTTTTCAATATAAATATCTGAAAACCATAAATCATTTTCCTTTCCATATCACAATTAATCACTGCTTTGTTTTGGGCCGTCCAATAAAACCCACATTTAGACGCTAAAAGTTTGTGGTTATAACTTGACTAAATGTGAAACGTATCAAGTATTTTGAATACATTATCAAGGCACTGCAAATTCAAATCGGGTGAAAGCAAGAAAAGGTTAAGGATGAGATTTCTTGCTCATATCTCCTGCTTTTGCATTTGCATTTTTTTCCGGCACAGTTGCAGACTGTAGTGTCAAAGTGTATTTGCATCAAGTTAGCTGAAACCTTTGATGCCTTGTGAGTCACTTCTTCTGCCTCCATAAATAAACCAACTAACAGAATATTAGTCAACTGCTCACACTGCAAAAGAATACTGTCAGCGTCTGTGTAACTGAATTGGATCTTGTAGAGTAAAATAAAGAAAATGTTCCTGACTAAAAGGCAATTAATATTGTGTATCTGAATTATTTAGCATTATAAATGGGTTTTTAATAATTGAAAATAAAAATCCAGTTTTGTTTACATTGCCTTAAAGGAGCAGCATTATGTATTTTCCAGCATATAATAACTATGCTAACCTTAGTTATTATAAAAATGCTGTATACATCGAATTTGATCTGAAAGAAATTTAACTTCCTAATTTAGCCCCTTAAAATTTGGCCTCTGTCTCTTTAAAAACTCTTGCTCTTTCTGAAACTCCGCCTTCAGGAAGTCCGGGGAGGAGCTTTGTCCTGAAAGGCAGTGCCAGGTCCATCCAGACGTTTTGCCTGGATCCCATGAATGGTTGCCATGGGAGATCAAAGGTTTTCTCAAACATGCATGAAAGAATCAAAGCAAGACTCCAGGTATGGTTCTGATGAGGGAAAAACTGTGTGATGAACTGTGTAAACACAAAATGCAATTTTTGGAAAAAAAAAAAAAAACTATTTGAGCCAATCTCTGCTCTATAAGAAAAAGCAGTTGCTTATTGATGAAACCTTGGAGTAATTTTGGTAGTTTATTAACATTCCATGTTTTCTCAATTTGTGTATAATGCTTCTAATTGTGGTTATCTGGAGTCCCAAAACCTCAGAAATGACATAAGACTTTCCAGACTGAAAGATACTTTGTTTAGCAATTGTTCTTGAAGCTCCTTACTTTGGCACATGGAGAGTTGCTTATTTATTTATTTTTTTATATTTTCAAGTAAACTTATTGTCAAAAAGGTGTTGTTTAAAGTGGACTTTATATGCAGTGTTCACTTTTTGCAAACATTTTTACTTCCATTTGTGTTTCTACTGCAACTATAAACTATCCAAACACTTAAAAAAAATCCATCTAACCCTTTTTTTTGGAGGTAAGTTAATGTTTTTTGGTGTCTGGAAAACAAGCTGTTTCAAGAAAAAAAACAAACATCACTGCCGTTACCTAGCAACCACAGCCAACCCCAGCCCTTCACCTAGCAACTCAAGCGAAGCTCCGCACACCTCATTTTTAGAGAAGTTGACTTATGGGAGTTGTACAATTGCACATCTGTTTGAAGCCATTTTGGCGCAGTTGATAGAGCTGTTGCCTTGCAGCAAGAAGGTTCTGGGTTCGATTCCCAGCCCCGGTCTTTCTGCATGGAGTTTGCATGTTCTCCCTGTGCATGCATGGGTTTTCTCCTGGTACTCCAGTTTCCTCCCACAGTCCAAAAACATGACTGTCAGGTTAAATGGCCTCTCCAAATTGCCCCTAGGTGTGATTGTGTGGATGGTTGTTTGTCTTCTGTGTTGCCCTGCGACAGACTGGCGACCTGTCCAGGGTGACCCCGCCTCTCGCCCGGAACGTTAGCTAGAGATAGACACCAGCAACCCTCCTGACCCCACTAAGGGACAAGGGCATATAGAAAATGGATGGATGAAATGAAGCACCTTATTTGCATAAAATTGACAGAGGCCTAAAACGACTCATTCGGAGAGGAGCTCGAAAAAAGGCAGGTGAAATCTCATTATGTGAGAATAATTTTTTGCAAAAACATGTAATGGCTATATTTTGTATGACCCATAGACATATTCTGAACTATTAAAAAGGAAGCATAACAGGCCCCTTTTAAGTGATTTTTTTTTTTCAAATTCCAAATCTGTCAGTAAACAAGTCAAGATGTGGCTAAGAACTTCAACCCGGCTTTCCAAAAAATGTTGGTTTATCACCATTAATTCATTATTTGCCAAGAGCTGCAGTTCATTTTTCACCCAGGGCCGGGTTGGTCTAGATAAATTTTTCTCTCCCTTTAATGAATGAAATCATAGTTTTCAAATTATGACAGTATTTTCGTAATACTTTAATCATTTTACTGTCCTTGCCTGACGGTAACAACAGTGTGATGAGCTCAAACATTAAAATGTGAAAAAAAGCCTAAACTGAATAAATCAGAGCACTGTAAAGGTTTTAAAATACTGTATAAAATGTTCTTTTAGTAATCTAACTCTGAAATGCAGGGCCAGGCGTTTTGTGCAAACTGAGCCTAGTTGTTTGGTCTGTGAGTTGGATCCTCCTTCATTAACATGTGGCATATGAAGCCAAACTCCCACAGGAGAAGAAGCTTCTGATGTGCTATCCCCATTTAAGGGTGAACTGGCGTAACACTGCCCTGGAACTTGTTCTGTGCAACTTGAATCCCGACGGCTTGCAGCTCGGAAAGTCATGACAAACTGCCACCCCAGGTCCGGTCCACTTCTTCTGTCTACCGACTGCTGTGTGGGAGGGAGCTGCTTTTATACTAGCCTATAGGAACGACTTTGTTCAAAGCAAAACACTTCATTGATGAAGCAGAACATCTATATTAACACAGATTAATGAGAACCACAGGGAGCCATTTTATCAATGAGTCATATCACAACCGAGAGGAAGCAAGCTAACATTAGCCTAGCTCCACATCAAATTTCTTTCTGTTTATGGGTTTATTTCCCCCCTCATCTTCTCTCTAACTTTCTGAGGCCCCCACAGGTGCTCCCTACTTAAAAAAAAAAAAAAAAAAACTTTTATAAATGACAGAAAAGTCTATTAGGCCCAATTGACTCAATTTTTAAGCATCATTTAAGCCCTTAAAAATTAAAATCAAACTGATTTTTTTTTTTCTTTTGGACATTGCGCCCTTTTGCAAAATGCTTCCCTGGGTGGGGAGCCATACGGCCCATATCATAAACTGCTACTTCTGGTCAAGTTAAAAGATTATTTTAAATCCACCTTGGGGTATAAATAATTTTGGGCTCAACTGTAAATACTACATTTTGTTTGTCATTTTATCCCACCTTACTCACTAACCTAGTTACCAAAGCTCCTTTGACATCTCTGGTTCCTTTCTCCGACAGTTCTAAACGACTTAACGGGTTTTCTTTGGGGAATCGTTACTCTTTAAGTCTGGGAAGACTTTAAAGCTGCAGATTAGCAGCAGCTACATGAGGTCAGTCGACGTCTCATGCTGAAACGATGCAAAAGCTGGCCGGAGCCAATCCTCTTCTGATAATAACCGCCACTTTGTGCTTTTACAGCACATTTAGACACCAGGTTTGAAAACCTCTTTAATTCCAGTCTGAGCCGAAGCCCTTTCTACCTCTCCATGCCAATTATTGTCGCTGCTCCTTAGCTCCCCTGACAGACAACCAATTATGTATTTTTATTTATTTATTTTTTTTCATAAAGACCTTTCAGCAAAGTCATCCCCCCGCCTGTTCTGAAGTGCATTAAGCCGGCGTTTGTTGCGTCTGCGGAGGTGTGAGGTTAATTTAACGTAAGCTTTCCTCAACCTGGCGCTGACCCCGGAGCTCCATTAATAGAAACACCTTGAGCCTAAGTGATGCTCGCTGACTGTTTGTCGGGGAAATCGAGGGAGAATGCTCACTTTCCAGAATTCCCTCTAGCCTCCCATCGTACCCCCACGCCCCACACCCCTCCAGCCCTGCTCCACCCTCCACAATCCCGTTTTCCCAGAGAGAGTAAAATGAATTAGAGCCTGTTTTTGTCTTCGCTCGCTTTCTTTAATTCAGAAAGCAATTACTTCAGATTTTCCACTTCAGGAAAGAGACTGCGAGCTGCAGAAAGAAAATCGGTCGAGGCGAGAAAAAAAGCACTAAGACAATCCATCTTGGAATTAGTTTCATATGGAGATGCCAGTACGGAAAAAATATCGGAGCACTTCTGGTCCCCCTCCCAGCTCTATGTACTCTGCACACTGAATGACAAATTGGATGATGAAACATCTCACGAAAAAAAAAAAATGTTGGGGCAAAGTAATGTTTGTCAAAAAAAAATAAAAAAATGCATGCATGCAAACATTGTAGTTACTGCGCCTCCGTTAAACATTCGTGTTCAGTGTGAGGCTGCAGCCTGACGGAAGAAAAGGCTGGTAAACACACATTTTTGTTGTCCAACAGCAGAACATAGAAATGTTGTGCACGGATTAAATGATCTTCCCCTGCTGTGCAATCTGCAGAAGGAAAACCTCCAATTCCAATCCAATCTCTCTTCCCTTCCCCTCTTTTTTTTCATCCATCCTCATTCTCGCGTCTCTCTCTCTCTCTCTTTCTGCCTTTGCCTCATCCATTCACCGAAAAACGTGCGATGAGACAACTTACTCAGCCTGCTCCTGCTCCTCCTTCTGCTGCTTTTCGGTTCAAATTCACCTGAGAGCACTCTTGGAGGAAATTATACCGCACATGAAAAACCGCAGCTCCCTCAAGCAACCCAGGTGCTTGTTTCCATACAGAGAAGCTGGCTGAATTTGTACCGACTGTAATGAATCTCAGTGTTAATGAGGTGAACCAAGAAGTTAGATACAATCATTCTAGAATGACTGTTTTTGTCTGATTACCAGTAGATTAGTGAAGCGCACAAAAAAATAAAATAAAAAACACATTATTCTGGTAGAAAACAAGGAAATCTATTGATGGTAGCACAGTGATTTAACCTAATAAGAAGAAAAACAGTTTGGATCCACCCTGAAAAAGCTGACTCAGCTTGTATTAATTTAGTCTCTTGAGTAAAACACTAACATTTATTGTCTGTTTTTTTTGTGAAGTCTTTTTTTTCTTAAATAATTATATTACTATGTTCCTTACAATTAGCTTTGTTACTAACATATTGAAAATTATTTTTGCTTTTTTCTTTAGTCGCACGCAGAATCTCAGCAGATGACTGTAATTTAAGAGTTCATCATTAAGGAAGATCGAACTCACAATTTAAAAATAATATGAAAAAATTCAAGCATTGGGTACACTTGTGCTTTTATTTAGTTTTATTCCGATGTCTCAACCAAAAAATATATTACAAGAAGATTTAAGAGGACATTCATAAAACTAGACATTACTAATATTTTAAAGGAATTTTAAAAGGATTGTGGAGCTGATGATTTCAACTTCAACATCCTAAATTGTTGCTTTGAAATTAGCGTAGCTAGCATTGCTAAAAGAGCAGTTCCCATACAAGTGATTCTAAAAGTAGATATTATGTGTTTTACAGGCACATAGTATCATTTTATATCACAGTCAATCAACTGTTACTTTGAGTTGTTATAAAAATGCTGTATATGTCAAACATGACTTAAAAGAAATCTGGCTCTTTGAAATTGGATCTCTGTCTCTTTAAGAAGCTCCTGCTCTTTGCGATGCTCCTTCTTCAGGAAGTCATCAGAGCAACGTTTCTCCTTCTTAGAAGCACTTCAGTGAAATGGGAGAAAGACGATGTTGAATGAGTTAATTTAAAAGTTTAAAACCTAGGTTCAGAATTTTATAAAAAATATTTTTTTATTAAAGATGCATCGATCCGTTATTAATTTATGTATTGGTCCCAATATTTTGAAAAAAGCATCGTGACAATGTTGCAGATCCATAAGGGCAGATCTATTCAGTCTAATTCCATGCTTTGTTCTCTCAGAGTTGTAGTTCCTTTATTATTTATTTTACATTATATTGAGAATTCCTAATTGAATTTTCTGAACCATTTGAAAGAAAGTTTGTTAGTTTCCTTATCATTTACTTTCCATTGACTGTTCAAGTAAAGTTGTTGTTCTATGTTTGACCAATGTGGTGAAGCTATTGGTGTATTTAAGAGAGCTGTACTGGTGCAGAGTTAGCAAATAAATTTGTAAATTTACGTCTCTGTTTAAAAAAATAAACATCTTAAGTCGGTTCAGCTCTGTTTTTCTGTAAACCGGCCGATACTAAACCTCAGATATCGGTACTGAAATTGAAAAAGGAGACCGGTGTATCCATAGTTTTTATTCTTTTATTCTACATTATTTTTTTTTGTAGAGATATAAAATAAAATTAGAAGTCAGTCAGTGAATGTCACTTCCAAAAAAACTGAATATATAATGGAGTGTCATAATTTGCTACATGACTGCACGTTGTGGTGAGATCTGGTTTGAGTTTAGAAGCTCAGTCATCAGATGTTTGCGGATATGTTCACATCTTCTGCTAGGAGGTACCGTGGGTCTTTGTTTATCTTTGGACATCCACATGAGCAACACTGCAAGAAAAAAATCCATCGATTCGAAGCGTCAACCACATGCTCTGAAATGAAATTTCTATGAAAGCGGCGGTGGTTTTTAGTCACGCAGACTTGAAGCAACAATAGGCAGTTTCCTCCAGAGGACCTTTCTAATCCTATTGTGGAATTGCAAAAATACGAGAGAACACTCTGTAATTACAGCCAGTAAAACATTCTTGTCACTTGGCAAAAACAAGTCAACTTCTCCCCCCGATGATGTAGCCATATTTTTAATCAGAATATTCTACTGGCCGCAGAAGTGACAAGCCCAGGAATGCACAAGCCGCAGAGCGACGAGGAATGCTGAGATGATAAATAAATGGAATAGCTTGCAAACCACCAACAACTCTTAGGGTCCACTTTGGTGAATTTATCTGTGCTGTTTAAAGGCCGGGGAACTTAACTGGAGTAATATAAATGTGCTGGACAACCACAAGTTGACCTAGAATACGCTGTAATTGCAGTTTACAGATGGGTCTGTATGTAGGCGTGCAGCTGGTTTCAGTTTCAAAAAAACGAGAGTTGTCTATTTTTTTTTAATGCTAAGTGACAGTGATGCTAAGCAATACGTGTAAAATTTTATTAAGACAAGAAACGTACAGATAAGTCAAAAATATATTTGGAATTGAACCCCAGTTTTCTGTTTTTCTGATGCCCTCTGAATAAGTTATGAATGATTTTTAATGTTGATGGCATACAACATGCTAGCATAGATTAAGAATTACAATACAACCAATATCCAGGCATACAGACAGAGCCACATTTATAAACACCCCAACGTGTACGGTGTCCCCCCGAGGACAAACGAGAACACAGCCTGTTGAACTCAGCCAATCAGAAGGAGAAGAGATGAAAACACAGAGGGGGGAATCTTAATAAAGAAGACAAATAAAAAAACTGGCATGGCGCACCAGAAAAGTCCGGTAGATGTCAGAGACGTCTTTTTCTCCGTTAAACATGGTCCATAAACTATTGCCATTGCTTCTTCCCTGTCCGTCATCTTTATTTACTCTGAATTCCTGTTTGAGGTTTTCTCGAGATTTCCCGTCTGACGTCTGAATGCTGGCGAGTGAAATCGGTTCGTGGGGTGTGTTGCTCCTGACGTGTTGCTGGGATTTTTATTAATCGTTAAGTGCGGTCTGTCAGGTTTTGAAAATCGGCTGACGTTTTTTAAATCTCTCTGTGCTCCAGGCAGAGCACCGAAGGGAGACTAGAATCGAACTGAATTGTGTTGGGAGACGACGGTCAGGCAAGGAGAACTGTGAAGTGGAAGAAAACTGGAAGGTGAAATTTCTGGTTGAATGTTATGCTGCATAGCTAAAAGTTCTCAGTGTGGCTCCATCATTAAGTTGAAATTAAGTTGAATGGAAATCCAACCAGCAGTACGACACATGCTCTACTTTTGTTTTATTTTATTCTTTTTGACACATAGTTTAACAATTTAGTTAGTGAGCCCTGTTTCTATGTTCTCCATGCCAACGCTTTCATCACCCCCTCTTTACCACTGAGCCAATTACATGGAAACCACCAGCGTGACTTTTGGATACCGACTCGCTACAGAACGTCGTCTTTGACTGTAGATAAAGACAGGAGACATAATTCCAGTGTAATAGCAGCCCAGACCTTTTTAGAGATGCTTGTGATGGCCTGACGCTGCAGAAGGAAACAACTAATCCTCATAACTAATGTCCAGAGGGAAGAGAGAGATTGCTTTGGACCGTCATCAGAGCAGATTGCTCCAACCCAAACCACCGCTGGTAAGATACAGAGAGAGGGATTTATGGAGGAGATGAGAGTAGGATGCCATGTGCCCTCCATATGCTGCGCAGGCAGAGGGAGGACTCTGGATTTTCCCTGTGAAGCTTCAGCCTCGTGCCCCCCATACTTTCCTTGTCACCTCAAGTCAGGATAGATGGGAGGAAAAATGGAGGTAGTGTAGAAAATGTGAGTCCAACTCTTGCAGCGATCCTGTTTTGAGAGACATAGTGAAGGTTTGTGCTGCCGGTTGTTGGTGACAATTAATATCCTACTCAAAATACTTTGAACTTACAGGTGCAGGTTTTATGTTAAATTTACTTTTTTTGAGCTTTACATCATATTATAATGTTACTCCTGTATCAAAAACAAACCTGGAGTGTTGCCTTGAGTCTTTCATGCATGTTTGAGAAATCATTCAGCTGTGTAAAAACGCCTGGTTGGACAAAGTGCCACCTTCAAGATGAAACTCCTCCTTGGAGCTGCGATTTCCAAGCTTCCTCTTCACAGAGCCGTCCTCCCCAACTCAGCTCCTTCAGACTAGCCAGCAGCAATTAGTAAACACCTGGTGGAACTGAGCATCAGCTGAGCTCATTATAGGAGCTACTTCTCAGTGCAGCACTGGTAAAAATGTTGTTTAAGGGTTAATAGAGGAGGAGTTTCAGAAAGAACTGGAATTTCTCAGACGTTGAATTACAAAGTCAAATTTCTTTTAAGTCTCATTTAGGGCTGTTGTAAACGAATATTTTAGTAATCGAGTAATCTATCGATTATTCTTACGATTAATCGAGTAATCGGATAAAAAAAATTATAAAATGAAATATTGGTAAATCTGGCATAATACCGGTCGGTGTTACTATCAGATATCAATATCAGTCCAATTTTTCATATTTGAGCATCCCTAACAGTTGCTTTTTTGTAGTTTAGAAAACTAACCTGTAACAATAATAGCTCACTTTCTAAGTTAACCAGAAGAAAAGTTATAGAAAAATCTGAAATTATATTGAATTTAATAACAAAGAGGCAGGCTCACAAATATGCTTATAAAAAATGTCTACAATCCAGCTTTTAGTTTATGTATTCATCTTCAGTGAGTTTAATAGATTAATTAAACTCACCTTGCCACCTAACCTGTCACGCTTTGGGTTTGAAAATACGGGAAATGCCGCCTGGAGTGGGAGGAGAGGGCGAATGAACGAACGTAAGATGGGGTGGAGGGGAGGAAATAGACCAGCGGACTGACGAACCGTTAGACCGGGGGACGAACACGGGGGGAAGCAATACGGGATATTTACGACACCTTCACTGGTCACACTCAGAAACTCATCTACCAGCCATGTACGATGCGCTCCGCCACCCGTTTCTTCAGACCGGGATATGAAATTTATTGTGCGGTTCGTCGGTAAAGCTACATTTACACGGTAAGCATCAGCTACTCAGCCGCCCGCCCTGTTCAGTCTATCCGCTCACCTCAGCGCTCTTCCCGCCGTTCGCTTTCAACCAGCAGCCCCGGAGGAGAAATGCTGCCGTACTCCAGGCATTCCCCCAGTCATTTTAAGGATGCTTATTGGTTCCCCAAAAACGATAAAAAGTCGGGCATTATCATCAATCAATAAAATCCCCACGGGCCAATCTTGAAGATTGGACTTTATGCCGCTGAGACTTAGCTTTTGTCAACAACTCAGAAGCGGAAGTGAGAGCTCCGCGCAACGCAAATGAAGTCCCGGCCGGAACACGGTGCGCTAACTAATAAAACATAAATTAACGAAGCTTCGAGGCAGGTAAATTTTCCTCGAGGAATTTTAGTAATCGAGGTACTCGAATCATTCGAGGAATCGTTTCAGCCCTAGTCTCATTTGACATATACATAATTTTTTATAACTGAAGGTAACATAGTTACTTAATTGTGCTATAGAATGGCACTGTGTCCAAGGAAAACTCATAATACTGCCCCTTTAAATGACCTGATCAGTCCAAGAGTCTGCCTTTCCTCCTCCCATGTTATCTAAGGTCAACCCACAGATCACACACGCACTTAGGGTCCCATGACAACATCTTTGTTTTTAGATGGATTGAAACGAGCTGCAGTTTAGAAGATTGGTTCTAGTAAAAGTGAAAAACGCCCGAGTTCCTGGCGTTCCTGGTGGCGAATGCGGCAGAAACGTGGCAGCCCACATAATCCTGTCACAGTTAACAAGCTGCTTTGCTTTATGTTTCATTCCCAACACGCCAGACGCATCCGGGAAAAACTCGTCAAGAATGACATCGGTAATAAAAACAGCTTGAGATTACTTTGTGAGCTTTGGCTGACAGGGTGTGATCATTTTAAAAGCTAAAAATACATTTTAACGTACAGTTAACATTTAGAGTTAGGCTGGCCCCATAGGGGTTTCTGTGTTATGCTCTCTCTAATGTTCTCACCAGCCACTTTATTAGGTATGCCTGCTTAATGGCTCTCCAGTTACAGAGAACGGTGTGTTGCAGTTTATTTTTTACATGTTTGACCAAAGTAGTCAAGCTATTGCTTTTGTCAGCTGCAGTTTCTTCTTTATTTATTTTCCATTGGCTGTTCTACTCCTAATTACATAGATTGGACAAATTAAAGTTGTTTTTACCTGTTTGACCAAGCTAATGGAGCTATTGATGTATTTCAGAGAGCTGTACTGGTGCAGAGTTAGCAGATGCATTTGTAATTCAGTACATTTATGTCTGCTTTTTTTTTTTTTTAATTAAACATTTTAGGTCTCTTCGATTTTCTGTATCAGCCTTTGGAGATTGATATCTGTATTGGAAGTGAAAAAAATTCAAGACTGCCACATATATGCCCCCCCACCCTTTTTTTTTTTTTTTTTTAAACTGGACCTACATTTACATACTGATATATTGAAATCCTAAAATGAAACATGTAAGAAACAACAAATAACGAGGCAAATTTTAGTTTTTTTTTTTATTTTTTTTTTTTTTAGAAATTACAAGAAAATCTGTATATTGTTTTCATGTTTTTTAAATTGGCTACAAAATCTTGTTGAGGTTTTGCATCCACAGTGATTTGCATTTCACTTTTCTTTAAAAAATGGCTGTTTCTCTGACATGTTGAATTAGTAGTTTTATGTGGAGCAAGTAAACAAAAAAATCACACAATTTGAAGAGGTTTTAGTTAAAAAAAACAATTTATTTCTGGACATTGAGTAGTTTCGACTTGAGGATTTTGGATTTTTTTTTCTTTTTTTTTTTGTTTGTTTTTTTAAGTATCTACAAAGTATTCTATAACAACATTCAACATCCCATGTGTTTTTCATCGGCCATGCCCAGACCAGTGGAATATGACACAATCAGTGTGAAGTTTTCATTCGACTGAACAAGACTTCAGAATGCCAGATTAAAAACATTCCTGACAAATGTTCAGAAGAAGGATACAGTTTGTTGTTTCCTAGTGGAAATTCTCCACAGCCGATGTCGTGTTGTGAAAGAATCCGGCAACAAATCAACAAAGCAACAACTGAAACAAACAGTTTGTCATAAAGAAATGCAGCGAATTTCAAGAATGCATGTTAATCTAATATGGAGACCCTCGTTGAAAGACTTGTTGATTTTTTCTTAAAGTGAAAACTAGAAGTAAAAGTATCTAAGTAAACATGGTTTAACTTCTGCTACAGAGGAAGAGGTGTTCAATATGTCCTCTCAAAATGGATCAGAGTCAGCCTGAGTGCTGATTGGACTAGGACAAACTGGATACATTCCTTCGGAAGTTTTCTGTTTCTTCTCTTCCATCACATTGTACCACCAGCTTCCATGACATGGTAAGAATTTCACACAAAAAAGCACTGCCTTTGAGAATTGGACACTTTTGGTCCTGACTAATTCATAGGAAAACTATTGTTAGCTTGAATTTTGAATTTTAAATTTTGGAAGGTTTTCTAATTGACTTATAAATAAATCATTTACTGCCCTGGGAAACTGTCCGTTGACTGGAATCAGATCATTTTCAGGTAAATCGTCCCTAAATAGTGACTGGCCAATCAGAAACTCAGAAATGTAACCAGTGCATCTTACCTAAGAACTAGCAGGATGAAGAAGCTGTTACTGAGGGAGGACGTTAGCCATTTTCTTGATCATTTGAGGTGTTTAAAATGAAGTCTAAGGAAGCACAAACATGTCAGATGTTGGAAGTTTTGAAAATCTCTGAATTAAGGTAAGGATCTGCTGGGAAATAATCACTGAGGCTACAGTTTTAGTGACGCTAATCGATTCAATATTAAATGTTTTGTCTTTGTTTTAAATATCAAACCACATTTGCATTTGATAAGGCTAACTAAAAACAGCTGAAGGCTGGAATAACTGTTTTATGTTGTCATATTTGTTAAATCAACTTTAAATTAGGAAATTTGGATCAGTCCATCTCTAATAAGAACTTAAGACACTTCTAATTTTCCAAATTGTGCCCGTCTACCTCTGGAATCAGGCCTGCATGTGGGGCTGTAGATGGAATTGAAGATGACACCTCGTGTTTTCCTGACTGAAGGAAATCGGCTGCAGCGAGTCGGGATGTGTGGAACCCCGAGTCGGAACCTGACAGCGCTCAGACTAGTGAAAACATCAAAACCATTCACCCACTTTCATGTGAGATAAAACGAGAAACCTCCCACCCGAAACACCCAGGAAGCTAACGCTACGAGTTAAAAGGTGTTTTCATTTGTATGCAGAAACAAACTCATGATGAGTCATTCGTCATGCGATTGGTAAGCATCAGAACGTTCTGGATCTGCTCCGTCACTCCTCCTTCAGTCAAACGGTTTTCCTGTTTGCTGGGAAAATATGTTTTTGTTTCCTGATTCCTTCCTGCTGTGGTTCAGTTTTCATGCTTCTTTACGGCTGATGAGAGTGTGATGATATCAGGACAGAACGGATCGGCTGGAGGAGGGTTTTCTGCTATTTGGGCGTTCGGGCCATTGTCGATTAAAAAAAATAATTAGAAATTTCTTAGCTTGAAAAGTTGAACATTTGCCAGGAAAACTGACATTTTGAGAGTAATCTCAGATTTTTTCTTCAGTTTCAAGTCAAAACTATTTGAAGTTTTTTCTAGAAAATTTCTAAAATCTCAAAACTTGAGTTTTATTGGCAGAAATGTTTTTTATCCACAATGTCTCCTGTACGCCGTCATAAATGACCCATCCTCCACAAAACCATAAATCTCAGAAGTACATAGAACATGACAAGCAATGGAAAAGCATTTCTGTGTGTTACTTTTTAGATCCCATCAGACATGAGAACCCTGATGTTGCGTATGGGATGGGGGTGACGGTTTTTCCTTCCTCTGCGTTGCCCACCGTCTGCTAAATGTGTGGTTTCAACTCTCAGTGACACCTTCAGTCAGTCTGTGCCAGAACATTCTGGGTATCTAACATCCCAGTCTTTTTCATCTTAGGATTGATGGGATGTCAGCTCATGACAGAGAAGCGGTACGGAATCAGAAGTGTGTACAAAAAGAAACCTAATGAGAGGAAATCATTTCTGATCTGCTTTTGGCAGATCAGAAAATTGTAAAGATCTGCCCAGAAAGTGGGCAGGCACAGCAAAGGCTGCAGTCCCGTCTCAAACCCTCCACTCCTGTTGAGGATAATGTATCGTTTTGTGGAATAACTGCCGCTCGGCTTTTTAGCATTTTTTCTAAGCCCATCTGGCGCCTCTGTCGGCGAAAATGGAACCACAGACTCGCAAATAATTTTCTGATCAACATCCAGAGTCGACTCGGGGATCATCAGCGTGTGATCCCGACAAAGTCGCCATTTGACGGCGTCTCGGCTGGGGAAAAAAGCTGCGATGTGTGGCAAGGCAGAAGATGTTTAAATGTGAAAACGTGCAGCCATAGCGGTGGCACCCGTCCACGTGTCTGGAGAGGAGAGTGAAAAGTTCACTCTGTGTGTGGACTCTTGAGTCAGACCTGGGTCATGACTGTACACACACACACACACACACACGGAAAAACCTTCACCTACTTTAAAGCCAGATGGGGAGGGTGCTAGCGCTTACGACAACGCCATCAGCTCCGGCGAGTTATTCAGCGACCACATTAAGAGCGACTGAAACCTTCAGTCCCCGTTTTCTTAAGGGATGACAACTTCCTCTGACGAAATCTGCTGGAGCTCCACCCGTGTTGCAGCCAGAGCAACACTGTTGGAAGAATTATTTGCAAACGGCATCGAAGATTTGGTTTTAACGGGGGCAGGGGCAGGAGAAGGCGTGCACGTGTTGCTTTTTGGCGGTATGGTTTTAATTAGGTGGGCTGCAGCAGCGCTGCGGGTTGGGATGCGGTGCCAGGACGTCCCGGGAGGAATCGGCGCTGACGCCTTTGAGGCCTGCCAAGCCGAGCCGCAGCCTGTTCCAGAGCGGTTCTGTCACACCGTCACCACGGGGAACATCTGAGAAAACAATCAGTTTTCACCCTTTGCCATCTCTATGGGTATGCTGCCTTTTTTTTTCTTGCCCAAGGAGACTTTTTGGGGGGTTCATCATTGTGTTTTTTTTTTTCTGAGAGGAGCTTGTACGAGATGCAAAAAAAAAAAAAAAAAAAAAAAAAAATGCTCCATCACATTTGTTGTCAGAATGTGGGCTGATGAGTCACAACAAACATTGATGGACTTTTATTTCTCTCAAATCACTGGAGGAGAAAGAAAGAAAAAGTCTGAATGCGACTTGCTTTTTTTTTCTTGTTTCTGTACAAAAACAATGTGGAGACATTATAAACTGAGCAGTAATGTCAAAAAAGCAGCTGTAAATAAAAAATGAAATGACTACCACTTTTCAAAACGACTTGGAGATCATGTCAGCTTTTTTATTAAAAGTTAAAGATTTATTTAACCCAGCACATGTATTTTTTATAGGAATTGCTCTACAATGACAGCGCCTTGTAAAAGTATTCATACCACTAAATTGTTTCATCGCACAAACGTCAGAGTATTTAATGTGACATTTAAAGTCTGAATTATGCTTTGATCAAATCCTTTCAATCTCTGTCCTTCCTGAAATTTTGACCAACTTCAGTATTTCTGCTTAAAACAAACCATCCACCACCATGCTATCTCAAACAGTGTAGTGACAAGAACAACGCTTCACTTTTTACACATTTCCAAACTAATACTCCATTGTACTTGCATAGCCTTGTGCTTTTTGTATTTTTTTCATCCTATGAAGGCTTTCATAGCTGTAATCTCAATAAATATTATTACATCATAATTTGAAAAGAGTATGAATAACTAAACTAAGTCTGGAATACGTATCCGTACACAACTGAAAAAAACATATTTTAGAATATTTAATAAAAGCTTGAAAGAGAAATCCAATCAGTGACACCAGTGGGAATTCCCAGTTTACATATGAACCAGTCGGACCTCCTGGACAACACTCGGTTTGGTAATAAATAACAACTCATAACTTGCGTGCAGCTTGCTTTTACGATGCTTCATTGTTTTTTTAATTAAAAGTCCTTCTCCGCTGTTACTGGCTGGTGTGACGAGGGAAGCGTGCATTGCCTCAAGATGTTCTTTCGTATTGATGAATCACCCATATTTCACCCAACGATCACATTCTCCTACAAGAAAAACAAAAACGACAAACATCAGCTGGGCAACCTCCCATAATGCTTTGCATCCCTCCCCCTCCCCACCAAACCCCGCCTCCCCTGCATTCTCTTCTGTAAACTGCGACTTTAATGGCATTATGAGGGGCTGTCGACTGCGTCACAACACAAATCAATAATCCTGACAGTTCTTGTGAAAAACATTTCACAATATTGACTCAAAGTGGAGCCAATTGTGGAACCCTGCAATTATGTGATGAGGGGAGGTGGGGTGGGGCTGGGACGGAGAAAAAGATGGAGTGATGGGGGCCTGTGGCTTGACTAATGAATTCCCTGGGGGAGTCTTTCTTATGGTGGGGAGGAAGACTGAAAGTGTGATGGTGTGAACCATATTCAGGCTCTCTTTTTGTGCTGAGCGAACATTTAAACAGGATGGGACCGAGCAAAACAAACTAATAGGCAGGTCTTGACTTTGATTATATGTCTAAGCCATCGGTAGAGAGGGAAATTGCTTTGAATAGTGGAACGTAATGGATTCTTTATGAGAGTGTGTTCATGTTTGGGTCTTTTTATATGGGTCTTTTTAATTGATCCATTGAGATAAATTGTGTGTAACAGGCTCTGAAGCAGAACTGAGGAACTTCAGCTCCGTTTAATACTGAATGTTTATACTTGGCGTCACTTTGGATAATGGTAAACTCTGTCGAAAGATCACACGGCGGTGCATCTAATGTATGTTGCTCACTGATATTGTATACTGACCATATGTCTTGATACAGTTTCCTTTAAAAAATTAAGTTCAAGTCGTGGATGAATGGCCTTGGAATGCAAGTTGCTAGACTATCCTAGGCTAACACCAGCAAATCCAATGTTATCGCTAGTCTATTCATGCTAATGGACAGCAGAAGATGTAGGTAGTACACTGGGTGACCATACTAAGCATGCTAATAATCACCAGTCTCTCCAAAGCTAAAGCTAGTGAGTAGCCTCCTTCTCATTTGCTAGCACCAGTCATTCAGTAACAGGTGCCAGTTTCTCAGTGACTGTGTTAACCTATCAATAATCGATTCTCAACAGCCACACCTCACTTGACAAGCCAAAAAACACGGTGTTTCTCAAGGACCATACCTAATTGGAGTAAATTAACGTCTGTCATCTGACTTTCATTTATTTATTTATTTTAGTTTCATGAGCTTGCTGTTGTAGCCAAGTGTATCAGGCGATCATCGATTAAGCATTTAGGCGTAATAATAGCTCTCAGATTGTGTTGGCAGGTTCGATATTAGTGGTGTCTATGTAACTGCAGGGAAACTGAAAAGACATAAAAGCCAAGCTTTTCATATTTTCATTGATAAACTGTGAAAACTGCTCGTTGTTTTCCTTTCACTTAATAATGGTGCACTATTTTGTGCTGGTCTATCACAACGAATCTCAATAAAACACACAAAGTTTTAATGTGGTTTTAATGGTTTTAATGTGACAGAATTTCATTGATTTTAAAAATTTTATGTTTTTTGGAAACTAAATAAAGGTCGGTGCAGAAACCTAAAATGTAAAATTACTTAAGTTACACCAAACCTTTATTTTACACCTAACATTTATTGTCAGTGTTATTGCCGCTCCCACACTACATCTTCAGGTCTAGATTAAGCATATCAATATTTAATGAAGAAACTTGCTAAAAAGAAAGTTTGGCTTTAGGTAGACAGGCACCGTAATTTATTCCCGAATGCATATTTAATTAATTCCGTGTAGCTGGAGCGTCATGGTCCATGCTGCAGCTTAGGAGGCAGAGAGAGACTCCACCAACGCAACCGTTCGTCGGGAGTTCTGCTCACTTTCATCATCATGCCTGCATTTGTCACAAACCTGCAATTTGCAACTACATGAGTGAATGGCACTGAATCCCAAAGCTAAAACTCATATTTGTTTAGAAGACCGATTTTATTTGGAGTTTGAAAGACTTCAGTGATCTGCATGATGGAAACTAAATATTAATTCCACCCATCAGTAACTATTTCGTCTTAGTGTTGAGATTAGCTGCACAAAGATCAAATCTATATTACGTCATTTCAAGACCCGACTACAATATTAAACCACATTTGTAATAGTGGATAATTGTCATCCCTCATGGATTGTTTTCACTGAAGTTTGCTGTGAGAGTCCACTGCCTGTCATGATAGATACATCAGCATGGCTTGGTTAAAGGCAGCCCGGTTAATGGAGGTTAATATGAACTGGTGCTAAGAGGAGGGTGGTGGGCTCTTACACTGTGAATGGAGAGAAAACAAATCAGCAGGTCAGCTCTATGTGAGACATGTGATGAAAAGCTGATGCAATCTTCCAGAATCAAGATGTTCAAGGAGAGATTTCTGGTTTCTCCGCCCCCCCTTTTTCATTTTTTTCTTTTTTAAATGAAAGAGATCTTCTCTCGATGTGTCTGCCATACACGAAAAGACAAAAACAGAGAGAAAATAAACAGACATCATTATTACAAGAGGAAATTTAATTCTTAAATTAATACATTGCTGTAAATATTGAGCTTATGTGTTGTGGCACTGCACCTTCTACCAGTAAAAAAAGAGAAGGGAAAAAGGCTAACGTAGCGGGAGAAGGGCTAATGTTGCGGGAGAAGGGCTAACATAGCAGCTAATTCCATTAGTTTTGACATTGTAAAACAATATAGGCTTTACAATAATGTTGCCCATATGTTTTGTGTTTCACATAATTGACATAATGTCAAATTGTGTCAAAGGAACACCTGTCAATACATGTCGCTAATAGGTTTTGTAAGTCAACCAAAATTGTTTAAAAAGAAAATTGTATGTACACACCTACTGTAGTGGGTGACCAGCCTAGGCATGCTAGTCACCAGCCTCTCTAATGCTAACCACAGCCAACCCATGCTAATGGACAGCAGTAGCTAAGTAGCTAAGCCAGTCGCTGACCAGTTATTAGCCTCTCCAAAGCTAACGCAAGTGAATAGTCTCCTTCTCATTTGCCAGCGCAACCCACTCAGTTTTCAGTGCCGGCCTAACATTACCTCACCGTTGCCTAATTATTTTAATTATTTGTGATGTCCAAAGTCAGATAAATAACACTCTTAAGGTTAACAATGGTCTGTGAAAAAGGTGTGTGTGAAGATGGCTAAAAATGGCGTTGAAAGAGAAGGACAGGCAAGTGCTGATGAACAGGCTCAGACCAACCATTTCTCAATATTGGAGCACAGAACTATAAGTGACCGGCCAGTCATGAATGAGTAATATTGATGTAGCAATTTGTCCTTAATTAGTTTTAGTTTCTATGTAACATAGCAACTTTTTGTGTCCCTAATTTGGAAGTACTACTAGTGGTTTTAGCCCTCTTTGTTGTTCTTCTCTGAGCTAAAGTGAAATTCATAGAGCACTGCAGGATGAATAAAGCATTTTGGCTCCAAATACATGCATGTATAAGATAGTAAAACATGGAAGCATGACCAGCTGGTGATAGAGAACAAGCACAGTGGGCAAAGCTGAAATAAATGAAGTGTGACTAGTAGGAATGTGACATTGTGGCACAGTAACCAATCACATCTGACATCTCTCACATGTACTGGATACAAATTGAAATTGCAGCAATTTATTTCCCTGAAACATCCTACTGAGATGTGCTATAGCCTCTGCACACTTGTGTAAGCCCGGGGATTGAAATTTCAAAACTGTATTTTCCATCTAAATGGTTTGACCCACACGAGGCTGCATGCAGAAGATGTTTGTCCTGTTTTCTAAATTGAGTGTTTCTTCCTTTTAAAAAGTAAAATCTGAATTTGCACCTGGTTGGCTGATTACTACTAAGACTGAACAAGAAACTGACTGTATATATAAAACCTGTGTGTTTGCTCAAGTAGTCATAATGCTAAAAATTCTAAACTTTATACTAATGGAGACAAAAATACTCAATACCATTTTTTTGGGGAAACAAGTTAATTCTAGTTGGGAAGAAAAATATTGATTCCGTCCATCAATCTGTCACTAATAACGAGAGATTTTTCCTGTTCTTGAAACAAGCTCATTTATCCTGCTGAAAAGTTAATTCAAGGGTACTCAAATATTTGCACTAGTAACTGGACAAACATTCTTAAGGTTTTGCGCTTTCGCATTGATGTAGAGGAGAAAATAAAGGATGGGAATTGGTAGGAAAGGTAGCAGGAAGGAACAGGAGGTGAAATGGAACCCAAGCCCTGAAAAGAGACGAGAGCACACTGCATCCTCCTCTACACCCCCTTCACCCTCCTTCTTTCTGTCCCATCACACCTGTTCACAAGAGGAAAAGGTGATGTCAGCCACTTCACACTTCGGTACAATGGAGGCTGGAAGAAAGCAACAGGTCGCAGAGGGCGGTGTGGAAGGATGGAGGGGGGGGGGTTCGTTAAGGGCCCTGAAGAAGCTCTGCGTTGTATTTACCATGGATACCATGTTTTGGCCCCTTCGGCTGGAGCACAATAACACTTGTGGGTTCAAGTTCCTGTCATCCTCCTATTCTCTCCGCTCCTCCTTTAATTCTGCACCAGCCTCTCTCTCATACATCATATGGCTGCCGAGGCTCAAAGACATGAATTTCCCAGCTATTGGGTCTTCTCTGTAATTACCCTGAGGAGGGGAGACAGGGGGTAACGGGGGGTAAAGTGAAGAGCAGGCGGGTGGGTGAGGAGGGGTGCGACATATTAAAAGTGCCTAAAAAAGAAATACTCAGCATTCTTCTATCACCCTTCACCGATGCAATAAAAGAATAAAGCGAAGATTTTGGGGCGGTGGGTGGTGGTGGTGTAGTAAGAGGGTACATGAAAACGGGGCATCTGTCCCCGGAGGGCATCTGAATAAATTAATCACAGCGATTGGCTTTCTCCAGGGTTTTTTTTTTCCCTCCCTCCACTCTTCCTCGTCTTCGTTCCTCTTACGGAATGCCGTCGCCTAATTGGACCCTGCCTCGGCGCGGCGTTCCGATTGGCTCCGAGGTAATGTGAGAACCTGAAGACCCCGACCGACGGGGCTGACAGAGGCTCAAAGGGCAGCTTCTCTCTCCCCGGTCTGAATGGAGAGGACCTGGGGAGGTGGCGCAAGTGGAAGGTGGAGGGGAAGGGTGTTGGTAAAGGGGGGGGACAACACTATTATACAGCTACTAATAGAGCGGCGGATTTGGAGAGGGATAATTAAGACCAATGGATGGTGGAGGTGGTGGGGGGGTAAGTAGAGGAGAGCGTGTGTGTTTTTTACGCATGCATGCTCACATGTCTGTAAGAGAGGAGAGGTGGATGAGGGGGGATCCCCACCAACAAAAGCAGAGATGTGTGTCCCCCTCTTGCCCCTTCCCACCCGATGGGGGCTCCCGATAGTCAGACATCTGCCTCATTATAGCCTGCACTTCACTGCATGCTGCTTATTGTTGGCAGCCATTCTGTTTTTCCCCCCGGCCGACTGAAATAGCTGCACAGCTATACCAGCTCGGCTAACACACACACACCGGTGGCCCGGAGGAAGTGTTGTTTTGTTTTGAAAACAGTCACTGGGGAGGGGTGACGGGGGAGAGCGGGGAGGGAGACAGCGATACCCAGAAGGCAAAGTGATGAAATCACTCAGCTTGCTCTGGATTATGTCTTTGCTTTCATTCACAACTCCCAAAATGGATGGGAGGGAAACAAGGACCCTAAAGTTTATTCATAAATTATGCAAAATGACAGATCAGTGCTTTAAAACCACATGTACTGGTTCTGGCATTGTGTGTGTTTTCTCTTTTACTTGTTGCAAACGTTGTGATTCGGTCATGAATAAACCAAATCCTCCTCGATAACACACTAGGCGAACACAGGTGTTTATTTTTGCTTCTCCTAATTATGCTGCTTTCACTGACTGTGCCTACAGATGGATACTGTAACGCTGCTGTACCTGTTGAGACGATGTGACTTACATTTTAATATATTTTTTTAAAAGCAGGCATGTTGAACTTTCAAGATGAAAACGGTAATTTGTAACATCCAGGACATTTAATCTGTGGGTGTTTTTTGTTGTTGTTTTTTTATAGAACATTGCAAAATAGCCAGTGGTGGGACTCAATTCATTGCAATTTTGTCAAATACTTTCCAGACCACAGAGGTCGTCTGGTTCTAATCCACTATGCGTCCACAGAACCAGAACCAAACGTGAAGAAGCAGCATTCAGTTTCTGTGCTCCTCTAATCTGGAACAAACATCCAGAAAACCACAAAACCGCCGAATCACCGAGTTCCTTTAAATCTAGACTAAAACCCTCCTGTATAGATTTGCTTTTGATTCATAGGAACTTGAACATTAATATATTTGATGTATATTTGAGCGATTATTTTGATGATGGCAGTTGACAAAATATAATGTTTATTATTTGATGTAATTTATGACTTGTGTTTTTTATTGTATGAGGCACTATGAACTAACTGGCTTGTTGCTGAAATGTGCTTTACAAATAAACTTGACTTGATTTTCAATTCAAAACCCTTTTTTGCTGCAAAAGTATTGAACAGACATGAGCTCAACAACATATATTTATTACTTTTAATGTTATTCAGCTTCTTCAACTATCAACAATATAGTTAACTAAAACTAACAAAATAAAAACTAAAATTGAGAAAACATTTTCTTTAACTGAAATTAATAAAAACTGTAATTAATGGAACAGGGTGTAGATCTAATATCCTTTGTTTTTGTGTTAATGAATCTGTTTACTTTTCAAACTGATGTGAAATAGACTTTTATCCACACAAGCGGTTCACGTCAGCTGTCTACAGTTACGGCACTCCGTATTCCTCCTGGTAGCGTTGAGCTGGTCTGCGACAGCAAAAGTTGGGAGAAAACATCAATCAGTTGGTTGTTCAACAATAATTGAAAAAATTTTTTTAAAATCTTCTCCAAAATATGAAATAACTAAAACTACTTAAAAACCTAAATGAAAACTAAATATTTAACTAATAAAAACTGGCAAAAGCTAATTAAAACTAACTGAATTAGACAAAGGAAATAAAACTAAACTGTAACGAAAAACCCACAGCTATTATAACCCTGGTTCTGACTGTATTACTCAGAAATCTCAAACCTAACATATAAATGTTGAATTTCTGAATACAATTTTTTGGCTAGTTATTGAAAGTTAGTTGTTGGAAAAAAATAATAATAATTCCAACTCTTTACCCTGTTTTTTAAAACACAACTGAGATTCTTAGTTTTCCCAGCAGTGTTTCCACCTGTCTTGTTCTTGTGGATCTAAATTTCTGGATGTTTTGTTTGTTGCACCTCTAATGGTAAGCAGTCTATCCCATTCACATACCCAAATATATTGTGCAGAGAAATATTCATATTGTCAGAAGCAATTGTTGCCAGTAAACGTGTTGTATCACTCGAGGAAAGAAAACAAAAATTGTTGACTGAAAACAAAATAATGTTTAATTGAACAATTAATGGGCTCAACGAGATTAGTATTATGATTAATAGTTGATTACACTCCACTGGTCCTGCTATTGCAGATGTTGCCTACCAGCTGTGACTCAGTGGGAACTGCAATGAGTCACTAATAGTGGTTTAATTACACCTTTATTTTCTTTTGCAGTGCCTTTAAAAAAACTGCTTGGCAGCACATTTGGCTTCACCACAAGCGTTCCAGCGTTTGGAACAAGCTTTAGCCTGTCAAAGCTTCTACATGCTAATGTGTTCAGACTTTGACTTGCAGGATATTTAATCTATGTATATTTCATTATAGTCTGGTTGTGCAGCGCCGGGTAGTGGAAGGGGATTAATAGCTTAGTCTAAACTCAAATTTTCATAACAAGCTGTGACAAGATATTCTGTCTTCATTCATTGGACTAATTGCATTTTGAGGGTTTGGTGTTTAAGGTGTTGACATATTTAACGAACAAATGACTGTGGAGGACTGAAAGAACAATGTTGAGCTGAACACATCAGCACTTTCTACTAAAACCTCTAACGAGTCTTTACAGTAAAATACAATGTACTTCCCATTAGATGTGGTATCTGTCCTTTAAGATAAACAGTTATTCTGTTTGATTTGGTTGTTTCATTGTTATTTGATCAAATTGAAATTAGCTTATGGTGGAATTACGCCTCTGAACATGCAGGAAAGCTGTTCAGGACAAAAAAAATCTTTGTCAAAGAGTTTATTGAGAAGACAACGATCAGCGCTTGGTTTTCTGTGGGGAGGATGGTGTGAGTTAGTTTCAAAGATTTATGACTGAAGGTGATGTTTGGATAAGAGGATTAGCTCCACTGTGTCTGCAGGATGGAGGTGGCTCTGAGGGAGAGCTGCCAGTCTGCTTTGGAGGTGAGAGAAAACCGGTGGAACGGAGGAGTTACATCCAAGGCTCTTCCTGAGGGTCTGTAGCAGCGTTGTCTTTAGCCATCAACCAAATACAAAAGTAAATTTGTTTTATGGAAACACGTCAATGTTGATAAAGCTCACGTTTTTCTATGAAAAGGTTTTGCACTAGGAGGAGATGGTTTTTCAGAAAAAGATGTATTGCGAAACTTCAATGGAAACACATTTTTCGCATCACACGAGTCATGTGACCAACAAGCGGATGTTACTAATGGGAGAAACGACAAACAAGACAACAGGAAGTAGTTGGAGGATGATGGTTAGTTTTTTATTGTTTTCATATATTGCACAGCTGGCTCCACCAGAGCTCTCTCAGCATCACACAGTTCATAAAAGGTTGTGTGTCATCCTATGGTGTTGGATCCATGACAAATCACCAACTACAATTTCCCCAAAACATTGCATAGGTAACCGCTCTCAGGTTGGCAGGGCTTTTCGCTCCAACACCTAAATAAGACGCCGACTTCTCCTCTGATTGACTAATAGATGATGAACATCAGCACCATGGCTGAGTATATCTCATGTAGTTGTTTACATCGATTGCTGCCATAAATGTATCACTTATTGGGTGAATGAGCGTATTCATATATAACTTTAATATAGTTATTTCTTGGAACTATCGCGATTGGAAAATAGTTATTTCAACAGTAGCTGAATATAGACAAAGATTTGCGCACATCTGTAATGGGAAAGCAGTGAGTGTGACTCAGGAAGCTGCTGCAGAGTCTGCTCTGACTTTTGGCCCTGAAAATGTTGAGAAAAGGAAATGTGGGAACGCTCAAAAATACTTTGAGAAGGTTACAATTTAGCTTGAACTGCCACACTGAGCATACTGACAACACTCTTCGGTGTGCTAGTTGTTACTGGGGGAAGAAGATTCAGAAATAGGTGTTTTTAAAGAGACAGAGGCCCAATTTCAAGGCACTAAATTACAAAGTCAAATTTCTTTTAATTCATATTTGATATACATTGCATTTTTATAACAACTAAACGGCAGCACAGTGGCGCAGTTGGTAGCACTGTTGCCTTGCAGCAAGAAGGTTCTGGGTTCGATTCCCAGCCCAGGGTCTATTCCAGTTTCCTCCCACAGTCCAAAAACATGACCGTCAGGTTAATTGGTTTCTCTAAATTGTCCCTAGGTGTGAGTGTGTGCATGGTTGTGTGTCCTGTCTGTTTGTCTCTGTGTTGCCCTGACAACCTGTCCAGGGTGACCCCACCTCTCGCCCAGAACGTTAGCTAGAGATAGACACAGGAGGTAAGATGGATGGATAACAACTAAAGGTTACTTGATTGTGCTGTAAAAATCTATCAAAATCAATGACAGTAGGTCAAAAAAAAAAAAAGTTCATTTATGGTCTCATCATCTCTGGTATGAAAAATCCATGAACCATCTGTAACCTTTTACCTGTCCATATTAAGACTTTCCCATTGATAAAACCACCTACCTAACTTGTGAATTATGTCTTGATTTGTGTGGAATGTGGTTTCCTTTCACTGCAGAAGCGAGCAGCTAAAAGCACTTTGACTCAAAGTGGAGCTGCCCACCGCAGCGTGGTCCCTATCTCCTCGGGGGCTGAGGTGAATGTGGCCTTTTGAGAGTGGAGGGAAAGCAAACATGTCCCAAGCAGCTCCTGCCTGGGAAAAGAACATCCAAACTGTGTGGCCCGTCCTGGAGCGACAGCCTGAGCAAACAACCTGAGAGGGCTTCAGGAGAGCGGAGTGGGGGCGGGGGGGCTGCCGGGTGACTGAGGGCCGTTATGAAGCCAGCCAGGGGCCGTGATTTCACACAACAGTCACCCCGTTATCTCTTTAAGCACAGCAAAAAAAAAAAAAAAAAAAAGGTTGTGTGTGCCTTTCTTTTTACGCAAAACTGACACAAAAAAGTAAGTTCTAAATGTCATTAAGCAGAAATGTGCTTTTAATTAACTCAAAAGCTGTTTAAAGCACACAAATAAAGGCTAAAAGAATCAACTTTGTTGTGTAAATGGATTTTATATCTAGCTAGTTTAAAGCTGCAGTATGTCACTTTTACAAAAAAGTACTTTTACATATTTGTTAAAACTGTCACCATGTTGTGACAATATTAGACAGATTTTATGTATGATCATTCCATTAAGTTATATTTTCAGGTAGTATGATTATCAATGGATCGGTATTTGTTAGTTTGAAAACATTTTTACTAATATGTCTAAAATCGTGTCGGGTCTTTTAAAGCTGACATATTTGTAGTAATGTTGACTTTTGTTTATTCGTAAAGCATTTACTTTTCTGTAATACATTTGACCACTACTTAAATATTCTATTTAGTCTTAAATCAGCTTCTGAAGATGGCAGAGTTTTAAATGCAGACTGTGGAGAAAAAAGATAACTTAGAATATAAGTTAGAAAGTCAATCAAAGGAATTTGCAAAGGTAGGCGATCTGAGTACAGAAATCTAAAACTAAAAAGAGGGGATTATGGACACTCATTTTATTTTAAAATTATTTTTTATGGAGGAATTATAACATTTCCACTTTAATTTTGTAATGTACAACCATATCCTGGTTATATTATGACTTTATTTTGGTTGTACTATGACCTTAATCTGGTTTTATAACTTTATTCTGGCAATTTTCTAACTATTCTGATAATATTACAACTTTGTTCCTGCATTATTACAAATTTATTATTTTTATTACAAGTTTATTCTGGTAAAATAACTATTCTTTTAAAATTCCGGCTTTATTCTCTTGTTATTTCAACTTTATTGTTGTAAGACGTTTTTCTCAAAATATTATGACTTCCTTCTCAAAATAAATTAAAAAAAATTCTTAGCCTGTGGCTAATTTCTGCCATAGTTTGTACTTTTTGGTCCGTTGTACTGTTACTTTTTTGATGTAGCAGCCTTAAAAACATTTAGCTTGTATGCTTTTTTTGTTGTTGAACTTATTTCCAGTAGAAAATCATATTTCTATGTCACTCTTTGCTCCGTTAGCGTTTTCCCCATCACATTACTGCAGTAGCCAGGTGATGGTCTGCTTGAACAGCGGGGGCAAACAGATGGCCGACAGCAGCCCAGGAAAGATGCCTTTGACCGGACGGCATCGCCAAGAGCTGCCAACAAAAAGCTCTCTAATCTGAGGTCCTAGGAGGGAACAATGGGCCAAACACTGGTTGAGTGTGGCTCATTCACTTTGCAGCTGGCTGAGAGCTGCCAGCCTGGAAACCCAGAGCCGTTTGCCGAATGAACAGAAGTCTTTCCTTAACAAGACAGAAAAGAATAAACTTAGAGGGAAATGATGAACATATCCAGATAGGTTTTAAAAATACTGATTTTCTGATCATACTTAGTTATATCAGAAGTGATTTGTTTTATTTGCTTCATTTAAGCAATGCAAAAAGAAATGTAACCCACTTATATTATGTCCTTGGAAATGTGAGGCAGTTTTGGAAAGTATTACAAGCTTAAGTGTTACTAGCTCCATTTCCATTACAAATGTGTGTGAAACATTTGGTATTCCGCTAATATTGAAAAAATGGCAGTGTTTTCATTAAATAAACAACTAAAATCACACATGAATAAGTTTATTCACACAGTAAGATATTAAAAAACATGTCTCCACAAAGGAGACTTGCTTTTCTGACGGCCAAAAAAACACCTTATCCTAGCGCCAAAATGTCTTATCGAAATATGAGTTTTTTCCATGTCTCCGTTAAGCAAATTTATTTTCGAAATGTCAAAATTATTTGGTCAAGCAATATGGAAACCACTACTGATTGTTTCTAACAATCCCACTGACATCTGGACAAAGACAATATGATCATTTTCTTTGACTTCTCCAGAGTATTTAACACTAATCGGCCTGATTTGCTTTGTCAGACCTGACATCAGCAGTCTGGAGTACCATAGGGAGCTGTTCTCTCACCATTCCTTTTTACTCTGTAAACCACAAACCTTCAGGAAAACACGGAGTAGAAATCTGTAGAAAAAGTGCAAGAAGCTGAATCCAGAGATCCGGTGGACCGTTTTGAGGAACAGTCATCTCTTCTTAAATATGAACAAAAGGTTCAGAACAAAAAGGAGCATGCACAACCATATTTCCATCATGGGAGATGAGACTATGAAAGATTCTGAATATGTTTGTGTTCACCTGGACAACAGACTAGACTGGAGATGCAGCAGTGAAGCCAACAGTGGGGCCCTAAACCTAGATGGGAATCTGAGGCAATACGTAAACATTGCTGTTCACACACTCTCCGTCCAATGTCACTGAATGGACAGTGTCCTGCCTTTCTGACATTTCTTTAAGTCCATATGTCTGTCTTGCTGCTACGTTAAGTGAGCCCTGTTAAAGTTAATGGCTTTCCATAAACACAGAGGCCCCAAGGGGCCACCACTAATAAAGCCAAGCAGGGGAACTGAAAGCCAGCAGAAGCAGTCTGTTACTGGGAATTTCTTGCTTTAGAAGGATAGCTTTAAAAGTTCAGACATTATCAGAGTCAGTTTTGAAGAACTTAGCTCCAATATGAATGACTGAGAAGCAGAGGCCAGGATATTGGAGACCTACCCTTCTTCCTTCGCTAAACAGAAGTAATCATAACAGCTTAAGTAACAGCTTAATTCTCACGACTTGTGAGATTTTCACACATCATAGAACAGAAGCAAAACATAGTGGAACCTCTTGACTTTTGTCCAGATTCAGCTCCAGGTCTATTGTCCCATAATCCGCTCTGGGTAACTCTGCTAGATGGTCTTTACCCGATGCCAATGTCTGAAACCAAGCAGGACATGCAGGCTTCCTGCACTGTCTGGAAATGTATAAAAAATGTTGTTGGTGAATTTATAGGTCCATGGACAAACATAATAATTTGGAGAAAGTCAGTGAACAATCCAGACATTGCAATGGAGAGTACACAGCCTTTTAGAAACCTGCCACTGCAACCAAACATGATGTGGGACTGAGGTCAAAGAGAAAAGCCTGACATGATACGAAAGTACACATTGTAAATAATCATTATTGTTACTGAGGCTTTTTGAGATCGTTGGAACCTCAGGATGTTTTTAAACCTGGTTGTCCGGCAGACTTGGTTCGATTGGGAGTCAAAGTTGTAACATTTGTTCCATTTTCAGCTGCTGCGGTTTGCTTTCACCCTGCGCTGCGTAAAACGATCCAAACCAATTGAGACCTGTTCACCTCTTTTCCTGTGGTGGCGCTGCTCTGCAAACCACTAAAAGAAAAGATATGAAAGCCTCTGAAGAAAACACTGAGCTTAAGCAGCTGTACAATTTCTGTTTTGTCTTTGGCAAAATACCACGCTATGGCTAGGCTCACGCTCTTGTTTTGGTTGTATTTACCCATAATGCCCTGCACAACATGTGAGTTCCCCTCAGCCCAAACTGAGAGCTAGGTTTGTAGGCAGACCGGAATTCGTGTTTTGGTCGATTACGTATTCACACCTCCCCAAGAGAACCGAACTTTTTAGGCAAACCAACTGGAGTCTGATTAAAGTGGACTAATCGGGTCTGGCATGAACACTGCATATTTCATGCTGTATCCCTGCTAGTTTTGTTTTTCATGGTCAAACCACAATAATCCAAAACAAGGAAATTCAGATAGACTGATTACCGCTCAGTCAACAGTGAAACATTGCAAGACGCTTGTAACTCTATCCAGGTTGGAAAGAGAATATCTATCACCGGTTACTGATTCATCCAGAAATCACTCAGTATTAAGATCCAGTGTATAAATACATAAAAAAAAGAGAGTAGACGTCGTGACCGAGAATGGAGCAGACACTTTAAACAGTGGTTAACTCAGCTCTGCTGGTAGGACACCAAAACAAATGACTGTTATATTCACGGCTACCAGCGAGACCCTCTCTGTGTGTAATGGGAGCCCACTGGAGACGGAGATCCGGAGCGTGCAGGCGCAGCCTTTTTGCCGAGCAGTGTAAATATTTAGGGTCACCAGTCACACAGTGGAAAATGAAAACCATGACACTCTCTGGGTATGTGCGCGAGACATAAAGTACGGCGCTGTGGGACTGTGTATACATGTCAGCGAGGGTACTGAGTTTACACTACAGCATTGTGTGACACACTGTGGCATTTGAGTTTGCTCTTCGCTGCCCAAAATCCATGTGAGGGAATGTGTGTGACTATGTCTTATGAAAAAACAATTACACCGCAAGCCTACATGTGTTTGTGTAAATACTTCTCACTTCTTCCTTTGACTAGGACTTTGACATGAGGCAGACAAGCATTATCTGCGTGAAGCAGAAGCTGTGGCATTCACAGCAGCACATTAATCACTTCTGAAGGCGCCCTGCCTAACATGGACACTGCTCTCCAAAAACAGGAGGCACAACGGGCCAGCATTTGGGTTTCCACAGATGCAAAGTGGCCTGAGTACGAATTGCAGTTTAAATTAAGAAAATAAATAAATAAATAAATGACTGATTTCTTTTTAGTCAACTTTCAGCAGGTTTAAAATCCACCTAAATCTGGCTTTAATAAATAAATTACAGAAAATTGCTGATTTCTGTTGCCTTTTTTGTTTGCTTTAATTTCCATCTCCAGAACAATGTGGCATTTATTTAAAAAAAACACATACAGCTTTTTTCACACACTTTATTAAAAGTTCTTCAATTTTTATTGTTTAGATCAACTTTTACCTGTATCAAAGAAAGATACAGGTATATATTTCTTAGCTTAGTGTAGATATTTGGCACTAAGCTAAGGCATTTCAGCAAGAATCCCAAAACCAGGCAAATGCATCCTAACTCTGAATCACTATATGATTTCCAGTTAAATCATGTGGTGTTAGGCCCATTGCAGATTAAAAAAAGGAGTCAACATCTGCCAGAAAAACCCTGCAATAGATTAATATGAATATGAAAGTGGAAAATTTAGACTTTTGGAAATTTTCAGAATTTCAAAAAATTAAATTTTTTTGAAATTGACCAAAATTTAATCCTCCCTGTTTTTTCTGTCTATATTGACCCTAACACACTGTTGCATAGAAAGCTGAAGGAGTATTCAAGTTATTATTCCTTAGCAAATGTTATTCATTTTGTATTTTTCAGAAACATCTGAAAACTTTTCTTCCATTTTTACAGTATTTTTCTTTTTTTAACCAAAATATTTTTCTGACCTGTGAAATGTGATTCCTTTGGACCTTATCTTGTCGTAGTGTTGACAGTAGCAAAGCACTGCGTCTCTCTGTCTTTTACATATCATGCATACATCCAAGATTTAGCATGATAAGTTGACAACTTGATGGCTAAAGCCAGCAGTAGTCATTGTCGGTGAGCAGCTTTTTGCCCTCCAGCAGGGAGCTCTGCGCGTGTCGTCATGCTGCAACGTGCCTATAGAAATACCGCTGTTAGTTAAATTTCTTAAAAGAAAAATGTAAATAAGTTTTGCTAAATCAAATGGCTGGAGACCAGCTACAATGTATCTTCGTAAATCTATATTTGAATGTTCTTACAATACGGGGGCACTTGATGGCAGAATGAGTAATGGGGAAATGATTAGGAACTGCGACAGGAGGTCAGCAAAGTTCAGATGGTTTCATAAATTAGAACGCAAGAAAGCAAAAATACGGCTCAGTGAAATAGGGGGTGGCTGTGTTTCAGGAAGACAGAGATTTTCAGAGTGAAAAGCGACCTGTGTAACCAGGGAGCGGACCTACACTGGGAGCATTTACCGGCTCTTTGAAAGAAGCCTCAGAGACCTCATGACGAAAAGAAAACTGGCTGGAGACAGGAGATAAATATAACTTGGTGTGTGTGGCCTGTGCTGCTGCTGCTGAATGTGGACCATTTAGGGGTCTTTCACCTAAACGGAGCCGACAGCTATTACCCCACAGGGCGTTTTGGAACACGTGAGAGTGAATCACCGCATTGTCATCTTTTTACCGTTTTCGTAAGACTTAGCACAAGGTGCCAGTATTGAAGTCTGAAAACAAGGCGAACTGGATAAATCCCCTTCAGAATGAAGACGTGGAGGTGTGTCGGCAGAGCGACTCCTCTGAATGGGTTTTAGTGTTTTCACTTACAGGGATCATTTGTGCTCTCCAGGCCCACAGACTCGCCTAGGTACACTCACCCTGCTGTGACCCTCAAAAGTCTGACACAGATGGAAAGTACCTGGTTATGATCACGCTGTGGAGAAGTTCAGCACCGACTTGGTACATCCACTTCTGCTAAAGCATGCTGAAGTAATTAGACAGGCTTCAAATTGTCACAAGTGAAACCGGTTGGACTGGATTTAACTGGATATTGTAGAATCATTTAATTTAATATGTGCTGATCAAAAAACACACAGAGCTCAGGATTTCTTAAAGTATTAATCTTTGCATATACACCCAAACCCAGCAATATCGGAACATGATTCTGACTAATTCATTTGTTTCAGTTGATTAATTGAACAGATTTTAATGTGTTACAAAAGCATCCCACAAAGAATAAAATGTGTTTTTTTTTGTCTTGCATACAAAAGTTCAGCGTAAGAACTTTTGCACTCACATGTTTCTGGTATCCCTGTAAATCTGATGCCTGAGTAACATCCACAAACAAAAGCGACAGACGATGTACTGGGGGTTAATTTTTGCTTCAAAGACCAATCTGATGGGACACTAGAAAAAACTGGTGTGTTTAAGTTGTGCTAAAGGCATTCAGCCTATCAGTGAAGCTATTCAAACCTAAAATAACATCCCAATGCTAAACATTCAGATGCTAACGTAATCGTCCACACTCCATATTTATAAAGAAGTTCCATTAATGATCCTGGAACAGTTGAAAACTAAGTGTATATAAAATACTTTGTTCCAATTTGACACTCTAGCAAGAGATTAAAAACAATGAATATATTTGTTACGCTAGAGGGCAAAAAAGACAATTCTTTTACTTTCCATCCATAGCCGCGCTGAGAACAATTCTGTTAAGAAAATGAAACCTGGAGATGTAGGTATATGTAATATACTGCAGCGGGCCATAGTAAACCGAAAAGTAATCCAGCAAAACCGTTAATAACTCAAAACCACTTGTATCCTGCTTTTTTCTCGCTCTTTATGTCAACTACACTGTACATAGCCCCATTGTCATAGCAACTGACTCCACCGGTGTATCAGGATTCAACACAAAAAACAACATGCAAAAGTTTTCCACAGAAAGAACAGAACATTCAGTCCACTACTGTATTATGTTTTTAGGCTTGATGCGATATTTTGGGATTATTAATAAGTGATCATCTGGCTGATTAACTAATTTAAACACCTGCTCTGCTGATGATCTATCAGAAAGTTGGCTTATGAATCGCCTTTTTTTTTTTTTTGTAACTTTTGTGCCACATAGCCAATGTGCTATTTGACACATCGGCTTCTTACACACCAGATTCTACAGCACATCTACATGTTAAGGTTTTCAAAGTCAAGTTAGCATAACTGACCTACTTCCGTCTCTCTCGCTATTATGTAAACTTTTTTCTGATCTTGTTATCTAGTTGTCGTAATGTTGACAGTTTAAAATAAAACACTGTATCCCTTTTCCTTATATATATATATATATATATATATATATATATATATATATATATATATATATCACCTTCATTTAAGATTCCCCACGTTATGTTGATAACTTGACAGCTAAAACCAGTGGTAGTTGGTGACAGTGAGCTTGCACACATGACATCACATTGCAACGTACCTGTAAAAATGAAAGGGTGGAGAAGATGGAGTGTGCTTCTTCTGACCTCAGCCCCAGAGAACACTTGTGGCTGTTCAAAGCAGAGCAGCCAACACAACCACATTGGCCTCTTACCACAAAACACTGGATGGGGAACAGGATGTTGTCCCACAGCAGAGTGACCAAAACTAGTGACCAGCCTGAGCACGTCATGTACAGTTTTACCACCCACTGCAGATACTTGTTAAATGACTAAGTTCCTGAAGTACCAATATGTGTTTTCTTTCCTGTAACTTCAATTCAGTAAACAACACCAAACAAGGGTTCATGGTGGAATGAGCTATTTGGCTGCTTTGGCACAGAAGATTTGGCAAGTTTTTCTTGAGTATAATCCACAAAACAAACTTTATTACTCATTGCATTTTCATTAATGACAGCACTATTTAAAAAGGATAAAATGACTCAGAAGATGTGAGATTTATTGCCAAGCTGCATTGTTACACAAAAATAACTGACCAAACTCAAATTTCTTTATTTTTTGTGCAAAGACAGTGTTACAATGTATATTTTGGAAAACGTCCAAATCCTGACTATAATGGAAAGTACATTCATCACGGATCATAAATGATGATTTAAAAATCTGTATTTTATTTGTACATTTGGTGCGATTTTTACAAGCCTAAGGATGTTGAAACAGAGCTGATAAAGGTTGCTTCAGATGTAAAAAAATAAAAATAAAAATAGGAGTGAAATCCCCCTTTATTGAGCTAACTTATAGAATTTTGAATTGGGAATGATGCTTCCCAATTCAAATGATTTTTTAATAAAAACTAGCAGCACTGACTGAACCAGGAGGAAAAATCTTCACTGTTTCTTCCAGACTTTGTTGCATTAAAATGTTTTTCAATTTAAGGCTGGCTCACCGCTACGTAGAGCCACTCGAACTGCGTCGACTCTTATCAGATTGCAGTAATTCTTCATTGCACGATGTAGACACTCTACCCCCAAGGTTAACTCCATTTTTCCATTAATCGTTTTAACGAATTAAAAAGGCGATTGATTGTCTTTCACACATTCAACGCTACAGCTTCGATGCTTTTTGTTGTGAATTATCCAGGTCTTTAATTAAATTTATCAGGAGCAGCAGAACTTTGGAGAACCAAATCTAATCAGCTTTCCTGTGCCAACAGAGACAAATGGATTCAGAGCTTTCACTAATAGGAATTCTCTTTCAGCCTTTATATGCACACAATGTTGTGTCTTTCAGGAAGGCTTCCTGGTGGGGCCGGTTGTTTATTTTCAGAAGAAAAGAAACAAAAAGGAGGTAATTAGATATCCAGCACAGAAAAACGCCTTACTCTGTCTACAGCAGGGCCGGTCCTGTCCTCCAGAGAGAATACCCTTCAACTTTTAGATGGACCCCTTCTCTGACACACTTGAATCTAACGAGTGGCTCCCTACCAGGCCTCTGCAGATCTGAAGGACATGCTGATGAGGGAGGTCAGACATTTAACAGATGGAAAGATTTAATTTAAGTTAAATAGTTGCTTGCACCACAGTGACATGATATTTTCCACATTTTGATTTAAAGTGATGTATGCTTCTATTTACCCGTCTTTACTGATACGCCTAACTAAAATTTGATCCAAACAGTTGCCTTCAGAAGTTACCTACGCAGCCAACAGAGTCGTCCTGTGTGTAACTGAGCGCCTGATAGAATGGTAGATTCAGTTTGATCAGCTGGTATTGTTCACTTTCTCACTGCAATTGTGTCAAACAAACCAGATCTTTGAAAAACCTCTTCACCTCCTCACCTGTGGTGGCGCTGCACCAAGAACCATTGAAGGGAATGTCATGAAAACCTCTGAAGAAGACACTGAGCGCAACTTCCTTCTTCGCCAAATGGTATTACTGTCAGATTTAAGAGATTGAAGGATTTCTCTTTTCTCTTTAGTAAAAGACCTCAAGCCATTTCTCACGATAGAAATGGCTTGTGCGTTTGTTTTGGTTCCTGCTTTTGGAGCAGTCTGCAATCCGATTGTGGAAGGAAGTTCTAAGGTCAGATCTTTGCATGTACAATGTTAAGGTCGTGCATATTTGATCTCATCACAATGAACATTCTGGATGTAAACAATAACATGTAATTTTCTTATGCTCCTAATTGAACTGACTGAACACATTAAAGTTGTTTTTAAAGTTTGAACAAGCTAGTGAAGCTATCGGTGTATTTAAGTGTGCTGAAAGTAATAGCAAATAAGTTAGCAAATAAATATGTAATTCAGTACATTTATGTCTGTGTTTAAAAAAAGAAATGTTTTAAGTCAATTTAGTGATTTTCTGTATCAGATCGGTATCGTCCGATGCTAAATCTCGGATATCTGTATTGGAAGTGGAAAAAGTGGATCGGTGCATCTCTAGTGAAATCTTTCAGTATTTTAAAAGCGTTAAAAGCCAAGATAAAAGTTTTTATTCATCAAACTGAAGGTAAATCTTTTACAGATTTCAAAAGAACAACGGCCAAAGTTTCAAGATGAAGCCCAGTTCTGCTTCATGTGAAGATGTATTGTTTAAAACCCTTCTTGGCTCGTGCCAGGGCCTCCTGTTTTGGGGAAGTTACAAAACACCTCAGTCCTGTACCAGAGCTTCCAGGTTCTGCTTGTGTAGTGGCCTTGAACAGACCAAACTTAGCATGTTTGTCTGTTCTTCAGCAGCAGAGGTTTTTCTTGCTCTCTATGTTTTACTCTCTGGAAGCTCACTATATAATTTTCTCAAACCCAGCAGAGTTTCTATTTTTTTCCAACCACTAATTAATTATAATTCAGCAAAGTTTGATGCAGTCAGGCCAAAGGAATGTCGGAGCCTGTAGGACTAGCTTAGAAAAGGAAGAGGCGGACGCTAAGACAGGGATAGAGAGAAGGTTTCTCTCTGGTTTCTATCCATCTTCACACATTAAAGGGCCTCAATCTCTTTATTCAGTCACTTGACCTAACACTGAAACAGGAGAATAGTATAATGTCGGGTACAGAGGTATGACTGATCATGCTATAGACAGACAGACTGAGCTGGGAAAAAAAGTTATTTCTTTCACAAGTTTGAAATGCCACGTTTCCAATCAATGAAGTTTATTTGTGTAGCACGGTTCAGCAACACGGTAGTTCAAAGTGCTTTACGTTGTGAAAATATAAAAACGTCATAACACATCATAATCAACAGCTGTGAAAACCAATAACAGACATTACAGTTTGTCAAGTGTCACTGCTAAAATCAACATACATCAAAAATGTTGATCCATGTTCTGTTATTATGGTTCAAAAGCAACAGGTGAGTTTTAGTCTTGATTTAAAGGAATCAGGAATCTCCTGTAAATTATGTTAATGTAAATAATATTTCCATTATCTTTGTTTCAGTCGTAACTCGAAAACCAGTGGAATTCACTGGAATCATTGGTTTTGTTCATGGCTAACCGCTATTAGCAGCATTAGCGATACTAGCCTGGCAAAAAACGTCCCCTTGTCCTACGCTTCGGTTTGTCCAGAGGGTCTGGACCCTCAACTGTTGAGAAACGATTGCTGGCCATAGCTGTGAACTCATTTGAAGTTTTAAATTTGGTCTGATTTTACTCACCCCTTAACATTTGACTGTGATGCATGTAAAATGTTAGCTCCATCATGAGGAAAGCTACAATATGTAGCTTACCAGAGACTCTAAGCAACCATCCCCCACTTCAGAGACAGAAGTTTGGAGCTGAACAAGATATCTAAAAAAGTAAGGCCTCAGCCAAAATGTGTATAAACACAAAACTAGCATAACAAAAACTAGCTGTGAGCAGGACAATTCTGGAATGGTTGAAGCTTAAAGCTGCAGAGTGCAACTTTTATTTAAAAAAAAAAGTTTTTTTTAACATATTTGTTAAAATTATCTCTGTTATTGCAGTTTAAACTTGACAATTTGTGAAAAAAATTCAAGCTCCTCTGGCTTCCACCACTCAGTCAGAAACAACCAATCAGAGCCAGGATTAGCGCTGCCAATCATTCTGGCAGCTGCTATGCTACAGCTGGTTCACCACAACCCAGCCTGCCACGAATGCTAAGGCTAGTTATCTTTGCCACCAACGACGGTGGATAAATGGTTTTCCTGTAACAAGTTATTTCTTCGCCACTATTTATCAGCTAGTACACGAGATTAATTGACAACACTAAGTCCCTCCTCTTGGCTCTGATTGGTTGGTGCATTTTATGTATTTACAGATTCTCTGTCTCATAGCACACAGTCACGACATGGTGCCAGTTTTAACAAATGTATTCTTTGTAAAAGTTGCACACTGCTGCTTCAAATCTTTAATAATCACGTTCACACCTTCTCTGTTGAATTTGCAGAGCCGAGCTGAGAACGAAAGATTTGCCCCTTTCCCTCGTTTGACATTTTTGCGGCGTTGCTGCGTCTCTGTTTGTGCAGTTAAACAGCCTTAATGAAAATGTCCTCATTCATCCGGCTGACGGGTCCCAGCCTCCCAGTCTGCTGTGACAAACTGCCTGCTGATGTCGGCATTTTAAGGGTGGTCTGAATGTTCCGGGACCCGTAGCACACTCACATCTACAGGGGAGACGTTGTCATCGCTTCTGTCTCTCCGCGTGATCCGTGCGAACAACTCACACCGTTGAGAGTTTTGATGAAAGATAATTCATAAATACTTCAGTTTTCTCTTATTTCAAAATCTACCATCCCCCCCTCTCCTCTCCGTGCCCCATCAGCAACAGACGAACATCCAGGCCTGAAATAAACATCCTTCATCTTACTTTCTGTCTTCATATGGGATGGGAGCAACACACTAGAACTTAATGATGGGGTTCTTTGATTCGAAACACTACGGGCTGAACGGAGCAGACAATTCTCTTCTGTTTTGAGAAGTTTTAATAAGACATTTGCCCCGCCTGGCTTTACGGTCGACTCCAAAGCTGGGAGGAACAAAGCAAAGGAGGCAGCAGATGAGGCGGACCCTTTAAACAGGAGGGTTTGGTGCCCAGACTGGATCTAAATAGAGTAATCAGACAGCTATAATATTTTTGTAAAATTGTTTTATTAGAGTTTTTCTCTTTATAGTGTCACGCAACAGTAGTCATAACTCCTGAATTTTATCATTTTTAGTCACATTACTGCCTTGAAAGTTATAAAGTATTTTGTTGGGGCCTTTCAGCAAGACAGCAGCTGCGTTTGCAAATACTTACTCAATATTCAGCTAATATCCAAAAAAGAAAACAATGTCACAATTGCAGTGTTCCCATTAAATAAGAAACATGATTAAAATCACACGTGAGTAAGTTTGGTGTCATAAGTTGTTTCAAAACATGCCTTGTCATTATACTCCAACCACTTCCTGTTGTCGTCTTCTTTGTGATTTGCGCCAAAGGCGGCGTCCGTTTGTTGATATGTGACTCGTCGGATGCCAAAAAGTGTTTCCATCGCAGTTTTGCAAAATAAACCAAATTTGATAATGTCAAAAAAAAAAGAACGCTATGTTTCAGTGCCAAAACTGTCAGGAAAAAAGGTTTTCTTTTGAAATTGGTGTGTTTCTGTTGAGCTTATTACTTTCAAAATGTCAAATTGCCAAATAATAAGGGCAATGGAAATGCAGCGAGTCACAAATAAAAGTTACCGAATGAGTTTGAGCTATTTTGCAAAGAAAAATAGGCATAACTTTCACCACCTGTACGTACAAAGCAAAGAGAGAAAAAGCCGGAAGTAGAGCGACAGAAGATGCACTGAAGTTTTCAGTTGACAAAATATGATAAGTATTAAAATGTTCAAGAGATTTGAACTTTTTTTGAATCTCTTGTGGAACAGCCGAACAATCCAGCCGCCAACACATGGCTTTTACAGTTCAGCTTCCTTGCTTGATGAACTCTAAAATTAATACGTTTTGTGTTTTAGAACAACTGACTTTTACATTTGAAAGCAGATACATGGAAAAGAGACATTTATTCCTCACTTTCTGAAGTTAAATTAGACTAAATGTCTCGTGGAATTACAAGCATTATTTCTGTTTCCTAAATCCCAGAAAGCCTGTGACTTTCGCGTTTCCTCCCACAAATCTGTGGTTGGTTAACTGACACGTTAGTTAACTGGAGTCACACCTGTGGATGACTTTTAATTCCACACCTGAAACACACTGCATTCCTGTTTGACACGATTGGAAAGTCGAAACAAATCATCCAAAATATCAGGAAGAGAATTGTTGATCCTTGGGAACTATAAAACGTAGTATGTAAAGGTCTTAATTCAAAGAAAGTTACAAAAAAAACCAAAAGTTTTCTGCTATGTAACGAATGGAAACCATTTCGGTAATTCTAACTGGTTCGGTCGGATTTCACTTCAGACAACGAGGAAGAAAAAGATGTGTGTGTGTGTGTGTGTGTGTGTGTGTGTGTGTGTGCGTGTGTGTGTGTGTGTGTGTGTGTGTGTGTGTGTGTGTGTGTGTGTGTGTGCGCGCGTGTGTGTGTGTGTATGTGTGTGTGTCCTTTTTATTCAGTGTATGTAAATATCTGGTTTCAACGGTAAGTAAGTTTTAGTACCTGTTAAGCTCCAAATCACTTTATTATATCCTGGTTCGTTAAAAGAAAGAATAAAGCCCTCAAGTTGAAGGAGTCTGTTTTCCTCCACGGTGTGGTTGCTCTAATTCTGCTGCCCGATGTTGGGAACTGACCGGTGAATCCAGTAAACTCAATCCGGTGTTTTGGTCTGAGCTTACGGTAAAAGTGCTGTCCTGTTATAGCTCGTAAAAACCAGAAAAACATACTGGCCCAAACACACACATGCACACATACACAGACACCTACACATTAGAAAAAAAAACCAGAGATCCTGCGCCCCTGAAAAACAACTCTATAATTTCACACAAGAACCAACGTAGGTTTTTTTGACTCTGCACTGCAATTCTGGGGAACAGCAGCTGCGCCGTGGGCATCTTCACCGCAGGGTGGTTGTTTGCACAGACCAGTTTAGGGCTGTTTGTCTCCCAGTGAGCCCCTCGGGGCCCCCTGGGCAGAACAGAACACACTCTGTCCCGGTACCGTCTGGGCCCGACTCTACAGCATCTGAAGGAATCTGAAAGAAATCCAGTATGACATGTTTCATGCTCTCCCAGTAAGCTCTATTGAGGTAAACTGGTTGCATTGTTAGTGTTTCAGTTCTGAACTGAACCCTAGATATTATTATTATTATTATTATTATTAATAAGCTAAAACATACAGGAATTATTTAAACATGTTTGCCTCCTTAGACTTTTCTTCAGTTTTTTTTCCATCAAACCCATTTTTATGACATAGTGAAAGACGACCAACTACAACAAGATGCACTGCGTATGAATTAATGTATAATTTTAAACAGTAAAAAGGGAAAAACAAACCAACTTGTTGCTATGAGACAAAACAGTTACCCCCTAAACCTAATAATCTCTGCAAATGATTTCAACTAAGTCACACATAAGGGTTTTCAAAGACAGATCGTCTGTTTAAAGTCATGTCACATCATTTCAATTAGATTCAACTCCAGACTTTGACTAGGCCACACTGGCTCAGGTATGTGGTGGTTTGCCGAACGAATCCCCGCTCCCTCCGTCTCGGTCGTTGTGTCCTTGGGCAAGACTGGCTGTGGCTTCAGCGTAGCTTAGCACACATACATACACACCAGTGCTACCAGTGTTTACTTCCCACAAATGTAGTTTTTTTTGTTTGTTTCGTTTTATTAACTTTTTAAATTTTTTGAATCAACACTGACCTTATTTGGGCCGAGCGCCGCCTCCAGCGGTTTAGACGTGATCCTGGACCATTTTAAACTTGGATGAGTCTGCTTGGATGTGGTCTCGGGAGTAATTTCTTTAACCCAGTCACTTACTGGGAAGGTTTCACCGCTCCTCCATGTTGTCCCCATTTGTAGGGGGAATGGCGCTCAGTGTGGGTTTTACTGGAGACCCGAAACCGTAGAAATGACTTTTTAACTGCTTCCAGATAAGACAGATGTCAGCCACTCTGTTTCCTCCAATTCTGCTCAAATTTCTTTCGATTGACTCACAATGTGTTTGCGTTGGAGATCTTTTACCCTACTTCATGTCGTCAAACCGGTGTCATGTATGTCGCCTTTAAATCTGCAGGCCAGAAAAGTTGGGCCGATCATTGTTTAACAAGAACGCCATTGTAATTTAAAAAAATAGCCGGTTTGAAAACGTTTTTAGCTTAAGAAACGATTCATTACTAGGGTTCTCGTTGCCTGATTTTTCATCTATTTGATGACTTTGAAGTGTTTAGGTGTTATAAATAAGCAGTAATCTGTTAGGGGACAAATTAACAGTTTGAGTCCAAATATAAATCCTGCTGATGCCAGTCTACGGATCCCACTTCATTTGGACCCACTAACACGCCCTTCACCCTTCTCGTGCTTTTTAAACATGTGCATGTCTCTGAGTCCTCCGGGTTTTTTTTTTTTGTTGTTGTTTTTTTTTTATTGATGCACACACACACACCCAGTCAGTCGTCAGTAAACTAGCTTTTATTGGGACATAAAACTGTTTTTTTCCATCAACACCACAGTATTGCTTGTGTTCCACACAGAGGCATTTAGGAGTTTTTTTTTTTTTTTTTTTTTTACTGAAATACCTCCTCTCTGGCACCAGAGGAATTTGTCCATCACAGTTCACGAGAATAACTGAATCACAGTCGTTTCATTGTTTTCCCAGCGCACTCCGGTGTGCTGAGGTTCCCCCTTAAACTCGCCTCACGTCCCCCCCTTACCTCCGCCCCCCGGCGTGGTTTCGGGAGTTTAACGTGCGTCCAGGAAGACAAAACGAGGAAACTCACAAACAGGATCTCGACGCGTTGAAGCAGACAAAGGCAGACCCCCCCAACCCCCCCCCCCCCTGGGCGAGACGCAGTGCAAGAAAACACAAGAGTTGGACAGAGAGAGGTCCGGCTTCAGCTCTGAACTGCTGGAGAAAATCGGCCAAGAAAAAAATTGGAGCTTTGCACGCAGTCAGAAGGTCCAACAAAACATTCCACGACCAAATTCAGCCTAAACCGTTTGAAACTCCTGATTCGTTACCTGCTGCCCTCATTGGCCGGTGTTTACTAAGTCTGGATCTGGAGGAATGTTAGTGTATAATTTACGGTTTCTAATGAAGCTTTATGATGGAGGACGCTGCAACGCTCCACTTGTGAAAGTAAATCTGTTGAGCTTCACCTCAACATCACGCTGTCGGAAACGACATGTTCAAAGTGAGAAAAAAATTAAAGAAAAATCTTTCTTCAAACAACTTGGTGGCAAATGTTCTTGTATTTTATATTTGACTATCGTTTAGTTTCTTCTGAGAATTGTGCAGAGTTCTTTGAACACCATCCTCCATGTTCTCAATTTTACTCCGTTTTCCTGTTTGGAGGTTTTGTCATGTTGCAACCAAAAACTGTCATCGACAAAAGGAGGCTGTTCCTGTGAAGTGGAAGGAAAATGATACATACTTTTATAATTACTATGATGGCTACTATTTAGAAAATAAATCTGAACATTTTAGCTTGTTGATGTTGTTTTTACACTTTTCCTTAAAAAAACCCCTTCAACATAATTTCCATTTCTATTAATTTTACCTAATGAAAAAATTACATTTAAGAGTAGAATATTACGTCAGTGTTGTGATCGCTTCTTGTTTTGGACTTTCGCTTCATTTTTTTCCTATTGACTTCCTGTTTTCATCATTTCCTCTCATCCCAGTTCTGTTAGTTCAGTTGTTTCTCATTTTGTGATTTGTTCTTTTGCATTTGGTATTTATTTTCATCCTCCCATTCCAGTTTACTCCTTCCTAGTTTTGGATTTATTTGGTTAGATTAGATATTAGGTCATTGTTTGGGTTTCCTCTCCGTTCCATTCTGTGTTAATTTGTCTTTCCGTTTGCTCCTCTTCCCAGCTGTTTGTCGTTCCCTCACTCGCCTCACTTGCTTCATTAGCTGTTTGTTGTCTTTACGCCCTCCTCCACATACATCACCTCTCCGGTTTCAGTGTTAACCACCGACTCCTTCTGTTTTGTCCCGTGCTGCTCTGGTGTATCTCATCGTTCTAAATTTGACTCTGTTTTCTTGGTTGTAAGTTGGTTTTTACATTTTTTTCTCCATCATCCCTGCTCTCCAGTCTGGATCTTAACATCGATCCAGCTCCACACTGGATCACGCATAACAATCAGAGCAATAAAAATGAAAATCATTTAAAAACAGAAATGTGGACTGAATGAGAAGTATGTTTGATACTTGCTTAAGTGTTATTATTTTAATCTGACAAACAAGCCCTGCAGGAAAGCATATTCTGTCTTATTGAATATGACTGGTTTAACGCTTGAGTAAGGTCGAGCTGCCATGACAAATGAAATTTCTCTTTTATTTTACTTCAGAGTTGGCCTGTATTGTTTTACCGGAAGCAGAATTTTTTTTATGATACGAGACAATATTTTGTTTGAGTAAAAATATAACTCTTGTAACGATTGCGACCTTTAGACAGAATAAAAGGACTGTTACCAATAACTTAACTGACTGCGAATTATCTTAACTCACTGAAAGATTGATCATTTGTAGAAACAAGAATTATTCTTCACAAAAGAGCTGGTTGAGAGCAAAACACCAAACCAAATACAAAAGAGAAAAACTACAAATCATGCAAACAGAAATGATTGAACTCATTTTAATTTAACATGATTAATTGATCATTTGATTTATTGCAATAGGCTTAACTATACATGACAGGTCAGGGATCTGATTCGTTTTTTGTTTTTTTATTTTAAACGTTGCTTCGTTTCCGAAATTTTTCCAAACATAATTTTACTGATTTCCACCAGTAAACTTTGCTGGTAGGGTGATCAGAGGTCGCAGCCTCTCTTTCTGAGTATCTCTGTCTTTCTGTTGCACAAACATGACAGATTTCAGCAACGGAGAGCTCTGCGAGTCACAGGAAGGTCAGCCATGTTGTGTCATTTCAAACGATTATCTGAGTCCACAGGGTAACATCCTCAGATTCAGGTTGTTCTTCCGTTTTCCCCTCTTATCTCTCTCTCTCTTTTTATTTGCCATTTTGTCGCCTCTGCCGTTCCCCCTCACCCCGATCTGACCCACTCCCGTGTCCTCCTCCGCCACTAGATCGTCCTCCTCCGTCTCTCGCCCCACACTCCCGCTCACCCCATCAGCTGCCGCCGTGGCGACTGGGGAGCGCAGAGGAAGGCTCGGGAGACATCGGCCGTGCCAAGCAGACATAATAAAATGAGAGAGAGGTGGATAGGAAAATCCATTAAAGGGACGTATTCACATCTAATGTGGCAAATATTGCTTCTGGGATGCCTGAATAACACCTTTATATTCCAATAGGAAGGGAAAAAAAAGAAAAGCAATGTCAGCCAAAGAAATGGATTTGAATGGACAGGAAACGGGAGAAGGCAGTTTTACTGCTGCGGCTCATCCACAGCCTGAAAGAGGTTTTGTGCACAGTAAGGTGCACAAACAGAGTCCTGCATTCTGTTCACTTCAGAGGTGACTCAATGATCCTTTGACACTGAGCTTTTTTTTGTTGTTGTTTTTTCGTTTGGTTCCTAAAACCGATATATGTCAACCTGAGATGAAAACTCAAAGCTGTGAGGAGTAAAGGTCTGGTGTCACCCAAAGTTTAGCTCAGGAGGAGGACAGAGAGAAGACGAGGTTTAGGGTTCAGGACTGTAAGAAAACTACAAGTGATTAGTGACGCGTCTTCACAGACACCCCATCAACATGTCTGCTTTATTAAAGGGGCAATATTATGTGTTATATAGCCATGTACAATCATTTTACAGCATAATGATGTAACTATGTTGCCTTCAATTGTTATAAAAATGGCTACATGTGTCAAATTTGACTTTGTAATTTACCACCTTGGGCCTCTGTCTCTTTCTCTTGCTGAAACTCAAGATGAGGGAAAGATGTCCGTCCACATCCTCTTTCTTAAATGTTTCAATATTTTATTACCGTTTCAAACTCCATTTTCATCAGTCCTCTCTGAATAAAACAAATAAAAAAATATGATATATAAAAATATATAATGATGCCTATCAGCCATTGCCGTGACAGTGGGTACTCCTCCACATCTTAAAAAAAAAAATATTTATTACAAAGACAGTTACACATACTTGCAATAACATCAGCAGCATAGCTTATAAATAAATAAATGTACAATTACGATGCTTTATGTAACACAATAATGAAGCAGGGCTCTTGTAAAACCTTCTGCATTTGTTCGTGTGTGTTATTCTCTGTTAGGAGAAAACTTCTGTGTTTTTACTCAGATGTAAAAGTTCTGAAAAGAAGCTAATGGATGCTACTTTTTTTTGTTCCTCCAGTTCTGCGACATGATTTTTCATTTCCCTCTGTCTGACTGAGTGAGTTAAGATCCAAGACACCACTATAGAGTTAAACAATTACACCTCGGCTGTTAGGAGGAATTGAATTACCGTCATTATGCAGCGCTGGCCTGCCAAACCCTGCAACGGCTTGGCAGGCCAGCGCTGAAGTGAGAACTCAGCCCTCACTCAATGCCTCTGCTTTCAGGAGATAAACCTGGAGAGACAGACGGCCGTGAGGTTACAAAGAAGAACCACCAGCTGCTCTTCTCTGTGACATGTCTGCTTTCTGCCTTCATGCAGGAGGAATTCTGCACATAAAATAGTTTTTTAATCAAACATTTTGCTGTGTATTAATAATACACTCAGATCAAACTCCTAAGCTGTGCTTCCATGTTGTTGTCATGGTAACCATCCCGAATGCTCCAGCCCTTTCCTAACCGTCCTGCCGTGAACTTTAACATTCATCTCAGTTACTGAGGCCTCTTGAATCAGAGATGTAGATCATAAGTGTTTTGCAACATCTCTGAGCTGTGCACCCTCTGACCTGATGGTGAACCGTCATCCACTCCCAGGATGATAGTTTTTAGTTTTTTGGGGTTTTTTTTTTCCTCTGAGTAATCTCAGCGCTCCGGTTCTTCTTCATTTCACAGCCTTGCTTCAAATCCTCACCAAAAAGCTGCAGGAATCAATCACGTAAATATTCAGCATCTCCAGATTAGGATGTTGTCAAATGTCAGATATTCTAGCCTAAAACACAACTGAGAACAATTTATGTGACTTTATTTTTAAAAGCAGACTTTTAGTTGTTCTTATCCGATAACAGTGAGCGTTTCTATAGAATGTATAGTAGATAAGAGTTACTAAAAACACTGTGTACCGCCTTAAAACATTCAGGAAACCAGTCTCTGGAGGTTTGTACGCCCTTTGACCTTTTTACAGTATGTCATATCCAACCACAAACCAGAGGAATTTCTGTGAGCTACACAAGAAGCACTTCAGTGTGTTTTCCTTCTCTGCTCATTCTTGAAATTCATTCCATCAACAAATGTCACAGATCAGGGTCAGAGAAAAGAAGGACAGCTAACATCTCTGCAGACCCCACACATCCTGGACACAAATTCTTTAGACTTTCAGAGTCAAAATCACCTTTGTAAACAAGCTCACAGGCTAAGAAATTCTTTTGATGTATGAATGCAAAACAATTAAATAAAATATGAATAGAAAAAAGAAAAAATATGTATGCATGTGCAGAGTAGCAGGTGGATAGAGAGACAGAGTAGTCGCCCCAGAGACACTAGCTGCGTTTCCATGAAAAATGTAAGGTAATGTAATTTTATTTATATAGCACATTTTCAGCAACAAGGCCAGAGTGTTTTACTTGAATTAGAATAAATGCAAACAAAACAACAAAAACAAAAAACAAAGAGAAACGAGCACAGCAAAAGAAAACTACACTTTAAAATGTTCCAAGCTTTGTGCACCAAATGTCCACCTCGCTTTGTCAGCATTCTGCTAATGTCGAAAAAACACTATTCTGCAATCGCAACGTTTCCATTAAATATGAAGTGGAATTAAAATCACTTGTGAATAAGCCATGATTTTTAATGGTCATTAAAAATCATGGCAGTGACATATGTAAACAGTTACATGAGATATATTTATAATTCAGTCATGGAGCTAAGGTTCATCATCTATAAGCCAATCAGAGGTGGCGCCTGCGTCTCATTCAGGCGTTGGAGCGACAAGCTCCGCCTACTTGGGAGTGGCTACATATGCTGTGTTTTGGGAAAATTGTAGCTGATTTTACAGAAGAGCTGTGGATTCAACATGCTGGAATGACACAACTTTTTCTGAACTGTGTGACGCTGTGAGAGCTCTGGTGCATCCAGCTGCAGTCATCCTCCAATCACTTCCTCTCGTCTTCTTCGCCAGTAGTAACGTCCGGCTGTTGGAAAAAAAAATAAAAAGTTTCATTGCAGTTTTGCAAAATACATCTAGATTTTGTGCTACCTGGTGTTGATCTTTAACATAATTAAATCCCAGTAAAACGCATGAAGTTAGTGGGTGTAATGAGTCAAAACCAGAAAAATCCTCAGGTTTTTATTACCTTGCCAAGATGCTATAGATGTAAAAGGAGCAGCCACTTCTGTAACACGGTGTGTGTGCGTGTGTGTGTGGTTTTATTTTTGACAATCTTCAGGTAGGAAAGTTTCAGCACCAGATTTCTGCTCTAATTCCTGACAGCTGGGCCCCCTTTCGTCTTAGCTGCTGGTGAGTAATGAACTGTCATCGGCGAGGGACACATTGGAAGACGGTCCTCCCCTGGTCAAAGACGATAATTAGTGTTGATCACCGGCGCTGTAGGAGTAATGACTGCCTGTCTTCCTGCTGGTGTTTGTGTGGCTCTGCCAGCCGCTGGATCCCTTCAGCTACTCACCTTTCTGGAAATGTGTCGGGGAGGCAACTAAAGTTTATTTCTTCTAAGTTTTAAGCAACGTGATGTATATTTTTGATATCACTTATGTACTATGACCACACACTATATTGCCTGTAGTGTGTCATGGGGGTAAATTTCACAAAATTCTGGTGAAGTGCCACATAAACAAAAGAAATCAAAAAAATTTTAGCTCACAAAAACAACCTCAATCTTGCGGCGTTTTTACACCTGTTAGTCCGGTAGACTCGGTTTGATTGGGGACCAGAACCGTCGATAACCTGTTCTCCACCTGGCCTGAGGGGGCGCTGCACCAAGAACTACTGAAGGAAACGACACAAAGATGCCAAGTGATGATGCCAATGGATGTAAACGGTTCCATGAGGTATTTTTATTTTTCAGTGTTCATCATCAGCGATCAGAGGAGACATTGGCGTCTTTTAATCAAGTCCCTTATAGGTGTGGCATTCGTTTTCATAATTCCAAATTGCACAATTTTATGGCCAATGAAATCGCAGATGCTGATCGAAACTTCCTTCTTAACAAAACGTAAAGAGAAATTTACGTTTTGATTTTATTACGGTTAATACCTTCAATTTGACCGATTTTAACGGTTGTAGGATTTCTCTGTTGTCTTTGGTTGAAGACCACGAGTCAGTCCTCTTCCTGCTTTTGGAGCAGACTTCAGTCCATTTACATTCGCATATGCATTCCAACCGCACCAGAGTTCACTTCAACAAAACCAGGACTTAGGTTTTTAGGTGGACCAGAGATTGGTCCAATCAAAGTTTGACAATGCATTCACACCTTCCCAAACGAACCGTACTTGTTAGATAAATTAGAGTTTGACTCAACATGGCTGGTGTGAACACCCCCTTAAAGACCACAGGATGCTGAATTGGGTCATCTAATAAGAGTTTCCTACGATTCTCCAGCTGAGTTTGCAAGATGTGCTAAACAGCCCGTCTTTTCTGCTGATGCGGCGCGTTTGCAGCCATAGGAAACCCATACTCGCTGTCCCTGTTAACTGTGTAAAACCTCGACTTTTAAAATCCTCCAAAGATCCCAGAATGTTGCTGTCTAGAACCCAGATTCATTACGGCTCCGTTCTGTGAACCCGCACAGTGATAACTCCTACAGCAGACAAATTGGTTGCTTACTGAAACTGCCAAGTCATCCGTTTTAGAAACTGGCTCCAGTTTAAGCAGGAAAAACAACAGTTCTGACGTCCCAGGCTTCATTCAAGTTAGTAAAATTAAAGTTAAAAGTTTGGATTGGTGCCACTGCATTTCTACTTTAACGACAGCTAAAGAGAAGGAGCTAAAAGCCTTTGCTTCCCCCGAGACGTATCATAGTGTGCATGGATTTTTATCTTCCATCTCCTTCTCCCCCTCCAATTTGCTGCTCCGCCGTACATATGGCAACTTCCCGTTCAACTTCAGATAATGAAGGCGGTTTCACACAGCTTCTACTTTCCATACATTAGCCCATATGCATCACAGCATTGACAGCTAGCGGCCTCAGCGTAACGACCTTCCTTCATCTCCAAAAGCCGGTTCTGGATGCGGATGGAATTGCTTCCAGGATGACATGCGTTTCATGTGGTGCGAGTTCCCACATTATTGATTTACTTCGTCTTTCAGCTGGACTATTTTCAGTCTGGATGTTCTTGAAAGCCAGGAGTTTGGTAAGCCACACTTTTTCAAAGTGTTCTGACCCAAATTCTTGTGTCTGGTAGATTGCACTGAATTTAAAAAACAAAAAAGAAGGGTTATTCATACATACTCCATATCTGTATTTTTACCTCCTTTGTCTTTCAGCTCATGCTGCCTCTGTTCATTATTCACATCTGAACTGATATACTCTACATCTGTGCATGTCTTGCCTCACTTCAGTGGCTGCACATTATTCTGAAATCCCAGCAAAGTGCTGTGTTAGCATGATTTGGGCTTGTAAAGTTTTATCCCAGGATACTCTGACTTCCCGCTAAAGTTAAAAAAAAATTTACATATTAGGTTAGTTGGTCACTTTCACTTGCCCATAGGTTTGATTTTATTACGGTTAATACCTTCAAAGTGACTTGGTGATTTGGTTTAATCTTTTGAATTAATGAAGAACAATCAGGTGCAGGTGGATAAATGACAAAACATTAAAACCACCTGAAAATACTCTCTTTTTTTTTTAAAGAGAGCATTATTATGTATCTTCTAGGCACGTAGTGACATTTTATAGCATAATCAACAAATTACCTTCAAAGTGTTGTAGATGAAATATGACTTAAATAAAACTCCTTAAAATTTGAGCTGTTTCTTTAAGAAACTCCAACTTTTTCTGAGTCTCCGCCTCCAGGAAGTCATCACCGCATATCTCCTCTATTAAACCTTTAACAAAATTGTTACCAGCATTGCACTGAGAAGTGGCTCCTATAACGAGCTCAGCTAATGTACAGTTCCACCAGGTGTTTGCTACTTTCTTCTGGCTAGTCTGAAGGTGCTGAGTGGAGGCGTTTCAAGCTCAGAAGCTTGGAAAATGCAGCTCTGAGGAGGAGTTTTGTGCTTGAAGGCGGGGCTAGGTCCAACCAGGCCCTTTGCATAGCTGAATAGTTGACATGGAGATTAAAGGATTTCTCAAGCATGCATGAAAGAATCATGGCAACGCTCCAGGTATGTCTTTGATGGGAAATAACATCATAACATGGTGTTAAGCTACAAAGAAGTTGCATCTACATAATACTGACCCTTCAAGATTTTTTCCAATGGGATTGCACTGATATTTGTGCATAAAAATAATTTACATCACTTTGGAATTGTTTTCCATATACAGACGATCCAGTACTTCTTAAAACAGCATCCCCGCTGTGTCCTCAGAGGGAATGGTGCCGACTTATCTGCTGTTGTGCTGCATTTTCGGTTGGCTGAATGCTACTCCAGGCAGCTGGATTTGGACCTTAGCTCATTTTCTCCAGTGCCAGTCGTTTTTACGTTCCGCTTGAAGCTGCTTCTGGTCAGCAATTAAGAAAAGTGTTGACAAATATTGGCAAAACTCTGGTTTGATCGTTCCTTCTGTCTCCATCGTCACCAGCTCCGTTTTCATTACAAACGTGCCCAAAACGTTGACGTTCCGCTAAAGTTGGAAAAAAAAAAAAAACATTTTATAAATGAGGTGTTTCCATTAAATAAGAAACTGAGTTAAAATCAGACCTGACAATATGTCATTAAAAAAGCATGCTGTTTTTTCCAACTACTTCCTGTCGTCTTCTTTGGCACTTCCACCAGTAGTAACTGTAGCCATTTTAATTTTAATGGAGATTCAGCTACTGTGGCTGAATGGAAAACCTTAGCTGTACTTAGTGATAACTGGGAGCTCACACTGTTTAGTTTTGGTGTCGAGTTTTAGAGTTTCTCTGCAGACTCAGTTTGAACACAGCACTGTAATCATTCAGTACATGTGCATACAGAACCAACATAGCCATACCAAAAACGTCTAGTTCATAATTGTGTACCATTAAGTTCACATGTAATAATAATAATAATAACACATAGTACTTAAAGAGCAAATTAGGAGCCAGAATAGTCAGATGAGTCAAATGACACAGAACTCTTAATTCCCATCATTAGCTATGAGCTCTGTCTCTCACAGGTCATATAAAGGAGGTACATTGTGAAATGATGTTCTAGCAGGCTATTATTGTTCCTCCTTAATTTATTACCTTTCATGTTCAGACAAGTTATATTGATTCCTTCAGCTGCGATCGGGGTAACCTTGGAGCATCGTTCTTCAGCGTTCCTTCAGTGCAACTTAATTATAAAGATGAGTCATTGCTCCTCCAAGAAAAACTTAATTACATTTTTGTTCGACACTTAATGGACTTTTTCTAACCCCAAACGAGTCGTTTTTAAAGAAACAACCCTCCCAAAAAATTTTGTTTGGACAAATTCTTTAATCTCCAGTGGCAACCATTCAAGACGCAGCATGTCCTTGTTTCAAGGCGATGAGCTGCTCTTTCTAAGCTTCTGCCTCACAGAGCAGCCCTGCCCTGTTGCTCCCCCACTCAGTTCCTTCAGACTAGCCAGCAGCTATTAGCAAACACTTGGTGGACCTGCGTGTCTGCTGAGCTTGTAATGAGAAGTGGCTCCTGAAACACTGGTAAAAACGTCAATAAAGGGTTAATAGAAGAACGATATTGTGATGACTTCCTGAAGGCGGAGCTTCAGAAAGAGCAGAAGCTTCTTAAAGCTACATTGGCCCAATAACAACTGAAGTTAATATAGTGACTAACTATGCTGTAAATGCCACTATATGCCTGGAAAATACATACTACTGTCCCTTTTAGTCGCTTCTCAATCAAATACTTTTCTATTCTTTCTTGAGTGATTTTTTGAATGAGTACTTTTTACTCACACTTGCATAAAGCAGTGCTGCTATTACTTGAGTACAGTTTTTAGTGAGTTCATCCACTTCTGCAGATGGCCTTTAAATTATTACCATTTAAAAGAAACATCAGTTACACCAGTTATTTATAAAAAGTGAACTTTTGTGCTGTGAATGTGGCAGATTTGTTTTATTTGATATATGGTGAAATGTCTCCTGATAAAAACAATATTTAACTTTTTTTTTTTTTCACTAATTAGACGACATGTTAAAGCAGTTGGTAGTGCAGAAATGCATTCAGTGGTATCAGGGTGAAATAGGCAAACCTTTTTTTGTTGGTCTGTCACACACACACACACACACACACACAAAGCTGTGGAATAAGAGCAGAATTTGTGGTTGTAATGAGACAATGTCAAAATGTTGAAAAGGACTAAAGGTAGGAATACTTTGGCAGAACATTGTAAAATCTGTTAGCTCAAAACGTGTTCATTAAAAACACTGGAATTGTTGTGGGAATTGTTTGCTTTTTTCCCTCACCTAAAGTAGTTACAGCAGCTTCACAGCATTTACGACCGCGCTGCCAGGCGTCTGGTGGCACCTCAAAGATCGCCTAACAATTCTCCTGATGCTCCAATAAAGGACCCGTGTTTTTATTTCGCCATCGCCCTGACTCCTTTTGAACGCCGGGGTCACGGTTCAAGCCAAGCCCTTGAAATTGGGCCACTGGCACCGACACACATTATTAACTTTGCAGTTTGAAGCAATAATCTCTTTTTTGCCAGGAGCTGCAACGGCAATCTTCATCTGTTGGAGTCGTGCACCGACGCGGGATTTTTAGGACGACGTCGAGAGTGCGCAGCAATTATTGGATGTTGGAAGCACACAAGCTGCACCTCCAGGCCGGCGTCAGGCATTTAGATCTGATGCAGCCGAACAGCAGGAAGCAACGGCTCCTCCAGAGCAATAATTGCTCGGTCGTTTGTCTGCAAGTCAACAGCCGCAAAAATGCCATGAATTAAACATTTTTCCCCTCCTCCCACTCTATTGTTTTGTTGCGTAAACTTCTCATGTCGAGCAAAATGAGGACTAATTATCTGTAGTAATTCATCTGAAAGCGAAATGAGAGGAGCTCACATTTCCAAGCTCAGAAATCCGCCTGGCGACAACAGAATCAGGAGCGGTTTGTTGGGCTGCCGGTGACCCCACGTTATCTGAGGGTCCTCTGATTTTTTTCCCATAGAGCCCAACATTTGGAGGGCCTTCGCGGCTCCCTTCACGCAAGCATGTGCAGGGAAGAAATCTGGCTTCCCAACAAGAAATTAGTGGCTGAAATGATCCGCAGCCAGGACTTGTGGTTCAGTGTGGGTTGTTGGGAGTCGTTTGGGTGTGTATCTCACAATTAGGGTGTGTATATTATAAGAAAAAAAAAGTGAATGTGTCATGATTCTTCAAGTCCTATCATTTAGCTTTGGTCTGTGAAGAAAAAGAAAATTCATTTATTTGAAAGACAATTAGAACATCAAATATTTTGAGAATGTGTTTTTATGTAACCTCTTTATAATAACACACACTTCCTAACTTTTTTTTTCCCCCCACATTTTGTCACATTGCGACCACAGATTTCAGCAGAATTTTATTGGCATTTTATGAAACAGACCCAAAATCATGCATCTTTCCGAAATGGAAAGAACACAAAAATCATCCCAAGATAATTTCTTCCAAGAGACTCCGGAGCTCTAAGGGTTAAAACATTTTTAAATTCCTGGCACTTGTGTTCAGACCCCTCTGCCCTAACACCGCAAAATAAAAAGTCCTATTATGAGTAAATCAAACCCAGCTGAGTGTAATTTCTGTAAAGACCTCAGAGGCCTAGTTGAGAAAAGGCTTGAGAAATCTTGTCAGATGAGAGCAAAACGTTACTTTTTAGATCCATGTTTTATCAGGATCTTAGGTTAGTTATTTTTATGATTGCTTCTGTTTTACTGCACTTCGCTCTGTGCTTATTCATTGTTGTTCATGTTTATTCCTTGTGTTTAGTTATTCTTTAGTCCATTAGAATTACATTTTGCCAAACTCTACTCCCGTGTGCATCTTTGTGTCCCTCTCCCTCAGCTTGCCTTCTGCTCTCCCCGATCAGCTGCACCTTGTTTCCTAATTAGCACCTCTACATTGTTCCAGCGATCAACCGACCAGTATGTAACCAACTGTGTTCCACTCACTCACTCCTTGCTACGCCCCGCTATCTTGACGCACCAGGTTCCTGTTTTCTCTCGCCATGTACGTTTTTTAAGTTAAGTTATTCACCTTCTGTCCATCATCACCACTTCACATCATGACACGTTTGCTTTGGTGGAAAGATAAATAGTGTCAAAAGTATGGGCAAACCTTAAAAGAACCACTAATTAAAAAAAGAAAAGTATAGCTCAAACAATGTGGAAAAACAAAATGAACAATGCTGTGGTTCCATCTATGTGTAGAACCAGAATCCTTTCACTTGACCTAAGAACAGGAATGCTGTTTTCCATTACAAATGTGAACAAAACTTTAATATTCTGCTGACGATGAAATTTCGCAAATGCACTGTTTCCATTAAATTTGAAACACAATTAGAATAACACACACATGAGTTTGTTCACACGATAAGGCGTTAAAACCATGCCGTGCCGTAGTCCTCCAGTTACTTCCTATTGTTTTTCTTCATGGTTTCCCCAGTGGCAGCATCTGGTTGTTGTGCATATGACTGGTGCGATGCGAAAAAAGTGTTTCCATTGAAGTTTTGTGAAATACACAAATTTCAATATGGCCAAAAAACGCCTCATCTTAGGTTAAAAAAAATGGTTTTTTTTGTTTTTTTTTCAAAATTGCGGTGTTTCCATTAAGCAAATTTATTTTCAAAATGTCAAATTGCGCAATTATACAGCAAACAGAAACGCAGCTAGTGAAAAATGTTTGCTCTAATCCAGTGGAAAGGCCTGAAAATGGTTTTCGCTGCACTCCAATAGCTCATGTAAGGGATAACAGGTAACTGTGTGTCAAACCATGTAAACAAAACAGTGTCAGCTTCTGTGCTTGTTAGGTTTTTATTCTGAAAGGTGGTTAATCACCAATTATTTGGCGTGCCAAGATTTCAAAGCAATCCAAAAACCTGATGGAGCATGTCGCAGTAGACCGGAGCTCAGCGGCTGTTTACCTTAGAACCACCAAACTGAACCAAACTAACCTGTGGGACCGGTGGGCGGATCGCTGTGAAAACACGACTCCCGTTCTGCAGAAAGTCCCTCGGATCCTACCATGCTCTGCCGTTCTGTTAATTATTTCTCTCCGCTGGTATTTCACACCTGGCAGGTGGGGAACGTCGGCGCAAATCCTGCAGTCTGCAGCTGAGCTGATCAGCAATTAATATCCGTCATTTCTTGTCTCTCCTTAGCCCAAGGTGTGGCTGCAGAAAGAACTGCTGCTGCACTCTCCCACGTGTGTTGCAATAAGTTGTCTTGGCACACCTTAAATGCTGGGAAGGAATTCAGTGAGATGAGTGCTTAAGGTTGAGTGAAACCAGGTAACAGAATTACACAGGCTTCAACTACACCACTTAGCAAGGGTGTAACAACACATGTAGGGATCCATGAGATAAGTCAGTACCTAATGTTTGGATCATGAGGTGAGGTTTTCACACAATAAGCAGTCGGTGAGCATATTCTTAAATATCCTGTAGAAGGAATCCAAAACTATTCATCATTTTTGTTTAGTTTGCAGCTGTTTGGGAACAGAACACCAGAATAGAAATTATTATTAGATACTTCACTGACCCTTAACCTCGCGAGGCGACAAGACGGACGTCGGAAAGTTAGGGATGGGAGAATTGACTGTGATTGTTTTCCCCAAGTTGTTTTTGCCAACATGGCCATGGCTTCTACTTCTACAAGTCCTGCTAATTTATGTTTGGAAGTATCATGCCTAGTTCGGGCTCATAGATGGCAGAATTTATAAAAATTGGAAACGACTAGCTTAGAAACCCTCCTGACTCACCTGCTCTTAGTTTGACAGTACAGTGTGAAAGTGAACTACAGGTCTGAAAATCTAATAAATGCTGCAATTTTGACCCTGAATCAAACCGAGCTGCAACACTCAGTTAAGAGAAATAAAATATCTGTGTGTAACTGTAACAGGATTTTATTTTATCAATGTTATAGATGTCTAGCTTGTCGAAATATGTTTATTTATTCAATAAAATGTATTTTGTTTAGTTAATAAGCTGTTTCTCCAGACACTTATTGGTGTAGTAAATTGTGCTGCCCTTGACAGTTGGTGGTTAACATAGCAACCAGTTGACTGCACGTCCCCCACATGTTCTGTTGCGTTTGGATCAGCTCTGTGTTTCATTTATTATATTTTAACATATATTTTAGACAAATTTAATCATATGCAGTGTTTCATGAGTATTTTTGCTATGTTTTGTATTGAGGGATTATCAGTCGATGTCACATCAGCAGTACATTAACTGACAACACTCTAGCTAACGCTAAAACAGCAAGATTACTGCGGGTAACATCAGCCATGGTATCCTGGCTCTTTCTGCCATCATAATGCGCTCACATCCGTTGTGTTTACAAATAATCCCTCCATATCCTTTAAGCTGAACATTTTTGACATTGTGCATTTTAGCTATGTTTAATATTACAACTGCTACCTGCTGTTAATAGCTCATTTAGCTTGTTGATTTATTGTATTTTATAGGTGCTGAAGCTGCTGGGCTGATGCTAACCACCGACTTGATTTCCTCTTTTGTCAGAATAAATACGGTGAACCTGAGTGAGTCATGAAGTCAACCCACTGGAGCTCAGATGAACATAGAAGAGCTACATAATTCATCTATATAATGTGTTTTACTTTGTGATAAACTTCCTGAAGTAAAAGGACATTCAATAATATTATAATTTATTAATTTGTACAAAAAACGCCCTCATTCCCCAAAAACTGATAAAAATGCTGATACTATTTAATAATTTTGAGCAATGTTGAAGTGGACACATGGCAGGACGTCTGGAAAACCAGAAAGATAAAATCATAGCAGCATTTTCAATTGAAAAAAACACTTTGCAAAATTTCAGTGATCCAGTGGTCAAATGGTTTTACAGAGAGCTGGGACCATAAAGTGTCACAATCCAGTGGAAAGACGGTTTTACATCACTGACCACTTAATAATAACAATAATATAATAAGCTTTCTGAGAGTGTATATAATATATAATAAGAATATATCTCATATATAATATATGTTGTATATTATATATGCATTACATATTATGTATATTATTATTATTATTATTTATTAACAAGTTTCAATTTTCTTCCATCATCCATTGATCTAAACCCCAGGCTGGGCCACAATGCCACCAACTGAGCCACTGTTCAAGTCTGATGTTTTATTTTTTATATTCATGAAATAAATTTTTTATTCACACCTCAGAAGAATTTAGAGACCAATTAACCAAATAACCATGATTTCAGACTGTGGCAGGAAGCCGGAGTACCCGGAGAGAAACCTGCAACCAGGAAACGTGTCAAATCTTTTTACTCTTTTATCCCATAAATTCAAGTCACTGAACACATCAGGACACATGTTTGGTCTCTGTCCAATTTCACCATCCTGATGGAATCGATGGGGCCAAAACTTGTGCTCTCAGTTCAGCAAGAGCTTTGGCTGTGACGAGCGCCTTCAAAATACTGAACATCCTTAAGATACACAACACCGACTCTCCAACAACCGTCTGGATCCTAACTGATGCAATGAGATTCAAGCATCAGAACTTCTTTGATCTATTGTGCTCATCAGTGAGCTCACTGTACTTCTGGAGCAATGTCTTGCTTCTGATCATTGCTATGGAAATGATCAGATCAGTTCTGCGTGGCTCAAACTGAAATAATGACTAAATATTTAAATAATAAGTAATATTTTTATTTAACATGAATAGATTAACAATAGATTGGTATATGATTGAATTTTTGCATTTGTGGTTTTCCATACCTGCTGCATTCATCCACTATTATTTTTAATAATGTACAGAAGTCTAGATACTGACCAATTTTTTTCGTACATGGTAGACTACCTGATGTTTTCTCAATGGTTGCTGATGATTAGACACATACCTTCTCCAATAAGCAACATTTGATTGCATTTTACAAATTCTGCTTACTTATGAATATTAATCTTCTTACCTTTGATAAAAGTGTTTGCTGCAATTTGGCAAAGTCAACAAGAGTTTGCCGGTCCTTACGACTGACTGCTTCTATCCATCACTAGCTGATTGGGTAGCACTGTTTCCGTTGCAGCTTGGCGAAATAATCCAACTTCGATTCAGCCAAAAAAATTAAATAAATGTCAAATTGCATAATTACATGATCAATGGAAACACAGATGGTGCTATGCTACAAGGTGAACGTCTTTCCGAGATTCAAGGCCTTTGCGGCCTCTTAGAGGTTTACTTTGTGTTTAACGGTGGACATCGTGTGTTCAGGGTTATGTGCCTCGCTAGTTTGCCTCCACACAAACTAGGAAGCTTAATTCTGGTCTCATCTGACCAGAGCATGCATTATTTTACACGTTTACGTGAAGTTCACATTATGAAGTAGAATATGTCTCATCAATAAGGTAAATTACTGGCAGCATTGTGTGAAAGGCTTGTGGCAGCACAGCTTCAGTATGCTTTCCGGGCTTATCGTCAGAGGAGTAACAACTTCCTCGTTCTGTGGCTTTCAGTCATAGGATGAGTTGTGACAAGATTATCAACTGACATGATCACAGGTTTTGTCTGTTTTGTGTTTATGGTGCAATAAGCATTGCTGAACACACTGCAGTCCATCAAAAAAATGTTGGTATGAACTAAAAGTAAAGAGATGGTGGGAAGAATGTGTCGTCATATACAGTCAAATGAAGCAAGAAAATATGAGGCGTCCGAGCTTTTATGAACAGCTTACTAAAATGTCTGAATACAGCTGAAGCTGCGATATTGTTTTAGATGAGGTTGATATAATCCGATACTCGTTTTCTGGCTGACATCAGACTGATATCCTTTATCGGTCCGGGACAGCAATAATTACAAATATGTTGCAGTTTAAGGTATTATCAAGACAAAATGTAGGAAAAAAATCAATTTGTGTGAATATGTCTGGAAGGCACTGTATCGAATAGGTTTTTTGTTTTTTTTCTAGACTACAAGATGAATTGTCTGGACTCAAATAGAACAAAAACACTGGAATCTCTGATCTGTAATTGGGGTTTCAAAAACAGATGCTTTGTCGAGACATTTTAAGTGAAATGTTTTATTGAAAGAGCACGCCCAGCTTGAGCAAATTATAACTAAATAAAGGCAAAGATGGGAAGAGGCCGGCCGAAATGGAGAGACACTTGTGAGGCAGATTGGAGTTCGTCTTTGAACAACAGTAGTCAAGCAGGACCCACTAAATCCCCCAGGATTCAAATGTAATACCACCACGGCTTTGAAGCAGGTTGGCCCAACGGACTTTAACGCCCCGTCTTCAAAGTTGCTTTTTGTTTTACACATGCTGTGGCTGACAGAGCGGAGCGAAGAGGCTGCGCCGAGCGCTCAGTTACGCACTTGTGAAAACAGACAGACCTGGGTGCCAGTGATCTCACTCTGGGGGTTTTATCAGTCGGAGTCTGGATGAGACTGAGGCAGAGACAGATAGGAGTGAGGGTGAAAATGAGGGAGTTGATATTGAAGAAGATTATGGTCCGGGGCTTAGCGGACCATCGAAAGTAAGACCCGGCGCCTTTAGAGGTTTAGGTGTGGAGTATGGAAATCCTGTCCAAACAGACTATCGTGAGAATGGAAGGCCCAGCTCTAAAAGAAAGAGAAATTATGATATAAGTTCAGTTTAGTTCAAATTGATTAAAAATTCCCAGAATGTTTCATACAGTTTAAACCAGAACAACACATTGAAGCACACCAACATCTTCAGTCGCTTGGTCAAACATGTAAAAATAATTTTAATTTGTTCAGTCAGTGCAATAAAACAGGCTGTGTTAAATAAATAATAAACTGAAACTATCAGTTGGTCAACATATTGACCAACGTAGTCAATAAGTTGACTACATTGTAAAAACTAAACTGCAACAAATCTTTCAAATGTTTCTGGAATTGCAATTATGAATTCTAAATAAAATGTAAATTAATAATAAAACATGATGCTGCTGGAGTACAAAACACAGAATTAGGCTGAATGAATGGATCTGTTCTTACAGATCACGCACATTGACGCCAATACCCAATCAAGACGGGTTTTTTTGATATCTGTATCGATACAGATATTAATATCAGATCAGTGCATCTCGAGTTTTTACTTGGGTGTTTGCTGACAGCTGTAAGCAGGAATAGGAACAAAGAAAGGGTCAGGTACCATGTAAGTGACACGAAAGGAAAGCCTTCATACCTTTTTTTAACGGGACTTGGATTTTAACATTTGACTGTAATAAAAACATAAATAAAAAATGGTGTGTCCCATGGTCTTTCAAATCATATTTATAATAATACCAGCTTCGTTTATTTTGAGCATTCGATGTGTGCGGACGCATGTTTTAATGCTGTTGGAAATCTAAAAAGTGTATTAAAACATGCGTCCGCACACATCGAACGCTCAAAATAAACGAAGCTGGTATTATTATAAATATGATTTGAAAGACCGTGGGACTCATTGCTCTTTCTTCCAAACAGTCATACCATGTTCGAAGAGGCTCTTCAGACAGGCTGTAGCAGCTAAAAAGTGTTTGTCAAAAGCCTGATTGTTGTACAGAGTCTAAAGAAAAATGAAAGCTTTCAAATCACATTTTGCTCAGTTTCTTCAATCCTTCAGAGAGTCGTTTGTCCAGAAGTGCTCTCAAAGCTCTTTCTACTACTGTGTGTTATTTGTGGTCTTCTATTTTGGATGCAGTCTATTTAAATGTGTGTGTGTGTGTTTGCTGTTGCCCACACAGAAACACTCAGGTTACTATGCTGCCATAATTACGCTCCTTTACTTTTAGCTGTCATAACACAAAATGTTTTGGCTCCAGGAGGACAGCAGAGGTGGTCACACTGAACAAAACCGCTAAGCAGACGCAGCGAAGCCATGTTTAACCAGAGCAGCTGGCCGGGGCTACAGTATGCCACCGCTGACAGCAGGAAGGAGCATGAAATAGACTACCATAAACTCTGGAGAGACAATAAAAAGAGAAGCGGAGAGGAGATAAATATATTGATATATAAGCTGCGTGTGGAGAGGCAGGGGAAGAAAAAGGAGGCCTGCGAAGACTTGACTTTGAACTCGCCCTCAAAGAACGCTTTTGAACATTGTTTATCACTTTTTAGATTTCCAACGGCAGACGGGCAGACATCAGCGGCAAAAAAGAAAAAAAAATCCCCCAGAAAGGCAGCGAGACATAAAAATCAAGCAGAGAGGAGAAGACGCACAGTCAGAATGAGAAACAGACAGCGGCAAAAGGATGCGGCTAACGGGAGCTAACGTTGGCTAGTGGGAGCTAACACAGAAGAGCCATGCTATTTGTGACCAAGTGAAAATGTGTATTGGCCCACAAAAAATGTAAATGAGGCATCAGTTTACATCTCTAGATTAAAATTTAAAATAATTCAACAGCTTCCACATAGCAAGGGAAAAAAAAATTAGCCTGAATGTTGGAAGCATTTTAGCATTGCGTTTCTTCTTGTTGAATAAAATTGCACCTGCTCTCTAGTGGGATTTTGCTGTTGACTTTAACAAAAAAGTATTCCCAATCCCTCCCTTATAAGAACCTTACAGGTCACTGAACGAATTATCATCATGCTGTTTATTCTGGTAAGTCAAAGTTTCTGAAAAAAAGAAAACATGTAGTAGAAATCTAAAATTCATAACCAAAGTTCATACACAAAAAAAAACAGACTCAATGGAATTTATTAAATTTAGTTCTGAACTATTGAGTCAACACAAACAGAACTAGTGATGTTTCCAAATTACTTTTACCCTTTCATATTATAATAGTTCATATTATAATAGGGGACTATAGGTTTTCACACATATGGTCCAGACTGATTGGGGACCAAAATCTGCAACGTTTGTTGCATTTTCAGTTTTTAAAAACCTGTTCTCCCGCCCTCGCCTGTGGTGGCGCTGCACCAATAACCAGTGAAGGAAATGACACAAAAGTCTATGAAGAAGACACTGAGCGCAATTTCCTTTTTTCACAAAATACAGACAAGCATAGAGTAGCATGAGATTTTAGCGGTTTTAGTATTTTTCTTTTGCCTTTGGCCAAAGACCACAAGTCATTTCTCCTGCTGTCACTGGACTCACGTGCTCATTTGGTTGTATTTACCCAGAATGCCCTGCGCTATAGTACTCTTCCACTGAACTGAGACTTTGGTTTGTAGGCTGATTAAAGTTTGCTTTTTTTGTTCGATTATGTACTCACACTTCCCCAGTTGAACTGGACTTTCTATTCAAATGAACGAGAGTCTAATTAAAGTGGACTAAACATGGGTAGTGGGAATTCACCTTAAGCAGCTGCTTAGGTCCTCCACAGCACCAAAAGTTGTTACACATAAAATAGGTTGATTTCTTCCTGCTGCTGTTAGTGTTTATTAGCTGGTGTTACTTTCAAACAGTTAAAATAATATGGCACACTTAAATCCCACTCTATGTTGCAAAATCCAAATATTTTTTTTTTACTTTCCAATCCTGTAAGGTTTAAATTAGCAGCCATAAACACACTGGTGTGATGTAATCTAATTACAAATGATGTAGCTTAGGAATGATAAATCATCTGGTGCTGGCCTGTTGGTATGGGGAAGCCTCCCAAATAAAAATCTGCCTAGGGTCCCAAAAAGGCTTGGACCGGCCCTGGTGCTTGCAAAGTGACAAATTGTAAGTTGTCAATAGTTCAAGAGCTATTTATCATTTAGAAGGTGTATGTAATTTATTATCTTTTAAAAACAGATCTAACCTTTTTTTTATGTTTTTGATATGCTTATGTATTTTCTTTGCCTCCAGGCACATTAAAGTCAAATTTCCAGCCTATTTTAAAGGACCAATCCTTCTGTTTCCAAGGTAACCAGGAGATGCCATCCAACTAAACCTCTGAAACAATGCAATATAAGCATACATCTTTCATATGGATTTCCAATTAAGGGAAATCCAGTGTTAATCACACCATCCCCCTGTGGGAGGCTGAGGAACTGATTGTGATCATTGTTGTTGTGATTTTGGTTTAATTAGATGTGCAATCAGCTTAAGATGGCAGTTTGCTGAAGCATTCCAGTTAATCAAAATAATACATTATTATGTAAACGCTGCCAATGAGTGGTAAAAGCTTTTAGAAGCACATAATGTTTCCAGGTGTGCTGGCAAGAAATGTCTGAGGAAAAATCACCAGATTAGTCAGAGAGTGATTCTCCTCCATGTTCAGAGGTGTAAACTTTTCTCTTTCTGAGTGGTCACATGGATTCAGACAGCAGCTCGTTTCCTTGGACAGAAAGAATCTAAGGACTGTCACATATCTGGTTTAACTCTTTTCAGGCTGACAGAAGGTCCTGGAATCTGTATTATGATGCCTCTGATGTTAGAGCTCAGCATAGGCGGCTTGTTTGTTTATTTATGTTCTGTTTGACATGATACTCTATTTTCTTTATGTTGTGATATCCCCAAACCCATCAATTATAAGTGACATTTTCACACTAAATGTTTCTTAGAGTTCAAAACATTTGCGGCATGGAGTGTGGAAACTTCTTAAGGTTTTATGATTTGTACAGAACCCATACAAAGTCATGTTATACCCTTATTCCCTCATCAAAAACATACCTGGAGTGTTGCTTTGATTATTTCATACATGTTTGAGAAATTCTTTAATCTCCATGGCAACCATTCAGCTGTGTAGAAACGTCTGGGTGGACCTAGCCCCGCCTTTGAGATGCAGCTCCTCCTCAGAGCTGATGTGTCTGAGCTTCCACCACATAGAGCAGCTCCACCGCTCAGCTCCTTCAGACTAGCCAGCAGCAATTAGCAAACACCTGGTGAACCTGCGCAACTGCTGAGCTCATTATAGGAGCTGCTTCTGAGAGCAACGCTGGTAAAAACATTGTTAAAGGGTTAATAGAGGAGCCATGTTGTGATGACTTCCTGAAGGCAGAGTTTCAGAACGAGCAGGAACTTTTTAAAGAGACAGAGGCCCAATTTCAAGGCGCTTTAAATATTACTAAAGGGGTTTAAATCTCTAAAACTCTGTCGGTAGTTTGATTTTCATTCTGAGTATATGTTAGTTTTTTTCCAGGTGCTCCGGCTTCTTACCACACATTTCTAGATAATTCTTAAATAAACCTTAGATATGGACTCATTGTTGTGTTTCTTTGTTGGCCCTTTGACTGATTATAAAGTTTATATTGCCAGAAAGAGGAATCTCAACGTGAGTATTATTTTTAGACGACTACAGCGAGTAACATTATGCATATCAACAGTGTCAAGGTCAAGGCAGCTTTAACAGTTTTTTTCTTTCACACTCCATAACCCTGATTTTTATTTCATTCCAGTTAATCCATTAAACCATATTTCTTTGCCAACCGGCGTCAAAAACACTGTGATTATCAGAGTCAAAGTGGCCGTTTATGGCCCGTGATTAAAACACTCTTTGTAAACTTTGCAGAGGAAAAAAAGTAATGGTTGCTTTAGAGAAGAAGTGTTTCCTTTATGTAAGAGCAGAACGGTCGGACTTCGCTAAAGCGCCTAGTCTGTGTGACTGACGTCTTAATAAAGCACAGAAACAGCACAGGGATTAGCTCTTAGCAACAAAGATGGAGACCAAACCAAACAGCAATACACAAAACTTTCACTCAATGAATTACCAGGATAATTATGTAGATGCATCAGCGCATTATTAATACCGGAGACTGCATGACGCGTGTTTACTCTGGCATACGCATGAAAACCGTCCTTTGAAGTTTATTTGTAATTTATCTACTATGAAAACCAGTCAAGATTTTGCTGACATCGCTGATCCCATTTTGTGATGTTTTCTCAAGTCAGCTTTTGCTTTCAACTCTATCTCTAATTCTGTATTTGGAGAAACGTTTGAATCAAATATTCATCTCCTTGGTCTGTTTCAGCTGGACCTTCTCTGAGTGACGCCGGTCATTCTTTTGCTAAGCACACTTTCCCACAACGTAACCCATAAAAGCTGAGAATGTGCCTAATTCTGTCCACTGTTATGACACATGGTCAGCGGCTTAAGTGATCCAGAGACATCTTAAGATCTCAGTGAAAGGTTATTCCCAAAAAAAAAAGGGAGCGGGAAGGCAAATAAAGGAGACAACGTTGGGCAGATCTGGGAAAATATTGTCATGGCTGACCTTGTTGCTAAACTGATTGAAGCCGCTAACATCTCACAGATGTTTACCTACCAGAAGCCCACCTAACCACCAAACAGGGGCATTTCTGGAAAAATGTGGAGCTCTGTTTTGAAAATCTTTGGTATCTGACAAAATGAGCCTCGTATTCTAATTTATTAAAAATGTCTGTATGCGGAGACATGTCTGCATTTCACTTGGCTTTTAAGGCGATAAGGGAAAGCAAACTTTGAGCAGATAAGTGTAACCCTGAGCAGACAACAACAAAGTTGCCGTGGTTTTATCCTTTCGGGCTTTCCGTCTGTCAGCCACGCAACTTGACGGATTTGAAAATGCTGGCAGTCGTTTTAGAGATGTCAGCGTCAAGATAAGCAGCTACATTGTTCAGGGAATGCATGAAGAAGAATGTAGCTTCATCCTCTTTCCTTAATAACCACGATAAACATCTGTCTCATAGAAACTCGGCAGCAGACCTCCTGCAACAGGCTCATTTTATAACATCTAGGAAGCTGTCCGCTCTAAAAACATTTATTTGAAGCTTATATTTATAGGCTTCATGAAGTCGGATTATTATTGAAAAGAATCTATTTATTTCAGGAACATTATCACTACGTGATAATGTTCCTGAAATTTAGAAATGTAAAACAACATACAGGCAAGATGAAGATAAAGTCAAGAAAATGTAAAAAAAATAAAATAATCAAGACGTTTTGACTTTGCTTTAAAAGCATGATACTGTAGTTATTAACGTAAGGCTGAGTGGGGGAGAATTACATCCTGATGGGTGTTTGAAAGCCCTTATTCAATTTAACTATCATGATTTCCCACTAGAGATTTAAATTTAGAATATTACACCAGATCCATAAGAGACTGTTTTAGTACAGAAACGCAGCCTTCATAAAACGCATGTCTAACGTTTAAAACTGCAGTATGTAAGTTTTACAAAAATATATTTTTATTCCATATTTATTAGAAGTGTCACAATGTTGTGACACCATGAGAAGAGACAGATAATATATGACAAAAATGGGGTTCCTCTGCCTCTTCTCAGTGATGCTTTTGCAAACATACACCACTTCTTGTCAAAAACAACCAATCAGAGCCAGGAGGAGGGTCTTAGTGCTGTCAGTCATCCTCATGTACTGCTAAATGTGCTGATGAGGAAAACAAGTTACTGCTACAGGAAAATAGCTTAGCCATCGTCATTGGTGCCTATACTAACTAGCCTTAGCATTCTTGCCAGGCTGTGTTGTGGTGAATCAGCTGTAGTGTAGCAAACAGGAAGGGATGAGTGTGAGGTTGATTGATAGTACTAAACTCCTCCTCCTGGCTCTGATTGGTTGCTTCTGACTGTATTTCTTCAGTTAGTAGTTGGGAGAAGGAAGAAAAGCTTGATTTTTTTTTTCACATTTTATCTATCTTATCCTGTCACAACATAATGATCACTTTAACAAACATGAAAAACATTTTCACGTTTGTTAAAGTGACATATATGTATATCTATATATATATATAAGTTACATGTTGCATCTTTTAAGATTATTGGTTTTCAAAAGATACTTTCAGTCTGACAAATGAGCTTCTTTGGAACTCATAGTTTATGGAATAAGCCCAGCACAACTTTATTATCGCAATTAAAATGTAAGTGTGCAACAATACTTTGGTTCTGCATCCTTAAACCTCCAAAGTGAAATCGGGTAAAACCTGAACCTCCAGAAAACCAGTGAAATCTGGACTGACGGACAGACCGCTGTCCTCGAGCTGAGCACCAATCAAACGTGACATCACTGACGGGTCGGATGCTGCTATTGGTTCAGCCTGGAACCAACTCTAACTGCAGAGATGTAGCTTTCTCAGAGCAGAGTGCAAAGCTGCATGAGTTGCCGTCCAAAGACCGTAAAGACTCCGAACTCTAATGAAAGAGACGAAGTGCCGCCTCAGCAGAGACGCGGTTTAAAGAGAGACGTCTCTAATTGACTTTTGGCCCCTCCCCGGCCCTCGGCGGGGTTGGAAACGCTCCTCTCCGTTCCGCCTGCTTTCTCTGTAACCAGCACTACACACACACACACACACACACTCTCTCTCTGTCGTGAACTCACATTCACACACTCTGCTTCGCTTGCCTGCGCATGGCATGACAAGCACACAAACACCCACATTCAGCCCTCTGTATGTTTCACCTCATATCGAAGAGAGACGCACACACACTCCCAGATGTAGATACACACACATTTTTCTTTTTCTCAGCCACATCGCACAGACAGGGGAAGGAGGAGCCAGCACTAAAAGACTTGTAATTTGTATTTTGCCAACAAAGGCTGGATTATCCAGCAGTGAGTCTTGTTGCAGCTGCTACTGTGTGTGTGTCTGCGTGCGTGTGTGTGTGTGTGTGTGTGTGCGTGTGTGTGTGTGTGTGTGTGTGTGTGTGTGTGTGTGTGTGTGTGTAACAGGGAAAGTGAAAGACCTTAAATATAAAAAGCATCTGAGATGGAAACACTGTGAAAAGGGCAGTATTATGTAAAATTTTTATAGTTTGTTTCCTCAAAAACAAACCTCGAGTGTCACTTTGACTCTTTCATGCATGTTTGAGAAATGCTTTAATCTCCATGATAACCACTCAGTTTTAAAAAACGCCAGGATGGACCTAGCCCCGCCTTCAACGGCGCAGCTCCTCCTCAGAACTGCAGTTTCCACACCTCTGAGCTTCTGCCTCACAGAGCAGCCCTTCCCTACTTGGCTCCTTCAGACTAGCCAGCAGCAATTAGCAAACACCTGATGGAATCTGCTGACCTCATTTTAGGAGCTTCTTCTCAGTGCAATGCGGGTAAAAACGTTGTTAAAGGGTTAATAGAGGAGCCATGTTGTGATAACTTCCTGGATGCCGATTTTCAGAAAGAGCAGAAATCTCTTAAAGAGACAGAGACCCAATTTTAAGGCGTTAAATCATGAAATGTGCAGTGTTATGTGCCTGCAAAATGAATAATACTGCCCCTTTAAGGTAACGAAAAAAGTGTGAAAAAAACACACCTTTTTATCTGTGAACAGAGGTGTGTGTGTGTGTGTGTGTGTGTGTGTGTGTGTGTGTGTGTGTGTGTGTGTGTGTGTGTGTGTGTGTGTGTGTGTGTGTGTGTGTATTTGTTGTCACCTCGCCTCCCACAGTTTTCTGCATGACTGAGCGTGTTTGAACCGGTCTCCGGTTCTTCCTGTGGCCGCTCCGCTCCACCTCACCTCGCCCGGACCTAGACCTCTGCTCTTCAGGCAGGCCTCGGTGCCGAGAGGTCGAAGGGGAAGAGGGGAGGGGCTGCAACGTGCGCTGGAGTCATTTAGCTTAAGATGGAGGAGATACCTCCAAGCTGTGGACAGCGGGGGTTCAGTCGGGTCCAAAGAAAGTCACCAAAGTGTGACAGGTGGAAAGAGGGTGAGCTAAGAGCTTCAGTTCCCAACTTGTTCCAGTCCATTCACAGATTTGAGGAGCAGCTGAGTCAAACGTGCTCCCCAGTGGTCAGCATGAAGGCAACCCAGCAGCAGGCTGGTCAGAATGGAACAAACCCAACACTTCACAGCTTTGTTTGCTTCTTTCAGAGCCATAGAAACACAACCTTAAACACGTAAAATACCCCCTGACATGTTTTAGGGGCCAAACCAGATACAATTACTCAAGAAGAATAAGTTCTTGAGTAATTGCAATTTTGGCTTCAAATAATTAGTGGTGGGATTCAATTTAGGACCATCTTCAGAGCTTCATTCTAACCCTGAAAGATTTGTCAGCAGACTTAAAACTGGAGCAAAGTTTCCCAATTTTATTTGTAAGGAAATTTTAAAACTGCAGTATGCATCATTTTATTTTAGCACCTCTTGTTACTTACTGGTCAGTTACATCAAATCCTAATAATATACATTAAGATTCGAGGCTGTAATGTGAAAAAGTTCAACGGGTTCGAATACTTTTGCAAGAGCCTGAGCTTTTGGCTCGGCGGCCTCAGGGAAGCAACCCCCCGTCAGAGAGCTGAGATCATAATCAGCATGACTTCTCTATGTCACTAAGTGACAGAGTGAGCAGCTGAGCCAATGGATGGGTGTGTGTGTGTGTGTGTGTGTGTGTGTGTGTGTGTGTGTGTGCGTGTGTGTGTGTGTGCGCGTGCGTGCGTGCGTGCGTGTGTGCGTGTGTGCGTCTGTGTGTGTGAGTGCAGGCAGGCAGGCAGATGTGCAGAATGTGATTTCGTCGCTCACCCGCGAGGCAGATAAGGGTTGTTTATCATTAGCGGCCGTGTAGCAATAAAGAAGGATGGCGAGTCTGAGCAATCAATACACACCCTGGTGTTTCACTCATTACTTTTCCTGCTCTGCAAACTTTGGAAACTCCCATATAGATTCCTATTGTCTCTGTTTAGTTAAACCTTCGCGCAGTGTTTGACCCCACAGATAGAGTTGTGAGATGGGTTTTTTGATTCTGTCAGCTGAATTTTGGTAGTTTAGTGCATTGTTCACATAGGTTAATGTGAATCTTGATCAGTCTTGTAAAATTGGCCTGTCACAATAAGCAATAAATCAGTTAATCGCATGATAAATTAAAACAAGCTTGATTGTTTTTCTCTTCCCGCCAAAGTCTTCAGTTTGGTGCTTTGGTCTCAACCAGCCCCTTTTTGAAGAAGAATTTACTTCATGATTCATTTTATTTGTTGTTTGGGTTATTTTGCTTATTTATTTTGGATATTTAAGATGTCTTCCAGTTCCTGTGTTAGCATTTTATTACTTGAAAATGGTCTCAACATTATTGATTATTGCAATAACTTCTTATTGTACAATAAAATGTGTTATTTCAACCATCACTTTTATTTTGGTGAGCTTATAGTTGCATGTATCACCAGCTGTGTTTCCGTTACAGATTTCCTCAAAACTTTGACTGCATTCTGTTAATGTTGAAAAAACACAATTTCCCATTTTCAGTGTTAACAAGAAACACGATTGAAATCACACATGAATAAGTTTGTTCATGCGATAAGTCATTATAAAATTTTCCAAACCCATCATTCTCCAACTACTTCCTGCCATCGTCTTCTTTGTGGTTTTTGCCAGTGGCAACATTCAGTTGTTGATCATGTGACACACATTATTACCTCTGAGCCAGAAGCAGCTCAGAGGTAATAATGTCACACCATCACACTACCTCCACCAAAAGCTGTTTGGTCTTGGCAGAGAGAATTTGGCAAGTTTCTCATGGACAAAACCCTCAAATTCAGCTCTACTGCTCAGTACATTCCAAGCAGGTTTTAGAAATGAGATATTTTGCTTAGAAACATTGTTGCAACTCAACATCATCTGTCAAACCCAACTTTTCTCACTTTTATGACTGAGCATACATCACCACTTGAACAAAAACAACAAAATCAGACCAAAAAAAACAAAACAAAACCCAACCTGTCTGAATTCTCAAAACACTTACTCTACGTAGAGTTCACTACTTCGTAACCACAGCTTGTCAAACACTAAAGCGTCGACTCGACTGGCTGAAACTCCACATCAGGTATTTCTCTCTGTTTTTATGGCAGATGGGGGGCCGTCTGAAGAGCAGCGATGACTGAAGAGGGCTGTGACATACCTGCAGTCTGCAAACACCGCTGACTTCACAGGCCCATACGCTGCTGACAGCAGGCGGCTCAAACCATCCACCGCCCGTCTTCCCCCATGCAAACATCAGAGTTTATCTGTTCAGAGGTTGTTGAGGCAGAAAGGGCGCTTGGATCTTTACCTGTACTGTTGTGTACACGTCGGCGTCAGTAACGAGATCTGCAGCATACCAGGTTTGTTTGAACGGCAAACAACACACTGACAAAGTCATTCAGACGCTGAGTGTGACCCGACTCTATCTGAGATGCTCTTATGAAACTTTGAACTGATTGCGTATTGTACTGTGGACTAACACTTGTGAGATCACGCTGAGACCACTGCAGGTTGTTTAACAATTGCGTCAGATTATTCAGATTGATTAGCTGGTTGCTCTGTTGTGAAAAGAAAGAAAGAACAAAAAGGTTTTGGTTGCTTTTCTCTCACATGGCGTGTTTTGCTTTGCCTGGCTGTTGACTTCTTATGAAATGCCGTTTGACTCTTAAATATTTATGGTCTGGTTTCTAGTGCAAATAGATTTGAACACTTGAAATAAAACTAAAACAAACTAGCAAGTAACTTTTAGGCAAGATATTCAAGCTTGATTTAAAGCAATAATTCCTTAAAGTTGTTGGAAAAAGTAGTACTTCCATTGGCATTTAAATTATAACAAAACATCTATCCGGTAAGTGAAATAATCTACTAATGGAACCAGTACTTTTTCATTAAAATTAAGGAATTATTAACTTAAAACAAGCTCATATATATTCCCGAGGTGTTTTTACTAGAAACTAGACCAAATTTGTTAAGATTTAGTGTTTTTTCAGGGTAGAATTTCAGTCGGTGAACAGACGAAGACGTTGTGACGTCGATTTTCTGCGTTGTTTTACAATTGTAGTCTGCCAATTGTAGTTTTAGTGACAGCAGCAGAGGAAGTGAATGCAGCCGTTCAGTCCATGTTGGACCCGCTTCCAAATATTGAATTAACATGAACAGCCGCATTGTTTGGCCTGCCACGCCTCTCTTCATAGTAGAGGATGCTTGTTTACGGTGTAAGTCATTTTCTGTAAGCGCATCACATGCTTCATGGTGAGCTAATGGACCATCTGTACAAATCGAAGCGTAGAGGAAGAGTGTGGTTTTTACGAAGCAAGGTTAGGAAAGATGATCTGAAATTACTCAACGTGAACACTTTCTACCTTCTCACCTCTACTAACAAGGAAAGACTTGTTTTCTTATTTTGTCAAATTACAACCATAAACTTCGATGTTTTCTAGATGTTTTAGCAGTAAAAATCTGAAAATCAACTCATGTATTTGAATTCTCATCCCCGAGTCAACACTTTGTGGAACCACCATTTGTTGCAGATACATCTACTGTTAATCTGAGGTATGTTTCTACCAGCTTTGATTATCTACAGACAGAAATTCAGATACATTCTGAAAATCATCTTTATGAAATATTACAAAAGCCCAGACAGAAAGCATGGAGACACTTTTTGAACGTCAGTTTTCAAATCTTACCACGAATTCTCAATTTGGATTTCATTCTGGACTTTGGTAGCAAACGATGACAATAATATAATGGTAAAATAATAATAACAAACTATTTCACAATTACAGATGCTAGAACTTATTGAGTATAAAAAGGTGTTTTCACTGACCCATTCACTTACTGAAAAGTTAATTTAATTCAGTAACTCAGCTTACAATATTAAGCACAGTATATAGATTAACTAGCCACAGACTATTTTTAAGCCTTTATTTTTGTTAATTATGATTATTTTCTGCTCAAAATTAGGAAGACATGGCATTTTTTTAACAAAACTTATACATCAAAACAGTAATGAGAACATTTTTAATGTATAAATGTTGAAAAATATTTAAAAAGTACTTTTGAAAATGTATACACCTCATCGGAACAGCTTTTCTAATTCACTGAGTACGACTCTGGCACTTTAAAGCAACAGATAATGGATCATTTATCAGTTCTGCCAGGGCAACATATCCAATAAACCCCTAAAATTCTGCTTTGGCTTGTCACTCAAAGATTATTAGTCACTTCCAATGGGGACGCCTTTATAAAACTTTCTTCCCTAAATATATCCTCTAAATATTCAGAATTTCAAAAAGAGCGATTGAAAGCAAGAAAACAAAACGTACAGAACTGCTTTCCAGCGGAGCAAACAGTTCGGTAAAGTTGGGTTTGTGCGTTCAAGGAATCAAAGCGACTCAAACACACCTTCACTGCACATGAGACAGTAAATCACGTAGTCAGTCACCGCCGCGCTCCATGCACTGCTTTGACCTGGGCTTTACCAACAGGTCTGACCGGCAGCGTGAGTTTCCCCTCCACCTACGCTGCTGCAGTCTGCCGGCCAAACCCCGTGGTTCTCTGTTAAAAAAAAAAAAAAAAAAAGTTGAGACTGGTGCCTCTCTGCCCTCCCACACAGTCATTAAAAGAGCCTCATGCAGGCAGAGAGAGAGAGAGGAAAAAATATCTCACTCTTGTCAGATGAAGGCAGCGTACCCTCTGATGTGTTGCTGCGATAAGAACTGGCAGTAGTTAAAAGGGGCGCCCCACTGCATTATGGGACAAAGGTGCAGCTCTGTGGAACCGAACTCATCCTCATTAACCTCTGCTATGTCTCTACACACATATATGAAGTGAAACACACTGACCTGCGCCCACCCAGCTCCCCCACCCTCCCGTTTGTTCACCTGTGAGCTGCAGCACAGCTGGGTTGGTGTCCACACACACACACACACACACACACACACACACACACACACACGCACACACACACACACACACACACCTAAAAGCACATCCTCTGTAACTCATAAATTTATTGGTCTCCAAAACTCTTGGCTGCAGCAGCAGGTTTTTCATGTCAGCCACTGAGGGAGGGGTTATGAATAAAATATCAGGCTAAAAATAGACGTGGGATGAGACGGAGGCAGAAAATAGCCGTTCATCCGTCTTTGTGGCGTGGCTCACACTTTTCCTTTCTTCTTTCTTTGGCACAAAGTCAACCACACAGAACCCAAACGATGCCTGAGAACCTCAATGGGACCCAAAGAGAAACGGATCGTGTTCCACTTGTTTCACTGGCAGACTTTTTTCACTTAAAACATGTCGTTCCCGTATCATATGTGAAAAATCTGGCAGCGGAACTAATATAATAAATATAATAAAGTAAAGTTTATTTGTATGGAACATTTCAGCAACAAGGCAGTTCAAAGGGCTTCACATCACACAACGATTGAGAAACCAGTGAGTGACGTTACATTTTGATGAACATCGGCACCAAAATCATCGATATGTCGGTCAATGTTTCATTTATTATGGTTCAAAAGCAACTCTGACCAGCTGGGCTTTTAGTCTGCATTTTAAGCAACTCAGCGTTTCGGCTGTTTTGCAGTTTTCTGGAAGTTTGTTCCAGATTTGTGGTGCATAGACGCTGAATGCTGCTTCTCCATGTCTGGTTCTGTTTGTTTTTTTTTTCATCTGTGCTTTTGAGAACTGTTCTCATTTAATCAGCTTAATGTATAAATTACGGTAACTGTAAATTCCAAAAGGAAAGTGTTAAATTGCATAATAACAAAGTTAGTGCTTCCTATGTGTGATTCTATCAGCAGCTGGCAGACTGACCGCTCTGATCTGATGAACCACTGCAGATTTTTTGAACACGCTACATTTTTACATCATTTCTCATTTCATTTGGTCGTATTTTATAATCAGACAGTTTGAAATCCTGAAGAAGTCGATCTGTCGTCTGAACACGCCGCAGCGGTTCTGCTGCTGCTTTTAATTTCTTTTTAAGCACCAATTATTCCTAACAGAACTAAGGGAAGCTTAATGAAACTCTTTATTGATTAGCAGAATTGTCTTAGTTATATTTTTGATCAAGTTCCAACGCAAATGCAGCTGGGGTTTTCTTTTGTGTGTGTGGTGTTTTTTTTCCCTGTGTTTACTCCCTGCTTTCTTTCCTCAGCTTGTAATCAGAGCAGATGGGAGGTAAAGGCAAAGTTAGAAAAGACACACACGTTCACACACCCACACACACACACACACAGTGCCAAGGCCGAGGCATGGAACAACCAGCCACTGTGTGGAGGCACAAAAGAGAGAAGATCTGAAGTCCCTCTGCTTCTCTGCCAAACAGCTTGGATGGGTTCTTACAGCCTGTTTCTGAACGCCACCTGGATCGTTCTCATCCTGTCTGTAAATCTGCTGCAGATTCACACATGGAGCCAATATCCTGTAGAGCCTACAGATGTTCATACACACCTTTACGCTAGATTCAATGATGCATTTGAACCGCTGTTATTTCATTGTGAAATCTTTACGCAACTTCATTGAATTAGTAAAAGACGAACTGGGTGCAGAGGTTTGATTTTTTTAACTGTTTTCTTTACCAGGCTCCGAACTAGACATGTTGGTTTAAAAAGGCACTGTTTTTATGTAGTCGGTTTATCTATCAAAAACCTTTTTGGGCGATATTGAAAGGTGTGGTATGTAACTTTTATTAAAATAAATATTTTTTGTGTATTTAAAACTGTCACTGTGTCCTGAAAGTACAGTATGAGATAGATAATCTGTGAAAAAAAAGAGTGCTCCTAGTGGTAGCTAGAGAAAACACCACTCACTCAGAAACAACCAATCAGAGCCCGGAGGAGTGCCTTAGTGCTGCCAATCATCCTTCTGTATGAGCTTGTCACACTCCTCCCCCCCCTTTACTCTAGGCTGTGAAAAGATGGAACTATGTTTAGGTTAGCATACCCTGTAATGAATGCTAAGGCTAATTAGCGTAGCCACCTATGACAGCAGATCATCAGTTTTCCAGTAACAGTATGTTGTTTCTCCACTATTGGCACATTTAGCAGTGAGTACACAAGATTAATTGACAGCTCTAAGCCCCTCCTCCTGGCTCTGATTGGTTGTTTTTGCATTTCTTCGGACGGCAGTGCTAGCTCAGGGAGGAGGTTGAGGAGTTGCATCTTTTCTCAGATTATCTGTCTCATAACACAATGTTGCGACATGGTGACAGTTTTAACAAATATGTAAAATATTCTATAAAAGTTACACACTGAGAAATTAGAGGGAGTGCCTTCCTTAAGAATCATAACCCTTCCTGCCCATATGGACAAGCAGAGTTCCTTCAGGAGAAAAACTCAGAGTTTTTCAGCTCTGATTCAATAACAAGAAATACAGATCACCATGTCAGCTATCAAGCACGGTGGTGGCAGCATTAACATGCCTGTCTGTTTCACTGCAATTCCGCAAAGTGGATTGAACTATGAGAGAGGAGCGCCTTCAAAGTCTTCAGGTTCATCTGAAATGACCTGCTTTGACATTAAAAGAAAAAAATTATTCCACAGACACACAAATTGTTTTTATGAAGATTCACAAAGATTTGTGGAGCATTTCATCAGCATGTCTGTGGAGTACACCACCTCTCATCTACATCCACCATGTCGTCCAATCCGTAGACCCAGTTCTTGTTTCTAGAGTGATTTATGCTGGGTGCCGGGCAGCTCAGCGGGCAGAGCAGGTGCACCGTGTGCAGAGGCTACAGTCGTCCATTCAGCTCTCCTGGGTTTAGTTTTCTGTCATGGGCCATTTGGTACATTACTTCCTGTTCCCTCTTCTTCTTGTCACTTTATCATCCAATAGAAGAAATTTAAGTAATGTTCAGATACATGTAAAGGTTTTTATTATTATTTATGTTTATCTCCTCTACAGTTCTTCCCTCCTCGGATCACAGTGCCCTGATCGTTTCTAATAGTTTAGATTTTTTTCATTATAGTTTAGTTTTATTTCGTTGGGACTTTTCGTTTGTCTCATTCAGCTAGCTTTAGTTAGCTTTTAGAGTGTGTTTGCTGGTTTTGATTAGTTATTATTAGTTAAAGGTATGGTTTTATTTTAGTTTTTATTAGTTGTAGGAGTAGTTTTAGTTTTTTTCACACTTTGGTTCATTTTTTGGTGCAGAATTCAAAAAGGTCAAAGCATTGTATTGTGATTATGTATTCACTGATTTTGTAATTAATACTCAACAGAAGATAATATTTCTCAAAAAATGTATTCACTTATTATTGAACGACCAACTGACTCTGGTGTTTTGTCCAAAACGAAACATAAATATTTCACATCATTTTGAAAGGTTAATATATAGATTCAAAAACACAAAAATGAGAAATATTATATAATTCCAGCATGTTTTAGTTTTATAAACACACAATATACTTCCATTTAGTTATTAGTTACTGGTTAGTTTGAGTCAACTATAATACGTTCCTGTTACTTCTGCAGACAGTGACACACTGCTGCCTGGCGTCTCCCTACCATTTCCTGCCTTGCCTTTCTTTTTCCCATTTAATCAAACGGTGCCGATCTCAGAGTCAAGTTATTAAAGTGTTTTGTCACATCGCCGACTACCTGTGCCCACTCGCAGCTGCGAAGCGAAAATGTCTTGCGGTTCACTGATTTTTCAGGAGAGGTAAAATGAAAGTGACTGTGCAGGTGAACTGGCTCACTTGTCTGCAGACACCTTCCCACTGCCTGGGTCCCTGAGCTCTCTACGTGGGCCGGAACCTTCCAGAACCACAGCGCCGTGCGGCTCCCTCAGTGCAGTTGCTCACAAACGAAAGTCAACTGTACGTCACTCTTAGGAGAACCAGGGAGGAAAATGAGTGAAAGTTTGATGAAAAAGGAGATAGAAATCACCAGCTCCACTGCATTTGGTGTGCTGGATGCTACACCTAACGCCATTCTATCATGTTAAAACTGCCTGATTTTTATCATATTATTCTTTTATGTGTAAGGCAATTAGGATAAAAATTAAGTTGTGGGTTGTGAACAGGTTCTCATAGCGATGTGACTTCCAGTCTTGTCCAAACATTAACCACCACTCTGTTATCCTCGGATAAAAAGAAATTAGTCAAGCCTGTTATTACCTGGAAAAAGAGCAGAAAGAATCCCCCCCCCCACCCCCCACCCCCACGTCCCCGTTGGAATGGACTGATGAGATAAAACAGGACAAAATCAAGTGTTCAAACTAGGAACATGTGATATTATCATCATGGTATCTGTATCGGCCTATATTACCTGCAAAAGTTAATATTGTACATCGGCCATTAAAATAACTCTAAATAAATCACATCAAAATAAATAAATAAATAAAATAAAAAATCAAATAATAAAATAAATCTCATCAAAATAACTCACCAATATATGTGACAAACCAGTGAAAATGATGCCTGCAGCACAACGTCAAATTTCCACCATCTGAATGTTGTCATTGTCTTAGAAAAGCAGACCTTATTAATAAATTTGATAATAAACATAATACAAGTTGAAAGTGATGCATCATTTTCAAACTAGAAACATGTTGGTAGGAGGCTAAATTGTCAAAGTTAATGCAGCATTTTAATTCAACAGTAGAGGAAGTCATACAGTTTCCATCAGTGGGTATAGGAAAAGAAATACTGGTATTGGTATTGATTATCGGCCAAAAGAGTTTTAGTATATCGCATATCGACCAAAGATCCAATATCGTGTGATAAATAAAAGTGGTCTTCTACACAGAACCCATATTTATTTTTAATATTGTAGCCGTTTAGGCTGGGCATGTGACATGAAGGTCTAAAATGTGTTTCCGTTAACCGTAAAGCTACACAAATTGAAATTACACAATGAAATTTGCTTAATGGAAACATTTGTAATAGAAATGCATCTATAGACGTCGGTGAAAGTAAAAGTAAAACAGTGAGTTTACGGGAACAAAACCTTGTCAATATTCCACTAATGTGAAAAAAAATCCAATTCCATTAAACAAGAAAGGCAATTAAAATCACATGTGAATAAGTTTGTTAACATGTTATTAAAAAAAAACATGCCGCCACATCATCCTCCAACTACTTCCTGTCGTCGTCGTCTTCATTTTTTTTTCCCAGTGGCAACATCCAGTTGTTGATCATGTGACTAGTGTAATGCAAAAATAAATGTTTCCATTACAGCTTTGCAAAGCGATTTCAATATGGCCAAAAAACCCACCTTGTCCTAGCAACAAAACATTTTAACAAAAAATAGTCTTTTTCAAAATTGCCATGTTTCCATTAAACAAAATGATTTTCTAAATGTCAAATTGTGTAATTGCATGGTCAACAGAACAAACTTCTACAACTTGCTATAGGAAATGTTTCTAAGCATTTCACGCGGTACATGTGAGGGGTTTTAGAATGACTTGGATATATTTGTGATGAACTCCTGCATCATGCTGGTCTGCTGTAGAGTGAACGTTAGCCTCTGTTAGAGGAGAAAGCCACATGCAGCCAGGTGCAAAGTTCCTTCAGCCATCATCTCTCTCTTCCTTTGTGCTGCATCTTTGCCTGGTGTTAATGATTAGCTCCTGTGCTTTTCTTGTCCTCCCTTCTCCGTAGTCGGTGGGCAGCTGCCCACACCACACAGGAGAGCTGGAGGGGGAAAACGCTCCACGCCAGCGGCTCCGTGGGGTTAACGTGAACCGTGGCATCAGCTGCCACGCAACCTGTCCCAGCACCGACGGCCCTACTGAGGTTCTCACATGTTTTTTCGGAGCTTCTTTTTCTCTGGACGTCTCAGTCCCAGATAATCAAACTAAACTCTGCGCCTTTCTTCTTTGTGTTTAATTTTTAACTCCATTTTAAATGAAAAGGCTTCACCTTTCATCTCCTGCTGATCACTTCCCTGGGGGGCTTGAGGGGGAGGGAGGAGGAATGCAAGAGAAGGGTGAGGGGACTGGTGTGTGTGTTTGTGTGCATGCGTGTGTATGCATGTGTGTGTGTGTGTGTGTGTGTGTGTGTGCGTGCGTGCCTGTGTGTGTGTGTGTATGTGTTTGTCTGTGCTGTGAGAATTCATTAGAAGTTAGGGTGTTGCAGGGGGTGTTGGGGAGAGTTTTGTTTTTCCTATTAACATGAGCAGTTGCGGGTGTGGGTGTGTGTGTGTGTGTGTCGGGGTCATTTGGTCAGTTTGCCCATCAGTACTCGAGCTGTCTGAGTGAGCATTCTCACCATCTGTATGACCTCTCCTCCTGACCGGCCAGCTTTTGTTCCCGGCCTCGGCTCCCCTCCCACTAACATCTCTCACGTTGTCCAAAGGGTCGCCGAGCCCGGTCTTCATCGGCCCGCTCTCCTCTTCGGACAGCTTGTTTTTTGTTTTTCCTCCCTAACACTTTCCCATGATGCTGAGCACTGATGCAGTATGCCTGGACTTAGTCAGCATGGGGGCCTCCGTCCTGGCAGCTTGGATTCCCATAGATAAATCCAGTTCATTTCAAGAAGTAATTTGAGATAAAGCTTGAAGTTCAGCCTTAAGTCTTTTGGATTGTTCGAAGTTTATACAAATGCAATTCTGGAGCGTTTACGTTGAGTGGCTATTTAAAGGGGCGTTATCATGTAATTTAAAGGCACCATTTTTATTTAGCAAAATATAGTAACTATGTTAACTTCAGTTTTTTAAAAAAAAATAAAATAAAAAAAAAAAAATATATATATATATATATATATATATATATATATCTCATGACTTAAAAACATTTTGACTTTGCAATTTGATGCCTTAAAATTAACCTCCATCTTTTTAAGAAGCTCTTGCTCCTTTGATGCTCCGCCTTCAGGAAGTCATCACAACAATGTTCCTCCATGATGCCATTTGCAATTGAAGTAGTTCCTATGAGTAGTTCAGCCAACGCGTGGTTCCACCAGGTGTTTGCTAACTGATGCTGCCTCTAGTCTGGGGAGCTGAGTAGGGGGGGGGAGACTGGAGTGGAAGTTCGGATTGGAGGAGGAGCTTTGGGTAAATAGCGGGGGGGGGGGGGGGGGGGAACAGGACTTTGATCAGGCGTTTGGGCACCCCTGAAAGGTTGCCACGGTAGATTCTAGTGTTCCTCAAACATGCATGAAACAATCAAATTCAACACTTCCAGGTAGTTTTTGATGAGGGAAATAACATTATAACGTGATGTAAAGCTCAAAAATCTTTACATAACTCTGCCCCTAGAAGACTGAAGTTGGTCATTTTTCAGACATTAAGCAGAAAATAGGTCAACAATCTTCATGTGCCAGTACTTGACCCTACCTGGAGAAATGCATGGCTTCCATTGACCACAATATGGCTGACCTGATGCGTTCAGGGTGATGTGGATTGTTAGCTTTTCACAACACATAAGATTTTATATGATGACATAAAAATGCTCAATTTACTTAACCCTCTCCTTGCTTCCCTGTCGGGTTAGTTGGATGGACATCTCCGCGTCTCTGGGTTCAAACTGATCTGGATTTATACTAAACAAAGACAGAGATTAGAAATGAGCTTTTTACAATACTTTAACAGAATTCTGAGCTCTTCCTGAACTGCCTCATTTACACCACATCAAAACTAACACGATGCCGCCAATTGGACTGCAGCTATGATGCTTTAAAATTTTCCTTCCATTATTGACATTTGCTATTCTTTTAATCAAAAAACGACTTGCTTACAGAATCACCATCAGTGCCTAGTTAGCAGGAAGTGTTGATGCAATTTTTGATTTGATCGATTCCAAACTTCATGTGGATGTTTTTGACTGAACATCAATTTAGGCACTGAGGAGAAACTCGCTCTTCCCATGTAGGCTTTAACGAGTCAACATCGACATAGTGATGTCATGCCAGTCTTCTTCTGCCTAATTCATGACGCGTCGACAGAGGTGGCCATAAATCGCCTGACAGGAGGCAGCGCCACAACCTGGGCGACAGCGGCACACTCCCTCAGCCTCCTGATGGTCACTTAGTAGTGGGCTGCTTTGCTTTATGGCGCCATAAAGCAGCGTACTCAAAACACAGTTTTATGAGACGACAGTAATTAATGTGCTGCCTAAAGGTTTGTTGGGTGCTGTCGCGTCGACCCTGATGGCAGCGATTAGCCCGGTGGCTGCACTACACTGCAGATTAAATGGGTTTTAATGGCAATTCTGCGTAATTGCTTGAAGAAGTGCAGAGTTGTAAGGACGGCAGCAAAAACAAACAGACGGGAGACGCTGTTGGTGTGTGAAGGGACCAGCTGAGGGCAGTCAGTAAATAAAACCTGACTAATTTCCCCTTGGTGTGCTGAATCGGTGAACTGGAGCTTGAACTGTTTCCTGTTGGTGTTGTGGTGAAATTTGACCAGATTGGATGATCCAGAGAAAACGTCTTGCCACAAATTCCCAGCTGGATTTAGAATTGGACTTTCTAGGCCAGTTCTAGTACATAAACATGTTGGACGTCTATGATCAGGTTGAACCTCTGATACAGTTACAAGCCTCTGAGAGGTTTTCTATGAGGACTGGATTTTAATTAGGACCATTTACTCTTATATCAGCTGGGACCAGACTGACTGTCCCACTTTATGATTCTCCCACCACTAACACTTGAACAAAGTCTCATATTACACTGTCACTATATAGCAATAGTGTGTGTGTGTGTGTGTGTGTGTGTATATATATATATATATATATATATATATATATATATATATATATATATATATATATATATATAAAATGGAGGTGAATACAAGTAGATGTCACAGGTTTTGAGATTTATTGTTCTCAATGTGTTGGTCAGTGATGTAAAATCATGAAAAATTACAATAAACTTTGGTTTTAAAAGAAAAAAAAAGAAAAAAGATTTTTTTGTTGTTTTGTTTCTTAATGAGTTAAATATTTGGAACGAAACCTAATCCTTAGATGTAATATTGTCATTATTATAACAGTAAACTGAAACATAATGGTTTTCAACCATTAAGCTTTAAAGTATTTTCAGCTTTCACAAATTTAATTTGCTCTTTTTTTAACCTTTAGAAATATTTCTAAGTAGATAAACAGGTTGTTTTGTTGGTTCAAACCCAAAACAACCAGCAGCCCCCCAGCCAGAGCCAGGCATGATATCAGGCAGATAACAGCTCGGGGCTCTGAGCCTTGGAGGGAAAGTTTCTGGAGTGAAAGAAGAAGAGCGTGGGAGGCGCTTCATCCCTTAGACCTCTTCATCACTTCATGCCCTCAGCGGAGCCGCCAGGGGTCCGAGGCGGGCAACCGAACTCTCTTTAACGGTCCTGCCCTCCGGCGTGTGCACGTGCGTCCCGCTGAAAGCAAGAGGTGTCGCGAGCGCGAGAATCGTCATACCCGCAAGCACACGCTGACATCGACGTGTTCCGTTTTCAAAGTAAAAGGGAATAAATAATTCCCCATCCTGACACCCTGACAAGGGATTCTATATAGATGACATTATTATTTATTTATTTATTTATTTATTTATTTATTTATTTATTTATTTATTTATTTATTTATTTATTTATCTTAAGAGCAGCTTCACATTTTTTACATACCGAAATATTTTCAATCGGAAACATATCGGACTAGGTAGAGCAACAACAATATTGCATAATTAACATTAAAAATGAAATTATTTAAAGAGTCCAACAAAATGTTTTTAGTTTTAATGTATACGGACGGGTTAGCTATTAGCTTTTTTTCACAGTAAAAACAGTATGGAAATTTAACCAACCATCCGCATGTTCTGATCTATTCCAGCACCCGAATAGACTCTGCTGTAAATCACCGTTTTTCTGGCTGTATGTTTAATTTCCTTATCGCCTTTAACAGGTTTTCTTCCATGTTTTTTTCTGGCATTTTGCTCCATAGAATAAAGTAAAGCTATCTAAAAGAAACCGCGAAATAAGTGGGGCAAAATATATGAATGGATAATTTCACTATGTCAAATGAAGAAAAATCTACTCCTTGAAAACCTGAAATACGCGATAAAACGTTGTCCTTTGGGGGGATGATTTCCCAGAAGTAGCCGAAACTTTTTTGTTTTCTTATACCTGGATTCTGTCATTTCGTTTAATACTTCAGTCGGAAAAAAAATCGAGACAAAATATTTAGGGAAACTAATTTATTTTGAAAGTAGCCAACGGAAGTACCGCACGTGTCTGAACTGAGCAGACTTTACGACAACACCTTGCAAACTCCCCACTACTTGACAGAGGAGCAGTCGGCGGAGACTCGCCAGTCGGGAGTTGATTGCTCAGTGGCGACGGAGCGCGCGAGAGTCATTCTCTTTGAAGAGAAGCGGACGAGTCGCGTTCAACTCTCCTCGAGCGCACTTTCCCAGTCTTCCAGTCCGCCGCACGCGCGGGAGGAGATGAGCGTATTTTGGACCGTTTGGACTGTGTGAGCAGCAGCAGGAGCAGGAGCGCGTGGACCGAGCTGGATGTAGTGGAGGAGGCTGTGGCAGCGGCGCAGCGCGAGCTACACTTTCAGTAAAGTCTCGAGGAGTGTTTCGGACGGCTTCGTGGCGGGTTTTGTGTGTATTTTGAAAACGATAGAAACTGACAACAGTCGGGTGGATTTTCCTAAAGTTTCCTGGTCAATAGAGGTTGATTTTCTTCTCATGAAAGCTGCGGGACATCTGGAACCTGAAGGCTGAGTTTCTGTCAGAACTGACTAATTTAGGTAAGAATTATTACTGTTATTATTATTAGTAGGAGTATGCTATTATTATTATTATTATTATTATTATTATTTACAGGTAGACTAGCTGAACACTGCTTTGCCTCTTTGTGTTGGGTTTGTGACAGGTTGGAGCTCTTAGTGTCTCACTCTGCGCTATTCCGATTCCAACTTGAATTTACGGGATCAAAGCTGCACAAACGGCGCAGAGGCAGCGGCTCAATCAATGCGCAGTCCGTGCGCATTTTGTGCGTCATTCTCGTGTCTGTTTGGTTCGGGGACGAGATTCGGACACCCTTCTCATTGTGGTTTATGTTTTCAGGAAAATTGACCAGGGTTTCGGAAAATACACATATTTTAATGCTTTTAATGCATTGTCTCGTTTATGTTGATTGATTTGAGCTAAAACATTTCTTCTAGTTGTTAAAGTTCCACTTTTGGTTCCAGGGAAAAAGAAGGCAAAAAAAAAAAAAAAATCGTGGAAAATGCATGGACCGCGAACATGTGGGGAATGTGGCTGGAGTTTAATTGTGCAGGTTTAGACTCCAATTAGGAGACATCTTTAATTATCTTTATGTGTGCGTTAAAAGACTGGTTCAGCTTCTATTCGTGATAAATAAATCATATATTTGTGAAATAGAAAATTATAGTGATTATTTTCAGAAAGTATACAGCGCCATGGCATCCTCCACTGGGTGGGTGAAGCTGTCTCCCCTCTGCAGCGGTGACGTCTTCCCGGGCTTCAGGGCCCCCCTCCTCTCCTTATCCCCTCCATTCGTCTTTCATATTCTCCTTGATCCAATCTAAAGTTTCTCCAGAAAGCTGCAAGTTTCCCCCCGGTTTTCCATCTCTTACATGTAAGGTTTCTTCTCCCCCGACAGCAGCACAAACACTAATAAAACAATCTGTTAGGATTTCACCAATAAAACTGCTGTAGCTGTTTGCTCTTATTTAATTCTGGTAGATTTTAGGATAGTTTTTTCTATTTTTTTTTCTTTTTTTTTTTTGCTTAGCAGCTAAAAGACATTTGAAATTGCACTAGTTTTCAAAACGTGCAGATAGAAAAGTTAAATTCTGGTAATTTAAAAAAAATGTTTTAATCAACTGAATTAATTAATTTATCTAAAGTTCTAATTGTTTCTTCTATACAGGCTTAAATGTGTGTGTGTGGGGAAATAGAACAGTAAACAGTATTATGTTTTAATATTCAACAGGAAGTGCAAAAGCTGCTGAATTAACCGTTTAACAGCCTACATTTATCTTCCTTGACATATTTTTCAGACATTTCGAGCTCGGATTAATCAACACGTTTCACAGCTGCAGGAATGACTGCACACAACAAAGTTATCTGGATACTCAGAATCCCTGGTTTCACACTGACTCCTGCTGGATCCTCAATAAGGACCAACAAGAACTTTATTCTCCTTTTGTTAAAATGTTAAAAAGAGATTAAAAAAAAAGGACACTGATTTTGATAGAAGTCTAAAATGTAACTAAAACAGTATTAGTTGTGTTGCAGTTTGCATTTAAATAAGTTTTAGTCAACATTTCTGGGTAGAGTTTGTAAGTTTAACAGCAAAAAATAAAAGTGCTTAAACGAGGGTACAACCAATTTCTGAAAAGCTTCTTTCCCGTGCAGATTCATTAAATTCTCTCCGTTTTTGATCGCTCTTCCCATCTGGTTTTTAATGGCATGTTAAAGAAGAATGTGTTGGTCATTAGGGAATAAAATGTTACTGAAACAGTGGTGAACGTATTAAATCTGTGGCAGTCGCAGCTAAACTGTGCCGTTTATTGGCAACGGTTCAGTTTGCTGAAGAGTTTGACTTCCAAAGCTGGATGCAAGCTGAGATTAGTGCTTCAACGCAAAACTTTCTCAACCGTAAGCTAACTTTTACAAAGTTAATACGTGCAGCCCAACGTGAACAGAATGAATTCGACTGAAATCCTGATCAGGATTTCTTATCAAAATAAACCTCAGCCTCTGAATTTACAAACTAAAATTCAAGGGCTTCAAAAATCAGTTTTTATAGTGTAGTCTTCTGGACTGGGTGGTTCTGACCACTTGGTCTGGTTCATGGTCCTGGCAAAGGCCAGAAAATGACAGGGATCCATAAGAGACGGGGATGCTGCGGATAATGACAGTTTAACTGATTCTGTAAATGAATTTCACGTATTGACCCGAGGAATACCGCCCACCGGTTTACTCAGACACATTTCGCTTCCAAATGTGAAACTAATTGCCTCTTTTTGTTGCCGGGATTGCTTTCAGTCACTCATTTAGCTCGTGGTAATGGCGCTTCATTGTTTCTTCCTTTCTATTTATGAATTCAATGGCCTCAATGTTTCTTATTCGTAAAAGGAAAACGACTGGTATCTGTTATTTTTACACACTAAAACCAAGAGTTGTGACACAATTTCAGCAATTTTATTAAAATGACATCTTATAATATATGTATATATTTTTATATTACACCTACAAATTCAATTTATTTTTTATCTGGATTCTAAGTGGCAGATCATCACAGTGCAGTAAAAAGCTGTGAAGTAGAAGGGAAAAAAATTAAAATCTGAAAAGTGTGTAGTGCATTTGTATTCTTGTGCAGCCTTTGCAAAATAGCTCAAGCTCATGAATAGCTTCTGTAAGCACCAGCTTCTAATTCTTGTCACCGGTTTTCAATAGGTGTTAGGTTTGGACTTTGATTAGGCCATTGTAATCATGTCTGTTTAAATCTCCTGGGAGACTGGTCAGTGTTCAGCTCTGTTCTGATCAGTTGAAACAAATCAGCCCCTCAGCATCGTACTGTCACTACCATTTCTTAGTATAGTTTCAGGGTGCGTTTTCCAACACTTACGTTTTGCAACTACTAACATATTCACGGGAAATATAAATATGGTCACCTTCCTAAAGTAATGGGCTGAGTCATTTGTTGCTAAAAGATGAGTTATGCAACAACAAAAATAATCACTTTTGGCAAAAAAAAAAACCAAAACGACTTAGAACGTGTGTGTGTGTGTGTGTGTGTGTGTGTGTGTGTGTGTGTGTGTGCGTGTGTGCGTGTGCGTGTGTGTGTGTGTGTGGCAGCATAGTTTATAGGAGTGCTTATTGAGCCGCTGTGATGCATAGCATTAGTTGACGTCTTGTTCATTCTTCAGTGTGTGTGTGAATCTGTGTCAGCCTGAGGTGAGCCTGACTCTCTTCCGTCGGAGGGCTCTGTGCAGCCTGAAGCAGAAAGCACACACACACACACACATACACACTCCTCCTGCCTCTCAGCTGATCAATATCTCTTGTCACTGAAGGCTGGCGCTCTGATGTGGAGCTGTCTGAGTGGTTGGAGAGGCGAAGGGTCAGGAAGGCGAGTGTTCATGACAGAAAGCAGTTCTGATGTGAGGCTGATTCTCGTCTTTTTGGAACCTTGAAGCTCCGTTTTTACTCCAAACGCCTCTTCAGCTGATGACTGCAGCCCAACTATTGGGTTTTCCTTCTCCTCTGGAGAAGTGTGACTCTGTTGAATTGATCCTCATTAAGGAGGATGAGGTGGTGGTGGGTAGTAGTGACAGAGTTCTGAACTGTTCTCGGAGCCCCTTTTCTGCCCCTGAGCTTTAACAGTGTGAAAATAGTTCTGCATGATTAATGTTCATGTTTTATTCACCGCTCTGGTTCTGTTTTTCTTTCTACGCTTTAAGACAATATTAGCATAACAACTGCTTTTGAACTCCTCACTGAGATCTAGTTTTATTAGAAGTTGATGAGTTTATCAGTAAAGATGCACTGACCAGGCTGGTACAGATTTCCAATTTAGTCTTTTTTTTTTTTTTTACAAAGTTTCAGGGGGGGGTTCTACCATGTCTCACATGCTGCACTTTCTTTTAAAAGAGGATTGATTTATTAAATAGGGGAAAGAAAATAACTTTTCTTTTTGTACATTTGACCTGCCGGTCAAAGGTCAGAGCTGAAAAAGAACAAGTCAGCTCTCTGTCCGGTTGTTGCGTCTCTGTTTGTCTCGTAACGGTTGGTGAGAAGTTCCTCTGCAGTCAAAAGAAAACTTAAATCAGCCGGTCTTCTTCCAGGGAACGATGATTTGTCTCAACTTAATGCCATCTGTCACACGCAACACTTGCTTTCTCCTCCACGTCTTCATCTAAACTACCTCCATTAGTCAATCAGAGCTGTTACTGTCTCACATGGCTGAGAGGCTGCCATGCAACTTGTCCAAACAGATCTCTGAAGTCACAGCGAATGTATATGTAAAGAAAAGCTAAGATTATTCAATTTATACTGCAGCATGGATGTTTCTGTGCTTGCCAAAGCGAACAAAGCAGCGGCGCTTTTAGTGGCGTACTCGGGGTCTTATCACAAACCCACGATGGGCTTAGAGGGGAGAAGAAGAGGTGTGGAGAATATGAAAGGCTGAGGGGTGTGCAAGCATGAAAGGTGTAGTGCTTAGATTAGGACAATGTGTGTGAGTTCAGTGTGTGTGTCTTGTTAAGTGGTCTAAGTTGGTGTTTTCTGTGCAGAAAACTGATAAGGTGCAACCAAAGTCTCACAGTTTGTGCTGAGTAAGGAATGTGTCACGGTTCCTCCACAGGGAAAGAAAAACAGCACGGTTAGGAGGAAAGACAACACAAGCTTTTTTCTGGACTGTGTGTGTAGAAAACACACCTTTGTGTGTGCACCAAAGTGTTGGTGTGTCTTTGAGACTTTGTGGCTTTTTTGCTAATTTAAGTGATGCTCAGTAGAAAGGGTGGTGTCAGTTTTTAACAAGGGAAATACAAAAGCAGTTCCAGCACCTTGTAAAAGTATTCACACCTCCGGACCTTCTCCACTGTAGCTCATAATTGTGAAGTGGGAGGAAAACAATTCAGGATTTTCTTCTGTGTCTGTAAACATCAATTACCAAGTCTTGCTCGATTCTCAATTGCAATTTAGCCATGGACTTTGACTGAGCCATTCTGAACCATTCACATATTTCAATCCAAAACATTAAGTCCAGTTTATCTCTGGCTGGAAGGTGAACTTTCCTCCTTCCTTTTTGTGAGTTTTCCTCCATCCAGCTTCTGTGGTGGAAGCCAAGCATCCCCACAGCATTATGTTGCCGCCACCATGTTTCACAGTGTGGTCAAACACAGCATTTTCATAAGCCAAAGAGTAAAATTTGGATTCAATCTGATCAGACCACTTTCTTTCATGCGTCTGCTTGTTCTTTTACATAGCAAAAAGGCAACTTTCTGCTTTAAAAGTTTCCTATTTAAAGCAAACTTTAAGTAGGACTTCTTCGTTATTTCTTTTATAAGTAGTTTTCTTTTTGCTATTCTTCATGATGTGGAAAACTTCAAATGAATATATTTGCATTGCACTTAAACAGTGATGTAGAGACTATAAACACAAAACTAAATCATATTGGTATTGGCAGATTTTTTTTGTTATTTTTTAAATATGTTTGTATCGATTTGATAAGTAAAACTGGACTAATATTAATAACCCATATTTATTAATATCTTGTGGTTGTTTGTATTTCCGGAGGAGGAGCAGAAGGGATTGGTCAAATCAACCAAAACAAACATGCAAGTTTAGCGCTAGCGGGAGGAATGTCTGTTGTTTTTTTTGTTGTTGTTTGTATTTTTACCAAAGTCATAAGAGAAAATCTAAAGCTGCTCAAATCTGACGCCACTCTATTTTCATTAACATTTTGCGAAGAAGGAAGTTACTCTCATGTCTGCATCTGAGGTATTCATGTTGTTTTCTCCAGTTGTTCTTGCTGCAGCGCCACCACAGGCGAGGAGGGGAACAGGTTTTTTGAAAGGTTTGGTTTGTTTGACACAGTACAGTGTGAAAAATGATCCCCAATCAAACAGAGTCTACCTGAGTACTGGGTGAGAAAACAGCTTAGCCTTGCAGAAAAAAATTTTTCTGCAAGATTTAAATTTTTTTCAAATTTTTAACACAACAGACTAAAACATCTCTGTTGCACCACTCTTTTCTGTACTTGCAGTCTTGTCATAAAACATGTGAGAACCAGTAGACTAGAGCATTCTAAGCATGGAGGGAGACCAGCTAAGGTTAAAGCTACCAGTGGTACTACGACTGCTTGGACTGGGCGGTTTGTACTTTGCTTTTTTTGGGCACTTCACTCAGAGCTTTCGGTACATTCCAGCCTCTCCCCGCTTAGACAAACAGAGGGTAGAGCTCTTCATCATCCCGCTCTGTACCTGCCGTGTCTCTGCCTCCCTCCTGCTCCTCACACTTAACTCACACTGACTTCTAAACTTGGGTATTCCTGCTGGACGAGCCACAGGTTCTCATCAATCAGCTGCCAGACCACGGAGAGGAATTTCCCCCAAGCAGGAGCGGAGTCCTGTGAAAGGTTATTTAGCTCCAAAAATACACAAATCTGCTCTATTAGTGCAGTTTGAAGATGACTTAATAAACTCGTTTTGTAGGTTTTGGGATTTTGGCACACGGCTGTTTTTTTTTTGTTGTTGTTCAGAGTCGAATCTTGCTAACCCATCTCAGCAGTCAGGTGTGCTGCAAGAGCAAAACAGCAAGGAGGGATTTCCACTCTAATCTTGAAAATCTGTACAGAATATTATGTCAAAATATTGGATGGTGCGTACAGAGCCCGCGGCGTTTCTTCAGCTTTTGGTTCGACGTGATGTTGATTTCTCTCGCAACGAACACCCAGACGTCTAAACGGCTTGATTTTCTGACTCCATGTTTGTCTTTTTTTTTCTCTCTTTTTTTAAAGGTCGGAGGCAGGAAGTGGTCAGGCCCTCCGTTGTCTGCGGCCGGCGTTCAGCGAGACAGCATGCGGATGGTGGAGGATGGGCCCTGAGTTGGAGTCGGTCCCTGCTGCTCTGCGTCGGGCCCCTCCGTCCAGAGGAATGACGGCTCTGTGGTGCTCACTCTGGCTCTCCCTTCTGCTGCCGCTCTGCGTCTCTCCGGCCAGGCTGCCCACCGCTCAGCCCACAGGTAGGATGCGGGGCCCCGCCCCCTGTTAGCACAAATCTACATTTTAGTTGCTGCTTTTGCTAAGATGAGTGGATTGTCAGAATGGCTAATATTGGAGGTCAGGGTTTCCCCCAGAAAACGTGCTAAGCCTGGTCACCAGTGGCCCACCCACAATGTTGTTGTGTTAATATTAAAAGTTGGCTGGAAACATATATGCTCTCTTCTCAGTCTCACTGTGCACTCAGAGCAAACCTCTATAAGTTGCACTTTTACAGGTTTGCATTGAGTGAGCTGAGTGAGCTTTGAGGCTTGTATTCTTACTGGTTACTGGTACATAAAAAACCCCATACTTTTAAAACAAACAAGCTCTTAGCCTGGCGAGGCATGAAAAGCCTGGTGTCCCGCCAGGCTCATAATACACTGGGTAAAACATATAGTTGTTGAAGTTTTCCACATTTTGTCACGTCACAACCACAAATTTCAGTGCAGTCTTTGTCCCCCATGGTGAAACATGGTGGTGGCAGCATCATGTTGTGAATATGAAGCCCTATGAAAATAATCATCACTTCTTCACAGCCTGTCAAAGCCCAGATGTAAAACTAATTAAAAATCTGTGATGAGTGACAGGCGCTCCATCCGTCTGAGTCAGAGCAGCTGAGAGATATAAACAAAGAAGGAGCATGTAAAAAGAAAATGTAGAAAATTCCCACAACGATGAACTGCTTTACTTTGTTTTTTTGACGGTTTAACTTGACACATTGGGCTAAAAAATCAAGAGGTTTCCCAGGGATGAAATGATTAATCGTGATAAATTGGTTATTGAAATAATTATCACCTAATTTAGAAGTTTATTTATTATAATCTGGACTATACGGACTCCAAGAAAATCAATTTCCTTAAAGAGCAACACACTCTAAGCAGCAAATAGAAAAAACTGTACAAACATTTTAGGCAATGAAATATTTATTCGCATCTTCCAATGTATTTCTAACATTTCATAAAAAGGCTTAAATGTTTAAATGAAAAAATTTGCATGATTTATCTTTTTTTATCTGATTAATTGATTAATCATGAGGAAAATCAAATATTCTATTGATTATGATAATGAAATAAATAATGGTTAGTTGCAGTCATTAGTCCATTTTTATAACATGTTTTTTGATTGTTTAATGTGACAAAAGACAGACTCTCACAGAGGTGTGAATACTTTACAGCCATCCTAAATGTTCTGCTTTTGGACACTTCACACTGAGCAGCTTCTTCATCCCCGTCATATCTCACCGCGCCGCTAACTTCAAATAAACAGAAATGTTTCAGAAGACATTTATTGTTTGTGTAAACATGTTCTTTTTAATTCCCCCAGCGGGATTTAATTGGACTGTTTTTGGTTTGCTGAGCTCAGTGTGATTTCTCTTTTTTTCCTCTTTGTTCTCGAGGCGCAGACATGCCCAGAGATCAATCCAAAGTAAACGTCAACTGTGTTTTCTTTAATCTATCCATATTGCGCAAAAAAGCCCCAAACAGAGCGCTGTAATCTTTTTTTTTTCCTGAGGCATTAGCCAAGAGTTATTTTTTCCCTCCTCCCCTCTCTCTCACTCTCTCTCTTCTCTTTAAGTCAAAAGCCATTTGAAGCGATCTTTTGACACTCTTCACATGCTGCAGTTGCATTAACAAAGATGAGGGCTTGTGTGTTTTCTGGAGAGGATCCAGATTTGCCTTTCCCACTTTGTTCGGGTGTGTAGGAACACGTCGGGGCTATCTTCCAGATAACGCGGCTCACAGGAGGGGACGTGGATTGCATCTAATATGCTTTCATAATGTGTGTATGTGTGTGATTGCAGAGTGAAAATCCTGACAGAGTGAGCTTTAGAAATATGATGTCATCTGAGGAATTCCATCACTACAAATGAAACAAGTGAAAATGCTGCTTGGGGCGTCTGACCTCATGCTCAGCCCCAATGACACGACAGAGCTGCTGTGATTCTGTGCATCTGCTGGTAGATCATGTTGGGCGTGGTTTTGTTTCTGCTTTGGCTTTTACTTTTTTTTTAAACTGCTTCGTATATTTGCAGAAATGCAGCAGAGACTCTGAGAAGTAGTTTCACGTCGCTGCTGGTTCTACACATGATAGTGTGATGGTTCGCTTGATCTGATATGGATGAAAGTGTGTTTTCTGATGAAATGATGCGACTTTATCTCACTATCAGTGTCTCTGTTGTTGGTTACTTAAAATTTTTGAAATGAAAGAAGCAGCCTGCATCGAAGATGTTATCACCATGGATACTGTAAACCAGGCAGACAACCGTACACAAGCAATGGAACATAAAGGAGCCCATTTAGAGATATTGTAGTGTGGCAATAAAGTTTAAGCTTAGAGATGAAAGGACAGAAATAAGCAACTTTTACAATAATATTTTGCCCTTTTTGTGACTCTATATCTATTCATTAAAACATTTGCCTAACTGTGACTTTCTTCATAGAGCATACTTTAAATATTTGAAAGAAAATGTAGCTTGAGAAGCTGAGAAACCTAAAGGCAACACACCTTGATACACCACAGGCTGCTTTTTGTAAAGCAACCTATCCAGGAGCGCCATTCATTTTCTTCGCCACTGATTGGTTGTGCCCCCAGTTGTCTTCCTTGTCTTCCTTCCAAGAGACAAGGAAGACTGAGGATGTTGGCTTTTACTGAATTGCCAAGACAATTTCCACTGACTGTAGTAATGTGTATTAAGAAAGAGGCAAACAGTTAATTGACTTAAGATTTAATGTTGATTAAAGGCTTATTTGATTATAATTAGTTCCATCTGATTAACTAATTAATTAACTGTTTAGACGTTATCTTAACGTTGTTTTGCAGCCATCCAGAAGAGGGCACCATTGGTCATCCTTAAGTGGAACCAGTTGATACAGAAATAAAGATGGCGGTGCCATACAAAAACAGGAAAGTAAGACAGTCCAAACAAAGTCCAGTTTGGGATGCAAAGTATGTTTTGTGTTCTGTTTTAAAATATAAACACTCAACAAGTTATTCTTTCTTTTTCTGTTCAGTAACCTAAGACATTCCTGTTCTGTTATATTTCATAATTATGTCTTAAGTTTAATCATGTGGTAAAAAACACAATTTATTATTTAGTCAGTTGGTACTTAATACAATTTACACAAAACAATAAAATATATATATATATATATATATTTTTTTTTTCAGCATTATGAAAAATTTTGCCTATCGGGTTATAAAAAGATAGTCGTCCCTCGTGATACAAGAGAAAATTCGGGTTTTTGAGAATATTGCAGCTCATCAATTAATCGTAAGTCAATTGATAAGATCAGCCAACTTTAGATTAACTCATTAATCGATAACTTGCATCCATCGTATTAAGGAATACTGTGTCTCAACTATTAAAACAGGCAGCTAAGTGTTTTTAGAAGGCCTCAAGTATAACTAGGCAACATGGCTTAGAAATAAAATCTGTGATTTTTTTAACACTAAGAGAATTGTCCGATTCCTTTTTCTTGGAAAGAAATTACAAATGACAGAAAATGTTCCTTCTGTGAATTGTCTTGAATTTAAAGTCCAAATAAGTAGAAGCTTGAAAACACGTTTTAAGATAGATTACAAAACTGTTTCAGTAATCGATTAATCGTGATGAATCACAATGAATCCTGATTAATCACAATTATGTTTAATTCAACAAATTGTTTTAGCCTTGATTCACTTTACTTTAACGCTACACGTTGTGGCTATTTTAATGATAATTGGAAGTGAACTCCAAGTGAATCATCCAGCTGCAACATTGCCACACCTTTCTGCATGTCATGGAGAGGCTGGAATCCCCCTCCCCTGCCCAGTAGGCATGTCCGGCCTGCGGCCTGTCTCCCTGTCGGCCTTTTGTCCTCCCGCAGAGTTCCCCAAGTCCACAGATGGACCAGCAGTGGGGGCAAAACGACTGTCATTTACTGGCAGATGGCATGACTTCCCCTCAACCTCAGTTGGGAAGTTCCTTTAGCTTTACAGCCTGTGACTGTGTGTGTGTTACAGTGTGTGTGTGTGAGGAGATGTGTGTGTGTGAGGAGGTGAATGGTAGATGGATATGTGTGTTTGTGATGAATACTAATCAGAAGGTGCTGAAATGTTGTTGAAAGCTTACAGGTTATAATATTTAACCTAAAGGTGTGAGGCTGCTAGCTATCTGCACAGCAGCTGTATTGATGCTGTCTTATGAATTTGCCCACGTTTTGTGTTTATGTATGTGACCACTGAGTGTGGGTGATGAATGTTTTTGACTGGAAAACAAATCTCTCCCTGCTATTTCTACTTAAAAAACCCTAATGGTTGCCTTTCACTTATGGAAGATTTTAAATATAAAACCTGTAATTATTTCAATGGAGGGTTTATTCCACTGAAGGCCCTGAAAGCATGTAATTTCATTTATAAAAAAAAGGAAAAAAAAACTCACCCAAAGAACAGAACTACCCATTAAAAAATAATCATGAAACAAGCTTTAAAAAGGCTTCTAGAGTCATTTCCAGACCTATTCCCTGCTTTTTATGTGTGCATTAGTAAAGTGAGGCGGTTCTGTGGTCCGTCTGTGAGCGAGTGTGACGTGCAGTCCCCTTGTTTCCATTAAGTCTGTGCCGTTGTTTATTTCTCCAAAGGCATGGTGGCATTCCCAAATGTTGGAAAAGAAGGAGAAAGTAGCGTTTTGGAAAGCCGGGTGAATTGATGCTGGAGATTAATGACGAAGAGCAGAGGGTGAATGTCTGTGTGGGTCATTCTCCCACCTTTCGTCATCGACCACACACACATACACACACCTCCTGCTGGTGGCCTTTTGTGGTTGTCATGTGAGATTTTGTCACATTAAGGCCACAAACCATGATGTATTCCATTTGCATTCTGTGTGTAATTGTAAAAGGAACAAAATATTGTTCCTGTATAATATTGAGTTAAAACTTTTTCTTTTTTCTTCTTTGTAGAAGATTCTCCACTGAGTCTCTTGTCTTTCCCAGATATTCTCAGTAGTTCTGAATAAAATCATCCCCCCCAGGTATCATGGTGCCACTACCATGCTTTCTCTGGCTTTGTTTCCATCCAATTATCATGCAAACACATTGTGAACTTTTGAAATGTTGCAAAAAAGCGACAAAAAGAAAGGGGGAAAGTGCGAGTTAGATGTCTTTCTGCCTACTGGACCAAGATACGCAAGACGTGATTTTTAGAGACGTTGGTGCTACATGTGGCCGTGGTAAACAGGAAGCAGCTGTAAGCTAGCATGAGCCACACATCTCAGAAAAATGAGAAGAGCTTGTAAATTTTCAGAGTTTTTTGCCTCTGATGAGGAGCAGATCTACCAGTGGATGGGAAAGTTCGCCATGTCTGAACTTATTGTGCAAATGTGTTTCCATTTCCCCTTTAATCGCATTAAATCTTTTTGGGAAAGCTAAAAACCACTTCACGCGAGCTTAAATACTTTTTCAAATTTTCAGAGTACAAGTCCTCAGTTTCAGTTTATGTACTTGCTGAGTTCAAGTACTGATACAGAGAAGTTAGCAAGTTTATACTTATATACTACACAATAATTTCTGAAAACACATTTCTTTTGTCTAGCAATGTGACGTAACTGTTGGTTCTAGCTGTCAGGTTGTCAAGATAACGCTGTGAATATTAAATATTTGTGATATATAAGAGAAAAAGGTAGTTATTGCTAGTTATTGTCAACACTACAAACACTAGATAACAAGATCCAATGGTGTCACAGTAATATCCAACGTATCTATCGGCCTACAGTCCCTGAAACAAATCACATACACTGGAACATACCTTTAAAATAAATGAATAACTACAAATATAATCAATAATCAAATAAATACATTTACCTTGAAGCATGTCCAAATGATGGATATTTTTACTCCCTCCCACCATCTAACTTCTTCTTTTGTTTTTTTGTTGTTTTACATATTCGGGTACTGGTCACTGGTATTTTTTTGTTGTAGTCCTCCACCCTGGTTGGAACCTGAGCAATCTGCTGGTATTAAAGTGAAGGGAGCTGAATTCCTGACTCAGACGGAGACGTGTATGAGATCCGTGACGCCTTTAAACACAGTACATGTCAGCAGGGGATGCTTGGGTCAACAAGAAATTTGTTTTCACACACCCTCACATGCACACGCACGCGCACACACACACACACACACACACACACACACACACACGCACACATGCAGTCATTCCCCTTTTTTCTTCGTCTTCCCTGTCAAATTTAATTTCGGCTGCATATCTTATTCTCTTCTGTCCAGCACATGAACATGCACGATCTTACCAGTTGAAAGCTTCTCCTGCGCTCACGAAGTCTTTGATGATCACAGTGTTTTCTTGAAGGTATTGTGTGTGTTTGTGCAAGTATGATTGTGTGTGTGTGTGGCTCTCAGAATAACTGACAGCTTATGCAGAAAGCAGTTTTTCTGAAGAACTTCAGTGAAGCCATGATTCTGCCCCTTAGCTCACCAAAGAAAGATTTGATGTATTTTCCCATCAGCTTGTTCTGAGACGTACCCAAGTAAACCTGAGGAGAAACACCTCAGCATTATGGCATTTACATAGACTTAAAGCTGCATTATGTAGCTTTAAAAAAAAATTTTTTTTTGACACATTTGTTAAAATCATTACTGTCGATGTGAAAAAAGTCAAGCTCCTCCCTGAGCTACTAAAGCAATATGAATAAATGCACAGCTCCCAGTCAAAAAGAAAGAATCAGAGCCTTTACAAGAAAACTGTTTATCTGCTGACATGCTAACTAGATTTAGCATTCATGACAGGCTCCACTGTGGAGAGAAGCTGTAGCGTAGCGGGGGGGAGGGTGTGAGCAGTGCGTGCATGAGAGTGACTAACAGCGATAAGACCCTCCTCCCGGCTCTGATTGGTTGTGTCTGACCAGATTTCTTCAGACGACAATAGTAGCACTGGGAGAAGGCAGAGGAGCCTTTGATTTTCATAGATTATCAGTCTCATAACAAACTGTCAATACATATTGACAGTTTTAACAAATATGTAAAAGAACATTTTTTAACTTATGTTTTAACAATAAGTATGTAATAAAAGCTACAAACCGCAGAGTTTTTGATGTGAAAACTCCTTTAGTTTTCACATCAAAACTCGTCCATGAGTAAATTAGATGAAGCAAGTTTGAACAGAAACAAAACCATTAAAAAAAAATCTTTTTTTTTCTTAATTTTTTTAAGCCAGCTGACCAGCAGTGTGCAGATGTTCAGCCCTCTTCAATGAAACAAAAATGAAAAGATGTCAAGGAATATCTGTGCATGTTTTGTTTTTTGTTTTTTTGGCTAAGAGGGACTCCTCTCTCTCTTCCAGTTTGCATGTGTCGGGTTATTTTCCAGAATATCATCACGCGTGTCTGTATGGTGGAGCGCCCAACCTCACTGGCCTGTAATCATCCCATTATACGCGCCATGTGTGGGCTCAACGAGAGCCACGAGGAACCGGGCCGTTCATCACAACCCGGGCTCCATGGCGCTGCAAGCGGTTCCTCCTCTTCAGCAGAGACACGATGATGCACATTTCCCTGGCAACGTTATCAGGAAATCTTTTGGCAAGCGTGGGAAGCATACAGGTCAAACAAGCTTTAGAGAGAGCGCTGATTTCTGCAACAATGGCTGCTTTGTGTCGACTCTGTGATGCAAGTAATCCAGTAGACACCTAAGACTCTTTTTTTTTTTTAAGTAAAGGAATTAAATGCTGAACGCTGCTTCCGTTTAGTACAGAATCACAGAAATTCTTGTGATAGAATATATTTATGCAGTAGTTTTATATAGAGTGTCTGTTATGTTTTATACAGTAAAAATTGTGTGATTGAGCTTTTTTTTTCCAAAGATTTACTTTTTAAATCTTTTTTTAATATTTCTTGAAAAATATTTGCAACCTTACAGTTTAGTTTTACATCCTTTAGATAAATTGAAAAACGACCTGAGTTATATCACCTGAGCAAATACAAAATGCAGCTTTCTGGTAGCGCTGGGCGATAAATCGATTTTTAAACCAATGAACTTCTTGTTTTTCAGTGATGTCAGCACACCCAAGGTCTACATCTTGGTTCAGGATGTGTTTTCCAGCTTCAACTTATTTGGACTTTGAACTCAGGTCATCTCACAGAAAGGATGATTGGGGAAAAAAAGTTTTTCAAAATGTTTTCTGTCATGTGTAATTTATTTTTAACAAAGTGAGAAAAGGAATCAAATAAAATTGGAAATTGGATTTGGTGTGGAAAAATTGCAGAGATTATTTTAAGCCCCATGTTGCCCAGCCCTACTTTCCAATGATTTGATTGAAAAAAAAAAAGAAAAAGAGGCCAGTGTTAGGCAATAAGAAAGAGAAAGGGTGCAGGTTTTGAAATGGTTTGGTTTTTTTCACTCAGTGCATTGTGAACGAGAACAACACCAGCAGAAAATGGAACAATTGTTGCAGTTTTGGTCCCCAGTTGATCTGAGTCTACCGGACTATCAGGTGTGAAATCGCCTTTAGTTTTGTAAAGTCTAAATCACCTGCTTTTAAATGTCCACTTAGGCAAAACTTTCTGAAAAGGGAGCTGACAGCTACAGATCAGCGGGTCACTGTTGCCCAGCAGGACTCACACCGACCCCGTCGCTGCTGTCACCTGTCTGACTATTATTATTATTATACCTCATTAATGCCCTTTGAAATCCTCTGTGAGAAGGATTGCATGAATTATGGATGAAAAGACAGGTCTGTGTGTCTGGCCCCTGCCATCTTCATGTTGCGGTGCGTTTCCCTCTACGTTCTCAGCACATGTATGCAGGGATATTAAATAAGAATCACACTGTAAGCTCTAGATCTTCGCAGGAATCTGCTTACTCCCTCTTTTCTTTTTTTCTTTTTCTTTTTTTCTTTGGAGATGTTTTGAAGTTTCCATCAGCTTTCATGGTCCTCTCGGAGCTGCTTGTACCGTGTTACATCGTAATGATGTCTCTGAGGCATATACACACTCTTCTCTGTTTCGTACACACCTGTACATGCCCTCTGTTCTACCCCTGGCTGCGGTTCAGGGCTGTTCTCGGCCCACAGGCTGACAGCGGTGTTGACATACGGCGGGTTTTTAATTACAAAGCTCCCCCTTAAGGCAATTGTTGAGATACTTAACAGATCAAGCAGACAACATGGGGGAACAGAAGGCCTCGTTGTGTCGTATCGGACTGCTATTTGAAAATCTGCACTTTTTTTCTTTCTTTTTTTTTGCAGCAGCTGAAACTGGAGGTAAATGTGGCTCTTTCAGCTTTGCCTTCTATTAAAAGTTATCCATCTCCCCACCCTCTTTTTATCTTTATTTGCATCTGTCCCTCTGTCATCTAGATTTACTGCCACCATTTATTGAGCTGCATGTTCTTCAATAAACTGCGGAATGGGTTTGCAGTTGCAAAATGCAGCCAGTATACCTTATGCATGTTCAAACCTGCTGTACACCACACGTTTCCATGCTTCCTCCTACATTCAGTAGAAAAGTGTTTCATTTTCAGATTCATAGTGTGTCACGTTGTCGTGTCAACCTGCTTTCTAGTTATATTTGTTGTATTAATATGTGCTGTCCACTTGGGCTGCACAATTTTAGTCAATTTTGGGTTAAATCTGCATTTTCTTCACACATTTTTCTCATTAACACTGTCAGTGGCAGTTGCTGTCTTCCATAAAAGGTGGGCGATATGGACTTAAAGTTTTATCACAATATTTTGCTGTACTATTGTGCTAACGATAACAGTGACAATAAGAACTATTAATTTATTCTTTTTGAGGTAACTGCATGATTGTGACTGTGTCACAGCAATTATAGCCCCACAAACACAAATAGTGCTTTTGAAAAACATTCGTATTTGTAATCCACTTCTTTAGGATGACAATCATGTAAAGAAATATGATTTGTATAAATAAACCGCAGAGTATTTTCGAAATATTTGTTTTTCATTGATTTTTCTTTTCATTGAACAAACAGTGAAACAAATAGTAAAATTATCAATCCTGACAATACAGACAGTTTTAAACACCATTAATTGGAATTTATGTTGAGAACCATAACTCAAAATTCTTATAACAAATTTATCACAATAAATAATAAACTATATAATAAGTATAGTTTAACGAGTCTATTGGTACTCCATCCAACAGGCTCAATGTCTTATTGGTAGAAACGTAACGGTGCTAATATTTGTACATTGCTGTTGGTTCAGTGGGCACATTTACCAAATAATCACAGCATTGTTTTTAACTTTAGGTCAGTGGTTCTTAACCTTTTTTGAGGTACCGAACCCACCAGTTTCATATGCGCATTCACTGAACCCTTCTGTAGTGATTTTTTTTTTCTCCTCCCAAATTCAAGACATTGGGGTGACTCAACTAGAGTCTAGTTGGGTCACCCCAAGATCACTAAGTCTTCTTAAAAGGTAGAGTCTCTGAGAACAGTATAGTCAGTGTTTTCAGCAAAGTTGAGGTGACTGATCAGGAACAACCCAAGGTTTTTAAAATCTGCCACAGTTCAACAGGTTGGCCATCGAGAGAAACTGGAACCACTTTAAGGTCTTGTTTAGATCATTTAATTAGCTCTACATTCTTAAGAGAATGAAAAATGAATAATAAATAAAGACTTTGTGGTATTCTGATTTAGTAATGTAATTATATTAGTTGTGTTACCACCCCCACGCCACTAGAGGCAGTACCAACCCCGAAAATATGCGACTAAGGAGCAGATTTAGACTACAGAATGGGCTCTTTGCACCTCAGCTTCCGCGTTCGGGGTAAAGCGGCTCGATTGTTTCCGATCCAATACAAATATCATTTACATTAGGTGCTGCAGGGCTTGGCCAAGGTTTGTACATCGATCCGAAGCCCCAACAAGTCAGCTGGAGAAAGGTTTTAAGATGTTCGCCTCGTTATACATTCACTGACACGAAGGTGAGTTTTACTTAAACTTTGTGGCTAACATTAACGTTAGCTTATGCTAGTAGGCAATATTCTCGGACATTGTTCTTGTAAAATGTGCTATTTAAGTATCTAAACATTCTAACGGACAATGTATTTATCTTATTTTCAAGTATATTATGTGTTTATTGTCGTTAGTGTCACAGACTAACGGGGAGGTTCCGGTTCGGACTTTTTACTTCCGAAGCCTGACGGAGCTCAACAAGCCTCATAGCTTAACAGTAGCGCAGATCTGGTGTCAGAGATCTGGTTCAGCTGTTCAGGTTCAAAGTTGCTGCTTTTAGAAAAATATGACCGTGTTGCTTCATGTCTCCCTGTTATTTCATTTTATTACCTTTGCATGTTTCTTGTGAAGAGCTCAGATAGGACGGTGTTTACAGCAGGATGTACAGGCGGATCAGTCGCTCGGCTGTCTGGCTCTGGTCTGCTCTCTGGTTCCCATAAACTCTTTCAGGCTGAATATAGAAGTGATTCCATGGAAATGACTCAGGGAGGCTCCTTTATTTATCATCCGTATCCCCGGTAGTTTTAGGCTGATCCGGAGTGAAGTGAAGGCTGCAAACTTTGCTGTGCGGCGTTAGCTGGTAGCGACAGATATTTACAAGCCATCTTATTAATTCAGGATCGCTTGGAAATTAACGAAAACTTAAAAGCCCATTATATTAGGAAGACAACAATGTTAATAGTATTGTTTTTTTGCATCTGAAATACGACTTAGTCTTTTCTACCAGTCATGGTAACTCAAAGCGGAAAAAAGTGAGCCGCATTAGCTCCTGGAGATGTGACGTCAACGCCTTAGGTGCAAAGAGCCCATTTGGTAAAAACGGTGAGCTTTACTGAAGTTATTAAACACACAAATTCAAATCCATGCTGAGAGTGGAACTCCTTCAATCAGTGCTCCTCCGCAGCACTGATTGGCTAAGCAATGTAACGTGATCCTCTGCAGCAAGTGATGGTAAAGCGGGGCGTCAGCACGACTTTATATAAGTGTGTCTTTACCTCCATGGCAGAGGCTCCGCCGAACCCCTGGGGTTCGAGCGAACCCAGGTTAAGAACCACTGCTTTAGTGCAGATGTAACCCACGTTAAATAGGAATAAATAGTTGCTCATGTTAAAATCAGAATAAATAGGAATAAATAGCTGCTCAGTTAAAATCTGAATAAATAGGAATAAATACTTGCCCATGTTAAAATCTGACATAAATAAGAATAAATAGCGGATTAAAAGTCTGAATAGAGAATAACGTCGCTGCCCCTTTAAGGAACCAGCGTCACAGACGCGACGCCTGGGTGACGCTGCGGTGCACAGACCAGAGGGAGGGAGCAGAGGAAGAATCGGAGGAAAAGAGCAGTTGATTGATTAACGGAAAAGAGTTAATATTATAGTTAAGAAGACATAATTTGCCTGGTCGGAAACTGACGGGGATTTTATGAAAACTAAGCTACATCGGTTTTGGTTAGTTTTGTGTTTATTTTCTTACATATTCACTGTATTGTACTTTCCTTTTGGCAGAAAGCTAACGCTTAAGACGTAGCCGTTTGCAAGAAATGCTCCGTTATAAACTGTCATCAGGTTAATGTATAAACGGTTATCCAGTTAATATGTTGAGTCTATGAAGAAGAATTTAATTGTATAATCTGAGGATTTAAAAAGATGTTTGTTGTTTTTGTGGCCTGTTACACAGGTCAGGTTTTTTTGTTCGGTTGGAAGCTCGGTCGGAGCGAAGATTGGTCTGCTGTGTGCGACGTCCACATTCACAGACGGGATTCAAGATGGCGAGCCAGACCTAGACCTTCAATTCATCTTCTCCATCATATCAGGGAGGGACTCTCCTGCGTATGATAATTCGCTGCCGGAGCGGTAGGAACTTCAGGAACTAGTTCAAACTGAACTGAACAGGATTAAGAACTGATTTAAGAACTGGTGGAATTATTATTATTTTTCTGGACTGAATCAAAACTGAAGCTTTTCATTGAACTGAGAACCTGAATTCACATTTGGACTTGAACTTGAGTTTAAAGTGTCATACTTAGATTTTCATATGTTATGTCTCTGAATGTGAATTGAATAATTGTGGTCCACTTTGATTTGTTTGAGGGTATTTCCTTACCTGTGGAAAAAAACGAGTTAACTCAGAGAAAAAATAGGAATCCTAAAATAGGTGTAACCTAAGAAAAGGAGACTGGTCTAACTAACTTAAATTAGTTTAACTAAAATAACCTAGGAAAAAGAGACTGGTCTAACTAAATTAGATTAGTTTTACTGAAATAAGCTAGGTGAACTAATGAATAAAAAGGAGTGATACATTTTTCTTTTTCTTTTTTTTTAGGGGGGTTTTGTGTATTGTGTTTCATGTGTGTTTTGCATTCAGTAAATTGCCGGCTTTTTTTGCATTTAAAGCAGCGTCTCTGGTGTTGTTATTCTTGCTTCCCCACTCCTTAGAGCCTAGAACTGGTCCAGTAGCGCAGTTAGCCGTGTGATACCGGTGCTACAACTTGGCGAGCCAGCCAGGAGTGGCTTAAAGCATTTAAACTAGAAACCAGAGACCGTAAAATATTGTTCTTAGTGTAAAAAGAATAAAAAATGGATGTCGTTCAAACCAGTAGTGTAAAAATCCCTAACTCAGTCATAGTTAGCGGTATAACTGACACAGAAACTGATGACGAACTAAGCGACTTCCTGAAACAACATGGTTCCATTCAAAGGGTAATTCCAGTAGACCTCACAGAACCAGAGTCAGCCAAGCAGATTATTGTAGAGTATACGCATAGTGTAGCTATGCAATCTCTCTTACCTTCATTGCCATACAGGCTTAACAGTAAGACTAGGACTGATGTCACCTACTACATCAGAGCCTTAGCCAATGTTTACACACCTGTAGTTAGCAAAACAGCTACACAGACTTACCTTTCCGAGTTAAAGGGCATTGCAAAACAGACTGGTAAAGACTTTGCAGCTGTCCTCAGAGAAGAGCTCTCCCTCATTAGTGAGACTGTTGATCTAGATCACTCAGAGTCCCAAGATGAAGATGCAGAGCAGAACCTACCTGATACCCCAGAGCAACATGCCCCCGAATATGCTGCACATGTAGGCCTCCTGCCCAGTATGGCCCCGCAGCAGCACGTTCAACATCATTGGTCCCCACCATCGACACCATCTAAAGGAAAGGCACAACCCGCTCTGAAACTCTCTGACGTTAATCCATCTGATATACAAAAAGTAATTGTTGAGCACATTGTGAGAAATGAAGACTCTGCTCTGCAGGTGCACACTTCCTTAAGACTCAGACCCTTCTCTGGGCGTGTCCCACGTCCCAACAGTGAAGTAGATTATGAGACATGGCGCTCCAGTGTGGAACTTCTCCTTAAAGATATGACGCAGTCTGATCTGTACAAGTCGCGAAAGCTTCTTGAAAGTCTCTTATCACCTGCTATTGACATCGTGAAGCACCTGACACCTGATTCTCCCCTTAGTGCGTATTTAGAGATCTTGGACTCTGCTTTTGGCACAGTCGAGGATGGAGATGACCTCTTTGCCAAGTATCTCAACACAATGCAGGATAATGGTGAGAAACCCTCAGCTTACCTACAACGGCTACAGGTCATGCTGAGCACCACCCTCAGAAGGGGAGGTGTAACTGCAAGCGACCTTGATCGGCATCTTCTCAGGCAGTTTGTCAGAGGCTGTTGGGATAACATATTGATAGCTGAACTCCAGCTAGAACAAAAGAAGCAGAATCCACCTACCTTTGCTGAACTTCTCCTGCTACTCCGTACAGCAGAAGACAAACGTTCTTCCAAAGCTTCACGCATGAAACAGCACTTCAACGTTTCAAAACCAAGAGTGTCTTCTCATTATCAAGGCATTTATGTGCAGAGTGAAGAGGACTGCGGCTCATCTCAGCCAGCTCCTGATCACAGGTCTGAAATCCAAGACTTAAAGAAACAAATAGCTGACCTACAGTCCCAGCTCACACGCATCACGCAGAAAGACAATAGAAAAGCTAAATCTGCTGCCAGACCACTAGCTCCCCAGACAGCTGGCACACATTCCCCAGCTATCACTCACACATCTCAAAGGTTGCAGCCCCACAGCCGAGATGCAAGCATCAGCACAAGCAATAGACCAAGGCCCTGGTATTGCTTTAGATGTGGAGAGGATGGGCATATTAAGCCTCAGTGTGAAAGCGAGCCAAACCCATCTCTGGTGGCTGAGAAGAGGAAGCAGCTAAAAGAAAAGCAGTTAACATGGGACAGACAACATGGCACTTCAAAGCCTGATCCTTTAAACTAGACCCAGTTCCGGTTGTGGGACAAACGGGGACTGGAACACAGGCAAAATGTCCCAAAAAGAAGTTGCACAGAGCCCATGTGTACTCTCACACACAAAGACAGTCAGTAACTTTGCCAAAAGGTCTGATTGGAGCCAAGTGCACCGCACAAGTGACCATAGCTGACAAAGACTGTAGCTGCTTGTTGGATTCAGGCTCCCAAGTATCAACAATTCCCAACTCCTTCTATCTAGAGAACCTGTCTCACTTGCCTCTCAATTCTTTGAACGACCTGCTAGAAGTGGAAGGAGCCAACGGTCAAAGCGTCCCTTACCTTGGCTATGTTGAGGCCACCGTCAGATTCCCAAAGCGCTTGCTTGGAGTCGACATCGAGGTACCTACGCTGGCCTTGGTTGTACCTGACATGCGCTCCACATTGTCATCAGTGCTTATCGGCACGAACACTTTGGATATTCTCTATGAGAAGTATGCAGAGATTGCACCTCAGAACTTTGAGTCTCTTCCTTATGGCTATAAAGTTGTCTTAAAGACCCTTGAAATCCGGAAAAAACAGTCTGCTGATTCCAGCCTGGGGAAGGTGAGACTTCATGGTAGAGACCTCGAGACCATTTCAGCTGGACAGACCAAAGTCCTTCAGGGATCAGTGAGCTGCAGAACATCTGACGTTGGAAAGTGGGTGATGGTAGAGTCACCAAAGTCATCGTCCCTGCCTGGCGGCATCCTGGTGGCAGATAGTCTGGTGAGTCTACCACCAAAGCTATCACGCTGCATCCCAGTCACGCTCAAAAACGAGTCACAGCATGACATCACCCTGTCCCCAAGGGCTGTGATAGCAGAGATACATGTTGTTGAGAGTGTTCAACCTGTCAAGACCCCTGGCTCAGACTCTCCTACAAAACCTGACCAAAAACCAAATCTCGACTTTGACCTTACTGATTCTCCTGTACCCAACGAGTGGAAAGAGAGGATAACAGAGAAATTGAGCTCCATGCCAGAGGTGTTTGCAAGGCATGAGCTTGACTTTGGCCGCACTGACAGAATCAAACACCATATAACTCTCAGTGACGAGACACCATTCAAACATAGGCCAAGACCTATACATCCGCAGGACATAGAGGCTGTGCGTACCCATCTCCAGCAACTCCTCGATGCAGAAGTCATCCGTGAATCAGAATCGCCTTTCTCCTCGCCAATCGTGGTTGTCAGGAAAAAAGATGGCGATGTCAGACTCTGCATAGATTACAGAAAATTGAATGCACAAACCGTAAAGGATTCATATGCCTTACCTAATCTGGAAGAATCCTTCTCAGCGTTGACCGGGTCCAGGTGGTTCTCGGTTCTCGATCTCAAATCAGGCTTCTATCAAATAGAGATGGAGGAAGCAGACAAACACAAAACCGCATTCGTCTGCCCTCTAGGATTCTTCGAATTCAACAGGATGCCTCAGGGGATAACCAACGCCCCTAGCACGTTCCAGAGGCTTATGGAGCGTTGTATGGGAGGGTTGAACTTGAAGCAAGCCCTAGTTTTTCTGGACGACCTCATCATCTTCTCCTCTACATTGGAGGAGCACGAGGAAAGGTTGATGTGCGTGCTCAACCGATTGAAAGAGTTCGGTTTGAAACTGTCACCAAAGAAATGCAAGTTCTACCGAACTTCTGTAAGGTACCTCGGCCACATTGTGTCTGAAAAGGGCATTGAGACCGACCCTGACAAAGTAGCGGCATTAAAAACCTGGCCAAAACCAAACAACTTGAAGGAGCTAAGAACCTTCCTGGGTTTCTGTGGTTACTACCGACGGTTCATTAAAGACTACTCAAAGATTGTGAAGCCACTCAACGAGCTCACTGCTGGCTATCCACCGCTAAGGAAGCACGCAAAAACCACAGTGAACCCTGAGAAGTATTTCAATCCAAAGGACGGCTTTGGTGACAGATGGACGCTCGCTTGCCAAACAGCGTTCGACACCATAATTGAAAAACTGACAACCGCACCCATCCTCGGATTTGCTGACCCCAAGCTCTCTTACATTTTACATACAGATGCAAGCACTTCGGGCCTCGGTGCCGCTCTCTACCAGGAGCAACAGGGACAGAAGCGCGTCATTGCTTATGCGAGCCGAGGTCTGTCAAAGTGTGAGTCCAGGTATCCTGCTCACAAATTAGAATTTCTTGCCCTTAAGTGGGCAGTAACAGAGAAATTCCAGGATTACCTGTACGGAGCCACATTCCTTGCTGTCACAGATAGCAATCCATTAACGTACATTCTTACCTCAGCTAAGCTCGACGCCACGAGCTACAGATGGTTGGCCGCTCTGTCGACGTTCGATTTCCAGCTACAGTATAGAGCTGGTAAGCAGAATCAGGACGCAGACGGGCTGTCCAGACGTCCTCATGGCAAAGCACCTGATGACACATCGTCACAAAAAGAGTTGGAGAGGATACAACAATTCACAAAAAGACATTTGTCAGAGGCTGATTATGCACATTTGAATGAAGGCACCATCAAAGCCATCTGTGAGAAGCACTTGGTCCATGAAGTAATCAACAATCACCCTGGGGAAACATCACCCAGCACCACTTTGGTTGTGTCACTTGCCCACCATCCAAAGGCTCTCCCTCAAAGCTTTGAAGAGGAGGATCAGCTTGGTGGCTTACCTGTCATCCCCCCGTTATCACCAGCTGAACTAAGAGACAAACAAAATGCTGATCCCTGCATTGGTGAAGTCCTCAGGCAAGTGGAGTCCGGAGAGAAACCCCCTCCATCCTTGAGGAAAGAACTTCCTGAGCTTGGTCTCTTATTGAGGGAGTGGAACAAACTGGAGGTTTCAAATGGTGTTTTGTATCGCAGGCGACAAGAGGGTGCTCAGACTCACTACCAGCTTGTACTCCCAGAAGCCCTGAGATTCGTAGTCCTCGAGAGCCTCCACGACAACATGGGCCATATGGGCACAGAGCGCACGCTAGATCTTATCAGGAAGCGGTTCTATTGGCCCAAAATGTCAACTGAGGTGGAAAATAAAGTCAGAACCTGCAACCGTTGCATACGACGTAAGACCATGCCCGAGAAAGCTGCACCACTCATCAACATCGTGGCCACGAGACCACTCGAACTCGTGTGCATGGATTTTCTCAGTGTGGAGCCGGACTCAAGTAACACAAAAGACATTCTGGTCATCACCGACCATTTTACGAAATATGCAGTGGCAGTCCCCACCCCGAATCAGAAAGCCAGGACAGTGGCCAAGACTTTGTGGGACCACTTTTTCGTCCATTATGGCATTCCTGAAAGACTCCACAGTGACCAAGGTCCCGACTTTGATTCCCGAACAATAAAAGAACTGTGTGAGCTCATCGGCACCAAAAAGATAAGAACCACGCCCTACCATCCGAGAGGGAATCCTGTAGAACGCTTCAACAGGACCCTGCTCAACATGTTGGGAACCCTTGAAAACCAGAAGAAGAGTCACTGGCGAGAATATGTCAAGCCGTTAGTACATGCTTATAATTGTACTAAAAACGAGACAACCGGCTTTACCCCTTACGAGTTAATGTTTGGGCGTCAGCCGAGATTGCCAGTTGACCTAGCCTTTGGCCTACCAGTCAATCATCAGCCAGGCTCTCACTCGCAATATGTCCGCAACCTGAAATCTCAACTTGAAGACAGTTACAGAGTAGCAACTGAGAATGCTAAAAAGACAGCCGATCGCAACAAAGCAAGGTTCGACAAGCATGTCGTTGACTCCACCTTGATAGCAGGCGACAGAGTCCTGGTCCGAAATGTCCGTCTCAGAGGCAAGCACAAGTTAGCTGACAGATGGGAGTCCGACGTGTATGTTGTCCTGAGACAGTCCGGAGACGTCCCAGTGTATGTTGTGAAACCTGAGACAAGAGATGGTCCACAAAGAACTCTTCATCGTGACCTCCTGCTGCCATGCGGTTTCCTTACTGTGACCCCGGTCGAAAGCGAAATTAACCCGCCAAAGGCAGTAAGGCGACCAAGAACTCGACAATATTCTAAAGATAACACATCAGATGGAGCTGATGAGGATGAATCCCAATCTGATTCTGTGGAATATCACTATCAAAGAAACCTAAAAGTGGACACAATAGGTTTCAACCTGACCTCCGGACCTATGGAATACTTACCTGGAAGGATCGAACCAGAACCTGACTTGGCTACTGTTGAGCAAAATCTTTCAGACGTAGCTGAAGCTTCCCCTGATAATTCTCCAGTAGAAACTGAAGAGAGAGACTCACCTGATCCTGAAGAGAGAGACTCACCTGATCCTGAAGAGAAAGACTCACCTGATCCTGAAGAGAGAGACTCACCTGATCCTGAAGAGAGAGACTCACCTGATCCTGAAGAGAGAGACTCAATTGCTGAAGAGGAAATTGGGAACCTACCTGAGAAAGATCCGGATAATATCCATCCTTCTACTCAACCTGCTCAGGAGAGCAAAGAAAACACAAGTGATCTGGGTCAAACAGACAACCAAAATGAAAGTGACTGTTCGGGGAGACCTATCAGAGACAGAAAAGCGACTAAAAGACTGACTTATCCTGAACTAGGAAACCCGTTGATCACAATAGTTCAGTCTTTATTTCAAACCTTGAGTGATGTATTTACAGACTCTCTTGAAGAACCTAGCTCTCTAAGAATCCCTGGAGTTATGACAGTATGAAATTCAAAATGCACAGGGACGTGCATTAGGTAAAGAGGGGAGGATGTAACCCACGTTAAATAGGAATAAATAGTTGCTCATGTTAAAATCAGAATAAATAGGAATAAATAGCTGCTCAGTTAAAATCTGAATAAATAGGAATAAATACTTGCCCATGTTAAAATCTGACATAAATAAGAATAAATAGCGGATTAAAAGTCTGAATAGAGAATAACGTCGCTGCCCCTTTAAGGAACCAGCGTCACAGACGCGACGCCTGGGTGACGCTGCGGTGCACAGACCAGAGGGAGGGAGCAGAGGAAGAATCGGAGGAAAAGAGCAGTTGATTGATTAACGGAAAAGAGTTAATATTATAGTTAAGAAGACATAATTTGCCTGGTCGGAAACTGACGGGGATTTTATGAAAACTAAGCTACATCGGTTTTGGTTAGTTTTGTGTTTATTTTCTTACATATTCACTGTATTGTACTTTCCTTTTGGCAGAAAGCTAACGCTTAAGACGTAGCCGTTTGCAAGAAATGCTCCGTTATAAACTGTCATCAGGTTAATGTATAAACGGTTATCCAGTTAATATGTTGAGTCTATGAAGAAGAATTTAATTGTATAATCTGAGGATTTAAAAAGATGTTTGTTGTTTTTGTGGCCTGTTACACAGGTCAGGTTTTTTTGTTCGGTTGGAAGCTCGGTCGGAGCGAAGATTGGTCTGCTGTGTGCGACGTCCACATTCACAGACGGGATTCAAGATGGCGAGCCAGACCTAGACCTTCAATTCATCTTCTCCATCATATCAGGGAGGGACTCTCCTGCGTATGATAATTCGCTGCCGGAGCGGTAGGAACTTCAGGAACTAGTTCAAACTGAACTGAACAGGATTAAGAACTGATTTAAGAACTGGTGGAATTATTATTATTTTTCTGGACTGAATCAAAACTGAAGCTTTTCATTGAACTGAGAACCTGAATTCACATTTGGACTTGAACTTGAGTTTAAAGTGTCATACTTAGATTTTCATATGTTATGTCTCTGAATGTGAATTGAATAATTGTGGTCCACTTTGATTTGTTTGAGGGTATTTCCTTACCTGTGGAAAAAAACGAGTTAACTCAGAGAAAAAATAGGAATCCTAAAATAGGTGTAACCTAAGAAAAGGAGACTGGTCTAACTAACTTAAATTAGTTTAACTAAAATAACCTAGGAAAAAGAGACTGGTCTAACTAAATTAGATTAGTTTTACTGAAATAAGCTAGGTGAACTAATGAATAAAAAGGAGTGATACATTTTTCTTTTTCTTTTTTTTTAGGGGGGTTTTGTGTATTGTGTTTCATGTGTGTTTTGCATTCAGTAAATTGCCGGCTTTTTTTGCATTTAAAGCAGCGTCTCTGGTGTTGTTATTCTTGCTTCCCCACTCCTTAGAGCCTAGAACTGGTCCAGTAGCGCAGTTAGCCGTGTGATACCGGTGCTACACATGCAAAATTATTATGAGTGGGACAAAATACTCAATACTACGAAGTTCGCCTGGTAACGTGGAACAAAAAGAAAGAAAGAAAAAAAAAAACTGTGCCCACAACTTGATAAGTTTTGGGCACAGCCTGTTTGATTCGTGGCCAGGATTTGTTATAATTAAGTGGCTCCCACAAAATAAGAGTTATTATTGCGCATTATTAAGTTATTCCCACAAATTGAACGAGTCGTTCCCATGAGTTACGTCATGACCGCAGTTTTTTATTTTTTTTTCCCCTCTCATGTCACCAGAAGGGCTCCGTACAATGCAACGTTCTGTACCTCAACCTTAAAAGGTCATTCCAAAACAAAAAGGATTTCCAGTGTTGTTTGTTTGTCTGAAACGTTTGTCTTCTTTTGGACAATGTGTGGCTGTGTGTTAATCCGTAGCCCTTCTGTAATATCACCAACTACAATTTCCCAAAACAATGCATACAGAGCCGCTCCCAAGTGGGCGGGACTTATCGCTCCAATGCCTGAATGAGACGCGAAGTCTCCTCTGATTGGTTGATAGGTGATAAACACTTGCACCATGGCTGATTCATGAATATATGTCATGTAAGTTTTTACACCTGTCACTGCGATGATTTCTAATTACTTATCACAGCAAGGCAGCAACGTTCATGTTCTCCCGAGTCTGGATGTGAGGCCGCTCTCTCATCTTCATCCTTGCTCAACTCTCCTTCTTCCTTCCTCTTTCCCATCCTTCTCTTTGTCTCCTCTTTCCACTCTCACACATCTGCTCCCTGTGCCTTCACCCTTCCCCTTAATACAGTCTAATTAGGTCACCTACTTCTCTCTCCATCTTTATTTCCTTTCTCTTCTCCCCAGCCCCCTTTTCTTTTTGTGGTGCTTCATCCATCTATCTTTGTTCACAGCTGAAACGATCCAGAGGCCTTTGCTCTCACCCTCATGTGTGCTTCTGTTTAACGCTCCCCCACATCCAGCAACAGCTGACGCATCTAATATTGAAACCAAATTCCCTCCCTCGGCCTCCCCCCTCAGTATTCCCTTATGTTATTTTGCCAGGAGAGCTAAAATAATAAACCCTTGTACCGTCTGCAGAGTGTAATGGAAGCCTTCTTCACACTGGAAAGAAGAGAGAGACGTGGAGTTGTGCTGGCTGACAGCGGCGCAGTGACAGTAGAGCTGACTGGATTTTTATTTCTTCTTTTTTTGTTTTTTCTTTTTAAATAACCATCATCAGAAGTCTTTTCTTTTTTTTTTTTTTCTATTCGAGAACTATTATTTTTGAATGCGGCATTTGGTGTAATGGGCTACACTTTTTCCTAATGTGACAGGTTTCTCCTCGTGCAGCATTCTGTTTGGCGTGTATCGCTGAAAAACAAAATCAGAACGACCTAAGAGGTTGTTTTTCTAATTCGCGACGCTTGTTTCAGATTGGAGAAGCACTCAGGGCTCATAAGATAAAGGCCAATGCTGGCGTTTATCTGGAAGGAGCAACTTAAACATCTGTGATAGAGCTGGTTTGGTAGTCTGACACTCTGCTGATAAAGTGGGCTCCAACTGACAAGAACCATGAAACCAGAGAGCGCTAATGCTACGTTCACACTGCAGGTCTTGATGCTCAAAATCCAATTTTCTTTTTCTTTGCATTGCCACACACACTACCAATTAACCGATTTCTGTGTGAACAGTTTACGACCCCAAAACAACACTGTGCAGAATGTTGACGTCACACAGCAGCGCTCTGTTTATGGAAGTAATAGTGGTCACCGTTCTTCTACTTTTACCATACAATGTATATTTATTTCTTCACTAATGTTTGAACAAAATGCCTGTAATTCTTTAATGACTAAATGCATTAAATGTGTACATCGAATTGACTTTTCCAAAAAATAATTGCCTGTTCTTGAGTACATTTTCTCCTAATGCTCAGCTGCAGAAAGAACAAACTGCTTAGTGAAAACGTTTTGCTCAATGGTGCTGCAGAATGAGGAAGTAACTAAACATATTGAAGCCTGAGGTGTTCTGTGTTGGGAAACCGACTCTTTGGAAAGTCTCATAATTTTCTGACAGTTCTGTAGTAGGATAGTATGACAATCCTAAACAACATACATTTAATGTGACAGACCGACACAATGTATGCATAATTATGAAGTGGAAAGAAGATAATTAGATTTTTCTTGTTGATGCACTTACAGCTGCATGTTTTTGGGGTATTTGTCTAGCAACTTTGTATGTCTACTAGCCAAAACTTTGAAACTGAGATTTTTGAGTTTCCAACAAGATGTTCTACAAATGTTTCTTGCTCCTTTTGGTTTTGTGTCTCTTTTTGTCAGTAACTTGGAGGATATTAAGGCCTTTAGAGACTTCTGTCAAAGACATACAGTGTCGTGCACAAACATGTCTTCAAAACAAGCTTAAAATTTTTTTTTATTACATTTGTTCTATCAATAAAGTGTGCTTCATATTTATTTTACAGTTTAAGAATATGTAACCTAAATATGGAGAAGTTGTGGATTTCTAACAGTAACGACATTGTTCCCCAACAGAGATGAAACACTAGGCTTAATATAAATGAGAACTTCCAGCAGTATTTTTTAGATGCTTTTAGCTTTTATTCAGATTGATAAAAAGCAGGTGACAGGTCAATAAAATCTGTTGTTCCTGACAGATTAATTAACTAAAGGCTGCTGAGGCTCAACTGCGGTCTTGTTGCCAAGATCTTTGAAAGACAGTCATTGTTAGAGTGTAGACAATGCCAACTCCACTCTGGCTTTCAGATTTTAGTTGTGTGTGAGTGTGTGTTCTAAGTACCAACTCTTATGGCCACTGATCACTCTCCGTAAACCTGTGATCCCTTTCACCTTCCACACAGACGCACATCGCTATCTCTTTCATTATCTATGGGTACTTTAGAAGGTCTCTGTGCATTTGTGAGGGGGAGGGGGTCACACTTGGCACCCTGGGAGGTCAGGGCAGGGTTGTAGTTGAGGTCACCAGAGGTCAGAGTTGAACATTTCAATCAGCCATCTCCTCATGCTGTGTCAGTATGTTTGAACATGGTTTCCATCAGATGCTTCTCATCTGTGGAGTTCCAGATTAGAGGCCTTTGAATTGTTCTTTGAACTTCGAGACGTTTGCTTCTTTCTTAGCAGTTCAGATCCCCCAGAGCGCAAATTCTATGCCGGGACCATTTTAGAGCTCACTTTTATGACTGTTGGACAGTTTTCCAAAAGTTGTCACATAGATTTGGTCAAGGTTGCGAGTCGCTATCGTGTTCTTTTTTCCCCTCCATCGTCTGAAGCTGTAAGTCATTCGACTTTGCCGTTGACATTCCCAGGTCGTCTTGACTTTTGTTTGTGACGTTTGCGCAAATCACTGCCGGCATGCCGTAAAACCACCTCCGCTCCCAGAACACGAAGCGATCCCATTGCCTAAACGAGAGGCTCCGCAGTCGTGTCTACTAAAAGCCACCTTGTAATCAGATTGGTTCCTCCGTGTTGTTGTGTGATTATGTTGTTCGGCAGCCCCCGCCCCACACTCTCTCCACCGACATCTTGGCTTTTATGGGGGGTGGGCTTCTTCTTCCACTTTGTCTGCTGAATTGAAACTAGGCCAGTTCATCCTCAGAATGACAATTACCATGGGCCAGACCCGCGGCCCGTTCCGAGGCGGGTGGGGAGAGACGATGGGCGATGACGAGGGTCTGAAAGGAGCAAAAACGGCCGGTCTCTGCCAAGAAACTCTGGATGTACAGTCGCTTCCGATGCTCGTTAGTGCAGCTGAGCAGAAGTCCAGGCCTGAGCGGGAGTGGAGGGAGGACTGAGGGGGGGTTGATGCTGGCACAGGCTGGGGCGGGATGTTTAGAGGCAATGTCTATCTTTAACTTGATTTTTGGGGGTTCTTTTGATGAAGCGCCACAGCTTGGTGGAGAGACCTCCCCCCCCCCACCTTTCCTCCTTCCATCACCCTTCTTCTCTCCTCCTTGATCTCCATCCCTCGTCTCTCCCCCAATAGCCCGTCTCGTCTTGGCAGTCTTCTGTAGGTTGGTGTGAGGTTGTCAGGCTGGCCCAGATTAAAGGCATTGTCCAAAGGTATTTACATCCGGCCAAACCATATTAAACAGAGATTAGGGGTTTTCACTGCACATTCAAGAAAGGAGAGGAGAATAGAGGAAGGAGTAAAAGAATTGGGAAACTTTCCAGAGACGAGCAAGATTTACAATTTGAGTAGTTTTTGAAACGGCGGAAGAAAAATGTGCTCTTTATTGACGGCGGGGAGGAGATTGATGTTGTTGGTGGGTGGTGTGGTGAGGGTGGGGGTGAAGGGTGGCTCTACAGATCCTGTTTGAAGGTCATGTGATACTGGCTAGTCTGACGGGTTGCTGAGCGTGCCAAACGGTTGGCAGCCGGTGCTGCTTTTCAGCAGAGGAAGTAGAGGCTAAAGAATCTGTTGGCTGGAGCAGCGAGCAGACAAGCCGCTGCTGCGGAGGACGTCCCAGTCCGTCTATGAGGCTGACGCACCTTGGAAGATATTTATAGTGAATTATGGTGTCTTTTAGACATATAAAACAAAAATAAGATGCACACAAAGACTGGCAAATATATTCACACTGCTTGAGCAGATTTACATTTCCTCATTTTGGAGTTTTCTGCTTTGACACAAAGAAGTGCATCATCAACTCAAATCAAATTAAGTTTATTTGTTTGTCACCTTTGAGTATCAAGGCAGTTCAATGTATTTTACATTATGAAAACATACAGTAACTGATTGTGAGACCTCAAACATTATATTGTCAAATGCTATCATCAAAATCATCAAGCAAATATAAATCAGATATATTGATTAATGTTCTAGGTTTTGTTAATCAAAACAGAGGTGGGTTTTTAAAGGAACTTGGTGTTTCGGATATTTTGCAGTCTTCTGGAAGTTTGTTTCAATGATAAATCTGAAATTTTATCTTAAAAATGAAAATTTGATCAATGGAAAATGGGAAGTACGACACAAAGTATTCGTCTTCTAGCTTCAGTTTTCATCAAGCTTTCGTAACCAGTAGAACCTCATCTTCCAGAGAATTTTACCGAAGAGACAACTTCACTGTAGAAAAATCAACTTCTATTTAATGTGTTAAACTTGGCTACATATTCCTAGATTTTGACCCAAATTTGATTCTCATAACTGAAAATAAATTTATTTAGTCGACACCAAAAGAAATTGAAAACTAGATGCTTTTCTTTTAATATAGCAAACGTGCAAAACCACTTTTATATTTTGGATCCATTATCCAGCTTACCTACAAACAAACACAAACAAAAAAAAATCTGACTACTGTATTTGTTTGATTTTAGTTTTTTTTATTATTAATATTATTTTCTTGACCTGTGAGGACTTTTGATTGAACACTTTTGGCCCACAGCATGACAAAAACATTTGGACACCCCAGGTGTAGAGCCTCTAGAGTCACAGACCCCTGATCCAGGAATTAACAGTTTTTCCCATTCTTATCAGCGAAACACAAAACAAAACCTCAAGCTGTTATCAGATTGAATTTAGCACTTCTTTGAAGATCAATTCTCACCTCCTGTCAGATTCTAAATTGAATTCAGATCTGGACTTTTATCAGGAGATTCAAATTATGCTTTGATTTGAAGTCATTTCTTCCATCTAGGTTATATGAAACATAATATAAAGGAATTATGGCAGCCCTATTGGGAACCTCTCTGTACCAAACAGTGCTAGCTGATCAGCTGCAATTTGGATATTTGGAGAACATCCCATGTCTCTTCCGTAAGAGGTGAAATATTTGAAGCTCAGCAAGGATTAATGAATCAATACATGCAAATCACATTCATCTGCACTGAGGATATCATCCCTAGTGCCAGTGCTGCCAATGAGTGACAGCTGAGATACAGGGAATCCAGCCTTTTACAGTAGTGGAAGCAAACTAATTACCTGCAACAGGCCATTTGTTGCTGAATTGTCTGCTGTTGCTTTGGGAGCAGCCTGCTACGCACATGTGGGAAACACGGCCTTGTCGTATGATTAGTTAAATGTAGTGAGGAGGAGGGAAAAAAAAGGGGGGCGGGGGGTAGCCTGATAAAGATAAATGTCTCCCCGGAGCATCTGGAATCCATCACTTTCAAAGCAGCTTAATCCCAGATATGGCTTTAAATAAGGCATGTGCTGCTGCTTTTCTCCCCGGCTCAATCAAAGTACCTGTTAGGAAAGGAGAGGAAGAAGCACATCAGTACCCCTCATACACACATCTAAATCTAAAACAATTACAAAGAGAGTTTTTAACCTAACGCAGATGTCATTGACAAACATCAAAGCTAGCAAAATGATTTAAAGTGTCATGCTCTGTCAAGGTAAAACCTCAAACTTCAATGTATTCTATCGGGATTCTATTTCATAGAACAACAGGAAATGAAAATTAGGCATCATTTTCTACATTTATTACAAATAAAAATCGACTCCCCCGCCAACCTTAATAGTTTTTAGAACTATCTCACGAGACATTATGTCACATTACAAGGGTCTCTACCAGCTCCATCCATCTTCCCATCATGATGCTGCCTCAGTGTTCTTCAAAAACAATAATTGGTGCTTATTGATGTCTTTTAGCAACAGCTTTCTTCTTACCACTTTTCCATAAGGAACAGATTTGTAGGCATAATGAGTTAGCATGGGCCTCTAGGCTACGTTTGTGTTGAAAGCTCTGCCTGCATGGGGAATGTGTTGGTAGCTGCGGTGGAAGCATGTGCAGAGCACGTACATCATGCAGTGTTTCATATAGTAAGTTTAATTAAAAATAAGTGAAAATAAACAACGATTTTCATTTCAGAATCTCTTTTTGCTGCTAAATTATTGAATAAGTAGACATATGAGCTCAACAAGGAAAATACTAATTACTAATTAGGTTATTCAACCATTGGTGCAAAGTGTTATTTTACCCATTCATCTTTCCAGTGTTTCATTCCTGGAATTTCTTTAGAAATGTGGACTGTAGATGCTGACATTCACATTGGGATGTTTGTATTAGCTGCTACATGTTTAGCATTGAGATGTGACTTTAATCAATCAAGTTCAATCTATCATGTTTATTTGTATAGCACATTTCAGCAACAAGGCAGTTCAAGGTGCCTTACATTATAAAAACACAAAAATATAAAATTATAAAAACCATACAGTCAACCAGTAATCTTTACAGTTTCTCAAGTTACACATTATTTTAGGCTTGAAAAGCTTAGCTGACAGGCTAACACCTTTCACCACAACTTGACCACAACAACAGCCTTTTCCAGTGTCCAATCAGATCAGTTTTTGAAGTGGAAATTAGCCCCCAGTGGGCTACGAGGAGCGTCTTTGTCAACCGCTGCTGGTGGACGTCGCTTGTGCGTTAGATTTGGGGTCATATTAGAAACACAATACAAAAGTTCCAGGTTGAACTTTAAAAAAGACGCACAGAAAAGGTGATTAATTGAGTTAATTTTTTTAACATATAAAATTTTTAGCATGTTTAAATCTGTCATTAATTAATTTAAATTAATATGATAAAGTCTCGGCTTAATTAAATATGCCAACAACCATAAATTGCTAACTTGACCTGACATGACGGAGTCTATGCTTCCTCCTTACACACGCAATCCTTCAGTGCGTGTGTGAGAGGGTGTGTATGCATAAGAGGGATAAGTTTGGAAAGCCTTCCCACATAAAGAGGGCTATTTATCCCTAGGGCCGTGGCCTGCCCACTGGCCCCTGGAGAAGTTTGTTGAGGATAAATAAACCTCTTCAGACACACAGAAAAGATGGAGGCTCTGAGCAGCACTTTAACAGACAAACGCACCCCAGTATCTCAGAGACAGACGTTGTACTATTCTGAAGGGCTGTTTGTTATGATATTGCTCTGAAGGGGCCAGAAAGGCATGGGCCCCCTTGATTTATAGAGTGACTGTCCGGCTGGGGCCGTGGAGCCACGCATACAAAACACAGGAGTACCTCGTTTACAATTGTATGTACACACACATATCTGAACCTACATCCACGATAGGCACACACACACACGCACACACACACACACATAGTGAAAAGTCAGATCTCACACATTGCTTCCAGCTGGCGTTGGGTTCCGGCGATAGTGCTGCAGCCGCTCTGCTCAAACAGCTTACACATGCTGTGCCGGACGACAGAGCAGCGGGAATGTGGAGATGTCGATATGAAGCTGGACGTCACCACAAAGGCAGAACGGGAAGCTTCGCTTAGGCTTTGTTCACCTTTGTTTCTCTATCAGACATCTTTGGCATCGGCCGTTTACAATCTGAACACTGCTAATGGGCTGAAGCTGTGTTTTCAGCACAGCCATAAGTGTGTTTGTGTGTTTGTCAGGACAACTTTGGGCTCAGACAGACTTAACAGGGATAGTTCCAATTGGTTTTTAGAAGTGAGAGTTCTAAAGATTTTAATAGACAATTTCATCATTTTCTGGTGAGTTTGTAGAAAATTAAAGAGAAAAGAATGTACATATAAGACTGGAGATTCATCGACCCAATATTAATATCTATCAGTCCTGATATTGGGGGGAAAAAATTCTAGATTGGGTATCATGTCAATGTGCACGATCTGTAAAGGCAGGTCTATTCAGTCTAATTCCATGCTTTGTGCTTTGAAAATCATGGTCTATTATATTATTTTACATTACACTGAGAAATCCTAATTACATTTTCTGAACCATTTTAAAGAAGGTTTGTTGCAGTTTAATTTTGTCAGCTTCAGTTTATTTTGTTTAGTTTCCATTGGCTGTTCTACTCCTAATTACACTGACTGAACAAATTAAAGTTGTTTTTCCATGTTTGTCCAAGCTACTGAAGCTGTAGGTGTATTTCAGTGAGCTGTTCTGGTGCAGAGTTAGCAAATAAATTTCTAATTAAGTACAAATATGTCCTAAACCTCAGATATTTGTTTTGGTATTGGAAGTGAAAACAGTGGATGAGCTCATCCACTGTTTTCAAATCTGAGCCATCAGTTTTAGATGTTTGATTTTAAACTTTTAAAGTGTATTGTATTGCATTTAGCCACACAAGAGTGTCCGATTCTAATGTATTCTCTTCCATGAATTCCCACCTTGGATCTCCTCAATACAAACACAGATGGGCACAGCTGGCCACACAGCTGCAGTTAGTTTTCTTTTTTTTTTCCCTCATTCCTATAGGGACTGAAAGTGCCCAGATGCTAATTAGGAATTCCTTTATGCATATTTGGTCCGAACAGAGCAACGCATTTCATTGTTTCTCAAAGAGCAGTGTCTTGGTTTCAACCCTGCGGCCTCACGCTACCGGATTTTCACCATGAGGCCGTCTGGACCAATACTCTGCGAGTTATAGATCTGCCATGGAGCAGTCGAGCGTTCACAAAATGTGTGGGCCCGTCGAAACCAAAGACACGTTTAATGCACAGCAGCTTTAAAAATCTGTATTTCAAAATTTGGAATTTGAAAGCGACGACGTACATTTCAATCTCTGTGTGACACTTGAGAAGTTGGGATTCTTTAGAAAGTGTTGGGTGTAGCTTTTTGTTTTGCTGCATTTGTTCAGCTTCTAGCAGTGTGTAAACATCAAAGTTGTGAATGAAAATTCTTCTTATACGTTTTCCCCAAGATCAAAGCAAAAGATGCACAAATGCATTTCGGCATCCCGTCTCGCTGCTAACAAATGCTAATTGGATATTTTCTGCTGCTAACGCTGACACGATTGGAAAGTCTTTTCCAGGAGAATGCGTTTTAAAAAGAAAACGCATGATGAATACAAAGAATGCTGCCGTCTACTCAGAGGGTAGAGTTTCACTCCGGTAAGTCCACTACCAGCGCTGACTCTCTGGAGAATTTTAGATCTACCTCACAGAGCCCACTTCTTCACGTTTAAGACCTGAAAATACTCTGCAGCCCTTTTTTCTCAGGTTTCTTTCTCAGATGTAGACAAAGGTAGAGAGTCATTCATGCTGGGCTTGAATTTATGTGCTGTGCGCTGTTGCCTCACCGGTTTTTCTCCTCCTGAATGGAGCTTTTTGTTTTAACAAAAAGACGTGTTGTAAATCTGCTTGTCGAAGCCGGAGGCCACTGAACAGCCCCATTGGTTTATTATTGACCTAGCATCTCTAGCATGGCTAAAGAGAAAGAAGTCTTTTTAATCCTTCAAGCGCTTTGAAGAAACATTTTGAGATTGGGTAAATATTAACTGCACTAATTCCTCTATGACTTAATGTGTACCAAAGCCCAAGTATTCGGGCTTCTTGAACTTTTTCACATTTTATCTGTTTCCAAACAACCTCCTACTTGGGATTTATTGGGACTTTACATGATGGTCCATTTCAAAGGGACCTGTATTATAAAGTGGAAGGGAATTACATTTTTCATAAAAGTATTGTGTACTTACGAACTCACCTCCACCATTTACTTCTTTGCTGAACAGCATTCCAGTCCAGTGTAACCTCGCCTGTTTGCACTTCATTATTCACACACTTGCAGATGTTACTTTAGAATGTATCTCCAACTTATTAGTGAAAAATTCACAATTGCAGATTTTTTTTCTGATCCATGAGTGGCATTTATTTTCCTGCACCCTCAAGACTGGAAATAAGGAAGACTATTAGGTGCTCAACTGTGCATCCTGGCTCTAACATATTCATTAGAGCCAGGACTTTACCATGCTAATTTTGATTAATTAATTCGATCTGTTTTTACCCATTAAAATTTTTAATGCAATTAATTGTTTTTTGGGGGGTGGGGGTTTACAAGTAAAAGTTCAGAGCCGGAACCTTTGTATTGTGTTTCTGATACGCCCGTAAATCTGTAACACCCACAAATGATAGCGATGGACCACAAAGCTGCTTTTCTTTGCCCAATAGAGATTATTTTTAGCTTCAAAAAACAATTTGATTAGAAACTGGAAAAGACTGTTATGTTCAAGTTGTGCAAAAAAGAGTTAGCTTATCAGCAATGTTATTCTAGCCTGAAATAGCATCAATGCTAAACATGTAGCATTGATGCTGTTTCAGTGCTACATGTTCACGTCTCTAAAGTAGTTCCACGAATGATCAGGAGTTCCTGAAACACTGGAAAACCGATTGAGTAAACTTCACTTTATGATGGCTGAATAGCCTAGATAACAGATTATAACAAGTAAATGTCTTTTTGAGCTTATATGTTTATTTTATTCAATAATTTAGGAGACGTATATGGTTCTTAATATACAAATGTTGCTTATTTTGTCTCCAAATTGCAAGTAATTAATTAGAGGCCCAGTAACTAACATGATAAAAAAATTTTAATCATGTCTCACCACTATTATGAAGGTAAATTTGGTGTTTGAACTAAATACAGAGTTATAGGTATTTGTTGAAGGAGTTTGTATTTTAGCTATTCATGCTGCAACTATTCAGATTTATATTTGTAAAAATAACCGAAAAATTTTTAAATTAGTTATCTTCCACTTTGCAACTGTGCAATACTTTATGCTTGCACTAACACTTACTGTCTTCTGGTAGTGGCTGCTCAAGGTTGTTTTTGTCCTTTCTTCCATTTTTGGGAGTGGGTGTCTTTGCCAACATAAATCACACACTTAACATATTCAGTACTGGTAGGGGGTGACGAGGCTTTGGGGGGTGAGGGGACTTGATGGGTTCTGTGTTTTGTGTGCAAACAGGTGCATGTTGAGTAATTTGTTACAGAAGCTGTCGAAGACATGTGGAAGTATGCATGCATTAGCTGCCTTACAAGTGGCCTTTGTGTACGACAGAACATTCAGCTCGATTGTTGCCATTAGGCCACGTTGATTATTTATGGTCGCCGTATTGTGTTTTTGAAATATGAACAAGAGGACACACCTCTGATGAATGAACAAAGCGCCTCAGTGTCACATCCAAGTGGCTCCGTTCCCTCCATTCTCCGCACCGGTTGGCGTCCTCAGCAAAGTCGGTAAACATGTTGGTTTTTCCAAGCAGGAATAAATGAGGCTTTCCTCACAGCTCACATCTGTCTGTGCTCTCTGCTTGATGGCCTGACAGCAGCTTTTCCTGTTTGTAGCCAAACACCATGACTACGTTTCTTAAACAGGGTTTGGAAAAAAGGAAAGAGAGGGATTTACGTAAATTAATATAAAAAAACTGGAATGTGGGAGTCAGGATCGTTCTGTTCATACCGATGCGAATAATTTAGGAATGAACATTTGGCATTGTCTGAAACTTATGCTAAATAGATGTGTGTGGTTTACGTTTGTATTGTGTTTGTGTCTGTTGAACTCACCTGGAGACGTGCAGGCTGTCAGACTGCTGGGGATGATTTCAGGGTTTTCTAACGCTGCGACTTTCCAGTCCAGACTCCGGCATATTTTTGTTGGAGAGCCGGGGAACAGAAGACGTACGGACAGGGCTCACCATATTTGTTTTAGGCCTTTCTACAAGGTCACATCCACAGACACTGAGCGTGAAATATCATTGTATGGGGTGAAATACACTTTGTCGGAGGGAAACCCCAGATTTATTAGATCAACAGAAGAATTTGCCAGGCCTGTAATGCAGTTCTGCGAGCTGTGCTCCAGAAAATAGACTATGATTGTTAACAAGTGGAAAACCCAACTGAGGCTGCATTGGTGCAGCAAACTGTGGATGTGGCTGACATAATCACACATGGAAGTTCAGTAAGAGGTCACAGGATTTGAGTTAATCAGGTACTTTGCATTTGAATATGTCTTCTATCTGAAAGCCATAGTTAAGATTCAGCACCAAAAATTTTTTTCACTTTTTACAAAAATCAAGCAAGTTTATTTGTGTGGCACATATCAGCAACATGGCAGTTCAAATTGCTTTACATTGTGAAAACATAAAAAAATATATATATATATACATATATGTATATTTGATATTTTCAGTTTGTCAAATTTTGGTGCTTCCATCAACCGTTTCTAAATGTACACAAAAGCACTTTCATGTATGAAAGGAAATACCAGCATGACTTATTAAAACTTTAGTACACCTTGACATCGGCAAACAGCCCATGCTAGTTGGTATATTCCATGATGTTTTTAATCCAGATTATCTGGCTTTGTAATTTGAACCACTCTTCTTTGTTCATGTCCGTTTTCAGACTCTGTGTCCAGTGAAACTGCTTTCCTGGAGGACTTTATCTTGGGCATGGGGGACACCCTGGAGATGTCGTGCAACCGGGAGGACTCCTCAGAGCCCATCGTCTGGTTCAAAGACAGCATCGGACTCTCGTCGGGCAACCGGACACGAGTCGGCCAACGGACGTTACGCATCATCAACGTGTCGTACGAAGACTCGGGCGTCTACACGTGCCGACTCGCCCATACCAACACCCTGCTCAAAAACTACACCATCAGGGTGACAGGTGAGATATGGGAGGGTGTTCTGAAGACACATCTATTCTGCTTTTCTGTTTGTTTGTCCAGGAAACTGTAGTAACTTCCTACCTAACATCCAGTAATGCTCTATGCTAGAAGCCGAGGTTTAGAACTCTACGCAGACACACTAGAGCATGTTCTGTGTACACACCTCTCAGCCACACAGTCAAAGGTGAATTTCATTATCATGACTCTGTGGTGAAAGCAGAGCGCCAGTAAGAGCGCAAGACCGAGAGGAAGTGAGGGTGGGGCTGTGGGTGGTGGTGGTGGGGGTCAGGAGTTTAGCGAGCAGCAGCTTAAAAGTCAGGAGGCGTTTCACCGTAAAACCCGGGACACCAGCTGAGTCTGTTATTGACAACTAATTAGAAAGCAATTAACTAGAAACATTTCAGCATTGAAAACAGATGGGGTGGCAATAAATGCGTGAGTTTCCTCTCTCTCACTTCGCCCTCCTACCTCCTCACAAGCACTCACGCACACACACACAAGTGTGTTTGGTTACAAGCTGGAGAGGATGCAATCACTTCCAGCGCTAATCGGAGGTGGATAGCTTCTCCTTTATGTCCAAAGTATCTGTTCCAGACTCAGAATATGCTCCACTGTCCTCATCTCTGATGTCTGAGTTAGAGTGTCTGGCACAATATTTTTTTTCCCTTAACTTAATTTCTCAAGTAAAATAAAATAAGCACATTTGCTTCCAGCTCTGCTCAGCATGCTTCAGGGATTAAGATCAAAGTTGATGCAATTTCATTGCAGGCTTTAATGAAGTGAATAATTTTAACACTCCTGTGCCTGCACAAATCACCTTAGAAGTTTGACACTGAACAGCATGAAGCGACAATATCCTGTTTTCCCCTGCAGTGCAGGTGGTTCTCCTCCCTCCACTTTAAACACTGCGCCTTTGGTTTATCTGAAAACACACATTGTACTATTGTGTTGGTCCTCAAATATTTGAGTTATGTGCAGATAGCTAAGAGCTAGGAGTGCACTGCTACGTTCTGCCTATGAGAAAAGATAATAAACGGTGTTGGGTTCATGGAGATAAGATCAGATGTTAGCAGACTTTTTGAGAAAACTAAGCGCATTCACACCAGCCCTGTTTAAATCCACTTCCATCAAACTCTAGTTTGTTTGCCCAGGAAGTCTGGTTTGTTTGTGGAGGTGTGAATGTTCAATCAAACTCTGAAGTGGACCAAAAAAGTGAACTCTGGTCCATTCTAAAAACCTAGTTCTCGCTTTGATTGACGTGAACTCTGTTGCGGTTCCACGTTAGATCGCTCCAAGAGTAGGAAGCAGACTACAGCAGAGGGCATTCTGGGTAAATACAACCAAAATAAATGTCTTATTGTTATATCCAGATATATCACTGACTCCATCTGTCAACCTTAAGTCTTTCACATTATTCACTGATGATGTGTGTGACTCCCTCGACTGGTGTGTCTTTGACAAAAGATGTCAAAAAGTTGCCTTAATGTGACCGTGACTTTTCTGTGGAAAGGGCATTGTGTTGCTTATAATTTATGATTGGTCAAATTTGTCACCAGACACACTGAAACAGTTAAAAAATATATATATATTTGACCATGTTACACGTTTTTTAGACAGAAGTGTAAAAACCTGCAACTTGAAAGGTTTTTCAGATGAGTATGCTGGGTTTTTTTGAATTTTGTTTTTTCCTTAATATACCCAGTGCTTGCTGCGTCTATCAAGCACAAACACATCCAACAGATTATTCGCCATGTTTCCTTTTCTAAACCTTTTCATGTCTGCTCCCATGCATTATGCCATTTGGAATATGATTAACTTGTTTTCAGCTACAATCCCCATCTTGCTGCTGCTCCTCGGTGAGTATTTTTAGGACGCCTTCTGTCTGCTGAGTCGTACCGCAGCAGTGCAGAGTCGTTGGGCTCAGGTGTCAAATAATAGAAACAAAAACCTGCTAGTCAGGAGTTTGAGGAGCAGTTTTAGCTCACCAGGGCCGTCGAGGTAACAGCTGGCTCTCATTAACCAGATCTGAGGATCTGAACTGGAAAAATCCAAGGTCACATGTAAAATAGAAACCACGCTGTTGGCAAAAAATAATAAAATAAATCAAATTAAAAAAACGGCAAATCTAAACAGAATCTATGGCTGCAAAATAATTAGTCTGACGGGGAGAGTTTGTAGCAGAAAGTGTATGTTGCAACCATGGCTAGAGAAGTGTGTGTGTGTGTGTGTGTGTGTGTGTGTGTGTGTGTGTGTGTGTGTGTGTGTGTGTGTGTGTGTGGATCCACTCGTAGGAGCGTGGGACTGCATCACTAACGACGCCCCGATTCCTATCGTCTATGGAAATGTTTAGGTTGTAATATCAGCAGAACTGTAGCCTCATTCAGGACTTTCTCAATGAGCAGCCAGCTGCAGCGTGCATTCATGCATCTCTGGATCTGGATTTAGGAACATTTGCGCCATCGTAAGTGTTTATGGCCACACACCATTTAATCTCCAATTCACACACATTTCTGGGCTGCACACGTTGTCGACGTGATCGGTGAATTGTTTGTGTTCTTAGGTAACGGTCCAAAGCATGTAGGAATTGCGTCAAAATTTTATGTAATGCGTGTCATTCTGAAGCTCCCATGTTTCTGATTTTTCAGATTCTCTGTCATCTGGTGATGATGAAGACTATGATGAAGATCCAGAAGATGCAGGTAATGGAAATGGTGAATTTCTACTCTTCTGTTTAATACATTTGTAGTAATAGCTGTTGTAGAGTAGATGTTTTTTATGGTCACAAATGTCAAACATTTCGGGTTTGAGAAGATCCTTTTTTGTTGTTGTTTGACGTGAAATAACTGTTAAAGAAGTTTTGATAATTTGGGTTCACAATTGTGAATGTATTTCTTATCCATGCAGAATCTAAATAATGGTGATAAACTGAAAATGTTCCATTAAACCAATTGTAATGTGCCAGTTCTGTTTAAACAACTGTACGTATTATCAGAGGTGCAGGAAAAATAATGTTTCTCCAAAAAAAAATTCCTGGGATGTATTTAGTGCTGGGGATTCTGAATCAACTCCAGATGCTCAAAATTTGTTTTCAAAATATATTCAAGTTGTACGTTTTTGCCGCTCCCAAGATTTCACCCAAGATTTCATAAAAAGTCATGCGTCATTCCAACGTGTTGAATCCACAGCTCTTCTGTAAAATCACTCACTACAATTTCCACAAAAAAACAAAAACAAAACATGCATAATTAGCCGCTCCGAAGTATAACAGGCTTGTCGCTCAAACGCCTGAATGAGACGCCGACATCTCCTCTGATTGGCTGATAGATGATGAATACTAGCACCATGACCGAATTATGAATACGTCTCATGCAACTGTTTACATCAGTCGCTGCCATCATTTTAATGATTTATGTGAACAAGCTTATTCACATGTGATTTGAATTTCACCTCTTTTTTAATGGAAACACGGCAACTGCAAAATCATGTTGTTTCTTACATTAGCTGAATAGACACAAATATTTGCCTACATTTCTTATAAGACCAGCTAGTAAGACTTCCATCTTTACTTATTTGTTTATTCCATTATATTTCAGGATCTAATTACCTAATTAGTTTCTTTTGTGCAGGAGCAAGGTCATGTTTAGTGAAAGTTTTTTTCTGGTCTATGACTTTACTGTTGAGTTTTATTATTATGTGGCTTTAATAACCTCTAACTATCTTGCTGGGCTCGTATAAACCTTTACCCCACAGCACTTAGCTAAATACCACCAGCACACAGATCAAAAAGCTCCCAGGTTTTCCAGCAGGTAACAGCCCTCTAAGTGCTCTGCCGGGACGAGAGCTGATTTGGCATTCAGGAGCGCGCCGGGTTCAGGTGTAGGGTAACAAAGAACAATGAACGAAGGCTTCTGCCGACTTCGCAGACTTCACACGCTCCGTTCTGTCAGCCAGCACGGCTGCAGAGAGACTGAGAGCGTCTCCTCCGCTCTGACAGCCCTCGACCAGCCAGACGACACACTGCGCTGCCTTTATTGTACCATATGGAGGGAGACAGCGGGAAGGTGAGGCGCAGACAGGTGTAGGGGACTCAGAAGAGGGAATTGACATTATGGAAATACTGTGAAGGATCAGAGGCAGATAGAAAGAAATAAAGAGAGACAGGAAGTAGGAAGGAGAGAGATAGTAGGCAAAAGTAAGACATGAGTGGATTGGTGCATTGTAGACTCTGAGTATAGGTCAAAATGGGAATATTTTATCTGACATTTTCATAATGAATAATAACTGGAAAACAACCCACTGCTTGAAAAATGAATGGGATCGGTGCCAGAAGCAAAAACATGGAACTGTTCTGATGACAGAGCAAAAGGCGGATAGCGATCTGAAATCAGATTTCCATTCCAGACTGTTCAGACCTCCTGACGACATGTCACACACGAATCAATCTAAAACAGCAAGACGGTGACGTTAAGAAAAGCCTGTGTGCCTCATGGTCGTCATTAATATTTCATACAGCCTATTGTCATTTAATTATAATCATTATACGGGAAGAGACAGATGTTGATGGAGCAAGGGAAACTTCTGTTAGAAAAAGTCTCAACATTTATTGTTTCTGGAAAGATGGTGCATTGCCACGTAGAATTATACATGCTATATTCCGCACAATTTGTATAGTTTTCTTTGGCTATTTCAGGGCTTGAACGACTACATATTTTTTAAGGTCGACTACATCATGATAATAGTCGAGTCGATGTCGACTAGTCGCGGTGACGTCATAGTGACGTAAGCGCAAAAACCCTTCACAACTACTTGGAGGCTTTATCAGCTATTTTCACGGCAAGTATGGACCCTCTCCCCCCCCTCCCCCCCACAAACACACACACTCCCCTTCTCCTGCTTTTACTAAGTCTATTATGCAGAATTAAAAGAGCAATAAACAGATCATTCTTCGTGAGCAGGGAGAAAAGTTCGTTATACAAAGTCGGGTATGACTTTTTTTTTTTTTTTTTCCAAACACCGGCTGATGCTGATGATCTCTGGATAGTTACTCGTATAGGAGTCAAATGATCACACTGACCACTGGTGCTTTTGGAACATCACAAACCAAACTTATTATGAACGGATCCCGTTTGGTTACAGTTGAATTTAACGAAACCTCCTGCTGCTCCCCCGCCCGATGCGCAGCATGATCTCTGCTGACTCAGCAGCGGCTCTCTGAACCGACATGCAGACGGCGGCCGAGATCGCCTTTATCAGATCCTCAGGATGAAGCTTGGACTTAGTTTCCAGATGTAGTCAAACCATATCTTTATAAGAGCATAAAGCTGCCAGGTTAAAAGCTTCAATACGCAGGGTGACGCTGATCAGTTGGATGGATAAAAAAGCCTGACATCATGACGCGTTGTAACACATTACTCCGGTAGTCTTTTTTATCTTTTTATTTTTTTAAGGATTTTTTCGGCACTAGTTTATTTGACAACGATCTGACTGTAAGGGGGCAGAGAGAGCGGAGAGAGGCCTGGGCCCAGCGAATGGAGCACGGGAGTCGGACTCCTGATTACCGCGGGCTCTGTATACGGGACGCCGCGCTAACCACCGCGCCGCGCAACGCCCCTATTGCGGTAGCCTATGTTGTAATTTACAGTTTGTAATTATTAAATTATTTACATTTTTATACAATTTGAGCTTTCTGACGAACTCACCTAGTCCACCTTCTTTCATTTTCTGGGAAAAATCTGTTTAGTCATGTAATTGCGACTAGTCGACTGGCCCAGAAAAAAGTCAGTGCAGAGAAAAGAATCGACGAGTCGACTAGTCGACTCATTGGTGCAACCCCTAATTTCAATTTAGCTGACTGACATTTTTCTTTAAAAATCAAGACGATGTAAGAACAACAAAATATTTGAAGTCTTGCTCTCTCTTGCTCTCCTGCAGCCTGAACCAAACTCAGCCATGTCTCAGCTACGGCAGGACAATAAATCATAACATATATCGCAATATTAATATATAACACTATCAAAAGATATTATTCAATATATGGACTATTCATTGAACTCAGATTCAGAGCCATACTGCATTCTGGGGGATGTAGGCAGAGGAAAGACTTTAGCCCCTCACCCTCCCAAAGCCAGCTTGGTGGTATCAACTTATTCACTCACTCTTTCGTTACCTAGAAACAACTTGTTGAGTTTCAGGTTTTGCCACTGTGCCCCCTAACTGCTGAAAAATAAGAATGATGTGGAAAAAAATGAGAGAAATTTCACATATTTTTAAAACAAAAAACTAATCAAGAATAATCAAAATTGACAGATAAGAAATGCTTATATGCTGGCACACTTTTTCAGCCATATCGTCCAGCTCTAGTCTCAACATGTTGGCTCTGTTTTTGTTCATTCAATGTTTGTCATTTAGTAACAAATTCCACTCCAAAGTGCGTTATCAACTTATTATGATGACAACCTGCCGATCAACCCCAAAATATATCAGACAGTTTCTTTGTTCAGACTTTAATTTAAAAAACTGAATTTGTTTAGGTATTCTTGTTTTATGAAGACAGGACAGCCCGTCAACATGCAGTGTCTGGGTGAAAATATTTCATCTTTTCAGTCTGATCTCACTGAACCAGAAGCCTTTATCCCCAAAGCCCTGCAGAAACCCTCCTGTCATTGTCTCTGTGCCACATGTCCGACTGGATAAGCGGAACACCTTGAGTGTTAAACCCGAACATGTTGAATGCACAGCCTTTGCTTAGCAGGAAAAGCCTGGACCGTGTTCCAAGCGGACATAAGTGGCAGCAAAGGCAACAGCTTTCGGCAGACATCCTGCACTCCGGTAAATACCCTCTGACTGCCAGACTTAATCTCTGGGTGTAAGTCTGCCTCATGACATACAAGGCTCCGATTTCCCGGCCAAAAGGAGAGGGATTAGCTCAGAAACATTAAACCCCTATCACAGCTTAATGTCTGCTAAGCCACTGCTAATTAGCGGGGCTACAGCAGGAAGGAACCATGTGACGAGCCACACGGCCAGCCGGAGAGTCCCTGATGGTGAGCGGAAGAACATCCACACACACAGAGAAAGGACACTACCAGGGATGTGACTCATTAACACACCTGGTGGAAGAATCTGAGGAAGACATTTTGAAGATTTGACTTTGTAAACTTAGTTCCGTGTGAATGCCTCCAACTAAATCGGGAGGTCACTGCATCAGGAAATACAGCCACAGCTAAAAGGAAACGGATAAGGAACTGAGGTTAACGGCAGCAGTGGCTTCCAAAAGTATTCATACCTCCTATTACCTTTATTTTACCATTGATATTAGAAACCTCTTTTTCAAGGGAGTCCCGGCCAAATGCAGCTAAACAAAATTACATAGTTAAAAGAAAATGTCAAGCTACAGAAACCGGTACATGTCATTAGTTTGGATGCAAAAGCACTAAATGAGATGAATTCAGTCAGTCTCAGAGTTTCTTGTAGAAAGTTCCAAGAAGAGGGAGCGGAGTGAACGAAAGACTCTTTACCTTGAGAGCACAAGATGTTCACAAATGAGTGGGAAGTCAGACAAATTTGTGCGAGCTGAATTGAAAGGCAAAGCTCTGGATTTACTGGTCGGTCTACAATCCGACCCTCTTCTATGGTCACAACCTCCAGGTAGTGACCGATAGAACGAGATTGCGGACACAAGCATGTGAAATGAGTTTCCTCCATAGGTTGTCTGGGCTCTACCATGGGTTGAGAAGCTCAATTATCTCTACCTCTTTCTTTCAGGAAATTACCTTTTTATAGTCTGTATACTCCAGTTAACAGTGAATTAATTACTAAAGTAGTTGCAGATTATTTTAATAATCGATTAATCACGATTCATTTGATTAATCGTTTCAGCTCTACTGTAGATTACTTAGCAGATTAAGACTCAATGTCTCCATATGTACTGGTTCTTCTTCCACCCTTTGAAGCTCTGAAATGCCTCAGTGGTTGAGGCGTCTAAAAGTGACTAATGTAAGCGTTCAGTTATCTTCCAGTCGCTCACAGTGAACGGGACATCTGAAAATCAGTTTTTTTTCTTGAGTGGACAAGCAGTGCCCACTGTCTTAGCTTGTGGTGAGTAAAAAGTGCAGCGTGCGTGTGTGTGTGTGTGTGTGTGTGTGTGTTGGAGGGTGGAATGTTAACAGAGCCTAATCTGTGCTGTGCCGTGCTCCGGAGCTATGCAGCCTCCGTGTTTACCCTGGCAGGAGAGCAGAGAGCCGGACGCCTGGCCACGCAACGCTGCTCCACAGCCGCCATTCCTCCAGCTCTGTTTTCCTTCGGTCCCCGCAGGCCCTCCAGCGCAGTGCGCCTTCAAAGGGCCCCAGTGTAATCTGTAATGAAATCTGCCTGTGTGCTCACAGGCGTCAGCGAGGGCAAATTATACAATTACGCAATTAAAACACCCTCTTCGACTTCACCCGGTGCGGCGTGTCAGCGCCGGCGGACCTCGTGCCCCGGCCGCCGGCCGCCCTCCACGTCCTGCCCCGTCTAATTGCCGCCACTCTCAAGCTCAGTAGACAGATGTAACGCAGTCACGGCTCTCTGACCTGCAGCACGGAGCCGGAAGTCAGAGGGAATGTGAAGACACGGAAGCAGGGGTTTGGGTTCGGAGAGGGTGGAGCAGTGGGAACAGCAGGGCTTAAAGGAAAACAGCCATAGAGTGTATATCAATGCTGGGGCTGCACACTCCACTAACCTCTGTAGTTTATTTCTGTTCATATAAAAACAGCTCATCTGCATGTGTAGCAGCATTAGAAGAAAAAACAAAAGATCGGATCTAACTAACCTCTTCACGCCTTTTGATGTTGTTCAAATTACATATTAATATCTGTATCAGTCCCAATATTGAAAAAAATTCTAGAGCAGGCATCAGTGATAATTTTCCCAGTATATAAGTGCAGATCTGTTCAGTTTAATTCTATGCTTTGTACTCTGAGCGATGCATGCATTATATATTTTACATTATATTCCTATTTGCACTTTTTGAACTATTTGAAAGAAGGTTTGTTACAGTTTATTTTTATATATTTGACCAAAACAGTTGATCTGTTTTGTCAGTTTATTATTTATTTTCCATTGGCTGTTCTACTCCTAATTACACTGACTGAACAAATAAAGTTGTTTTTACATGTTTGACTAAGCTAGTGAAGCTGTTGGTAGTAAAGTGAGCTGTTATGGGGCAGAGTCGGCAAATACACTTGTAATTCAGTGCATCTATGTTTGCATCTGAAAAAAGAAATGTTTTGAGCTGTTTTTCTGTATCGGATCGTGTCGGCCGATACAAAACCTCAGGTATCTGCGTCAGTATCAGAAGTGAAAAAGCGAATCGATGTGTCCCTGACAAACATAAACGTTTTTATTTGATAAATCAACAGAAACTTGAGAACAAATTCAGGAGGAAAAAGATGTATAGCTTTTCTTTTTCTTTTTATGTTGCAAAGTGTCCCCACATAATGATTCTGCCATCCCTATGTTTCAACACAGTTGCGTTTACTGTCGTTTTAAAAGCAGTATTTTGATCATGTATTTTTATACAGAAGAAACTGAAATATTTCTGTACATTCCTGTCAAATCAGAGCGATAGGACTCTGTAATAGAGCAGTTAGTCTTTGCTCCTCCCACTGACTGGCCTTTTTTCCTTCTGTGTTCAGTGATTTCCTCCATCACGCTTTGGAATAAGTTATCAAACATGCTGGAAGCCACTGGTGTAGTTTTAGGCACTGGGAGCGTTTTCCCCATTCCGCAGCTGTCAGGTGGACACGTCTGCAGTGGCATGGCTGAATCAGGCTGTTACAGTGGAAGAGTTTCCACTACAGCAAATATCCAGGCAGGAAAGGGTTCTGTGGACCGTGTGCCTCTTTGGAGGTGCCCTCCCACCCCCCATGAAAATCCCGCCTCTGCTGAGGAAATACCATCCTGCCAATTAGACATGGGATAGAATTCCTGTGTGTAGCAGAGCACATGGAGCCAGACTGCAATATGAAAGAAAAGTCATATTGCAATCAGAACAGCTACTGCCTGCTGCTTTTAAAATGAAGGAAGGCTTTATGTTTTTGCTGCTACATCTTCTGAATCTAAATTCAGAGAAATTACCCTATACTATATTGGTGTAGTGATAGAATTTATCTCGTCTGTTTCAATTTTATTTTTATATTTTTTGCTTCTTTTGTGTTAAGATGCCCTAATCACTATGCTGTGACCAATTTCTCATATATGCCAATTTCATCCAATTCTGAATTAAACACTATCAGAAAAATATAAGAACCACAGAAATTTGTTTTCTAGCCTTCCGGCAGTTGTCATTAATTATTTATGTCGGCAGATGAACCAAGACTTGGGTTTGTAGGCAAACCAGAGTTTGCTTTTTTGGTCCTCATCAGAGTTGGATTACGGATTCACACTTCCCCAAACGAACCAGATTTTCTAGAGAACCCTTCATCATCAGTCCTGGACTTTTTGGTGACACTCAGAGGTTGGAAGCGTTTCAGGATAACAGAGAACAGCTTTCCTGTTATCAGGTGAAACTCTTGCCCTCTCGTTCACTCTAAATGAACACTTCATGAGACATTTCTCTTTTAAACAAAGAAGCACCAATCAGTAGGAAAGAGTTTGGAATCAGATAATTCACTTCTCAAATACTGAAAAATCAGATTCTACTCTCTCAATTTTATTAAATGCATCAAAAATAAGAAATAAGACAAAGAACTCTAAAAATGCACCAGCTACTTTGATACATTTTATTAACTTTATTAAAAATTAAATAAAACCTAAGAATGTATGCATTTAATGCAAAAATAATGACCACCTTGTCAAAACTATCACCTATTACATCTGACCGCACATTCTTGTATGCATTAGTCCAAGATTGATCGCAGTCAGAACCAGCAAGTCAAACTTTTACAGGAAATGGTTGGCTAAAGTAAAAAAAGGTAACTTTGAAAGTTTCTGTGGTTAGTACCATCGTAAACACCAAAGAATGCTGCTGTCAACGTGACCTGGAAGCTCTTTGTAATGGTGTGTTCAATTACCTGAAAAAGATCTGTTTTAAGACTTCCGTTTGTCGGTCATCGAGGCCCGCTCAAGATGGAAATCCGGTCAAATTCTTGGTGCACCTATACAGTTTTATTGTCTGTATATCACTACCAGAGCAAGATATTGTTTGGGAAGAATCCTCAGAGATGTTGTACTTGGACTGGAATTTGATTACAATAAAGGGAGTCTCAATGACTGAACAAGATGTTAGAAGAGAAAAAAACACCAAACTTGGGTAGGAAACCATGGTGACTTCTCCAACGTATTGAGTCCCCATCTATTCTGGGGTTGGAGACATCATTGTGGCTGAGGGACCGACAGCAGGAAAGCGTTTTCAGGCTTGGATGAGTTCAGAAGCAGAAGGACCACACATTGGGAAAGCGACTGTTTAAAAAGCCTGTGTATGTGTGTTGCTTTTCCTTTTTTGGACTGAGTGTGTGTGGCTTACTGCAATGCCAAGAAAACAATGTGTTCAGACTCCTTGGAGGGTTGTCCCACACCAAGAGGGAGTAACGAGTCGCTAACGCTACAGGGAGATCGGGGGGCGAGTGGGAAAGTCAGGAAGCCTCAGAGTTTCTCCTTTTGGTGGTGGAGGTGGAGATGGTGTGCAAAGTGCCTGGATGTGGGTAGAGTGTTTGTCTTTGCAAGCTGAGGACGGTGGAAGTCTGCACTCCACGCACACCTGCTCAATTACTGTCTGTCTGATAGGTTTTTTAGGAACCTTCTGTTTGCTTTCTCAGAGGATACGTCTGTGTCTCTCAACACTGAATATCTCCCTCAGTCTGGTTTCAATTACTCTGTGAAGCCGATGCCAGTGTTTGAAAGCAGGAGCCAAAACACTGTGTGTCACAAATGCATCAGAACACCGCAGGCATCGTGATAAAAGCACATGTAGCAGATCTGACGCCGAGATTGTAATTTGGCAGTGATTGACTTCCCACCTGAAGTAAGAAAGCGTCACTTCGGCTGTTTCAGGGTGGGGCTTGGGGGGGTTCGGATTACTTTTGAATTATTATCTCATACACGCCTGATGGAGCACACACACGGACAGAAGTCCTGGCATTCAGATGGTAATTAGCTCTTCTCTCCCCTCCGGAGTTTGGAAAAGTAAAAGAGACATCTGATGACTGGTCAGCCACCTCCCCAGCTTTTGTCCAGGGAAACACGCACGCACACACACGCGCGCGCACACATACACACACACACACACACACACAGAGAGAGAGACCAGTAAAGAGAGTGAGCGTACCATGCCTCAGTGCTCTCACCCTCCTCATCCTCACAGATGGGACAAAGAGCTCGTCTGACTGGCTGCACTCCCTTTGTCCAGCGTCTCCTCAATACAACTCAATAAATCGACCCTGACAGGTTTCCAAACTCCCAGGATCGCGCAATTCAGATGAACCCTCGCATTGTTTCGGAGGCGGAGGAGATGATAAGTTTTGTTCGGACCGTCGGAGAGCTTCAGGCTTCGCTTCTAATGCTTTTTCAATTTCTGTCAAGCCGTGTTTTTCTCTGCGACGCTGTTATGAACTAAACAACACCCTTTGTAAATCAAGCGGGGCTTGAAATTGGATGAAAACGGGATTGGATTAGAACTTTATCCGCAGGTGCCTGTAAGCTTCCAACAGTAACATATGACCGTTTTCCATACTGAGCCACAGGTCAGTCACATTGGAAGGTAGAGCGTCTGCTCCATCACATTAAATCCCAATAAAATACATTGAAGTTTGTGGTTGTATGTTTGGCCATTGTCATCCTACCCAATTCCGCTGGATCCCCATCTCTTAGTTGTTTACAGCACACACAATTGCCAGTAAACTTCATCAAGTTGGAGTATTACATATGTCACGACTAAACGTTAGTGATTGAGTAAAATCATTGCAGATTTTGACAGAGTCCATGCCTCCAGGAAACAATCGTTTCTCAATAGCCAATGGTCCACTTCCTCTGGGCGAAGCGACGCTCAGAACAATAGACTGGTTGCCCCTCGGCTAGGTGTGACTGCTTTTGCACAAATGCGTGTCCAAATTTGTAAAAATAAAGCTGAAACTTTGAAGAGCCAACTCATGTTTCCTGCTTTTTACATTGTTGTGGCGGAGGATCTTTTGGAATCCAGAATCTCGAATCTCCCATTTTTTTCTGGCAGAGTGCATAACTCATCCAAGCTGCATCACTTTCAGAACAGGGCAGGAGATCAAGCTCTCCCCTCTGCGCCATCTTTTTGTAATTATAGTAACATGTATGTGTACATTCCCAAAAGGTCTTTCCTCAAAATGTTATATGATCTAAAAAATACTAAAGAAAACAGGAGCAGAAAACGACCAGCAGGCCCGTTTAGAATTTTTCTCTTAAGTCCTTTCAGCTCTGTGGGAATTCCTTTATTGTCTGTAACGATATTTTGTGTTTGGACCCACAGAAGCTCCTTTTTGGACCAAGCCTGAACGGATGGACAAGAAGCTCCTGGCTGTCCCCGCAGCCAACACCGTCAAGTTCCGCTGCGCCGCCGACGGAAACCCAACGCCAACCATCCACTGGCTCAAGAACGGCAAGGAGTTCAAGGGCGAGCAGAGAATGGGAGGCATCAAGGTGAGAGGAAGAGCATGTTGACACTTAAAAGGGTAGAGGAGTTCAGGATTAGATTCAAACATTTACACTCGGAACTCTGCCAGGCGAAGGTCGCAATCTCCACCCCTGAAGGTGCTGCCAGAGTGTCCCGTAGCAAGGCATGTTAATCCCCCTGGGAGGATAGATACGCCGCTGTCCATCCATCCGTAGGGTTAGCGCCGGGATTGGTCCTTGACGTGAGTTTCCGTAACTAAAGGAGCGTAAACCTTGAGTGGTGATAGAACGGCGTGCCCGGCGGATCTTCTCACGGTGTATAAATGTCGTGAAAGACGCCACGGAGGCATACTCTACCAACTAACGACCAAAATAAGTTTAATAGTGGTGGTGGTGGGGGGCCAAACTACATCCTGAAACCAGACACATGCATGCTCGCATGATAGTCCAGCGCTGACAGTGAAGCGCTACAGCAAACAGCTGCTGTGTTCAGTTTTGTCATCAGAATCACTTGAAGCTGAGCTCTGACACAGCCTTAGGTTTGTTTAGCTAATAACTAATGACTAAATATGTACAGTAATATTGGAACTCACTGGTATTCGGTTTGGAAAGTCCTGCCAAACATGTTCAATTGGTCAGAGTTACTCTTACTTTGCTCTCTATTGAATAATCTTTACAGCAGATTTTGATCACCCATGAAAAAATACTGTAACAGGATCTTGTTTTACACTAGATAAATCTGTATTTTGAAGAATATCATGGGAAAACTGGCATTAAAACGTCACTTTGTGGTTGTAAATTAGTGTCTTATAATGTCTCAGCAGAGAAGCACTGAAACATATTTCTTCCAAAGTGGAACTTTGGCCTTTAAAGAGTTAAATGTAATGAGATCCTGCAGCTATTAACAGTTTACAGAGATTTCCAACATCTGCTCCCAGCAGACCAACAGCAGTTGTTTCCCCCGCTCTGTCCCCACTCTCTGTTCTTCTATCTATCTATCTATCTATCTGTCTCTCCCCCACCTCACACACACACATGCACACACACACACTCACCACCCCGCACAGATTCACACACACCTGTCAGCAGCCCTCAGGACACCCTAACTTGGACTGAAGTGGCTCCCCGACAGCAGCTTTTAGCGTCTGTAGTGTACATGATGATTTGCTGATGATAAGGTTGGTTCCACGTTGTTAGCAACAGATTAATCCCCAACTGACTGCTCAGAGTACAACATGTTTATTCCACCTGTTTGTCTGATCTTCAACTTCTTCATTGAACTCCTGTGAACGTCCTTCTATGGGGAACATTTACATCAGTTCTACTTAAAAAAAAGATTTGAGTATTTCTTGTGAATTAAGGACAATTTGTACTAATGACCTTTTTTTTTGTAAAAGCCTTGTAATACCTCCCCTGCTCCAGCAGATGGTGATAACTTAGAAAACGCATCAAAATTCTAATTTGATTCTGAAAAGTCTAAAGCGGTTCTGGTCTAAAGATTTTTCCCAAAAAATTGCACCTTATGCTTTTTTTTCCTTGCTAACATTAGCGTATTGACATCTTGATTTTCACATTTAATTACTCACTTGCCTACTATTCTATCTGGTATATTAAAGCTGCTTTACTTCTCCTTAGCCGTAATTTAAATTTAGATCTTCAGGGGAGATTGATGACTTATTAAGGTGTTCCTCTGTTACTGAACATGGCAGAAAAAGTGGAACATCTTCCTTTATGTCTGTGTTGGTTAATGAAGACGTTCTCCCATGTGTCTTTATTGAGTAATATTCACGTGCTACGCCCCTCCCTTCTGTCCCAGAATGGTTTTAGGATCCAGTTAGTGATCACCATGCGGGCAGTGTTTGCTCTCACAGAGGTGAAGGGAGAGGTCATGGCACTGGGTGACACGCCAGTCAGGCTTCGGGGTCGTCAGGCGTAACAGCTTGACCCCATCCGAATTTCAGACCTCTGACTACATCACCGCCTCATTAATATCTTTATTTTCTCTGCATTTTAGTGTCTTTGATATTGACAACATTTGATTTTTCTTGTCATCCAAAATGTTTTTTTCTTCTTTCTACCACACAGTTCATTATACTGTGATGTAATATTTAAACAAACATCTCGTTGTCTGTTGCCAACAGTATCATCACTCTCTAGACCTTAAGTCTATTTCAAAGAAATTAAAAAAAAAATGCATCAATTGGTTAGCATTTATTTCTTGTTAAATCTTCCAGCCTTTCACAAATCTGAAACTTTTAATGTCCAAAAATTTATCTTTTCAAGACTTTTTAAAATCAAAATTTATCCTGATTAAAAAGTGTTTCAATAATTATCAGTGAAACCATATTTTTACAAATTCAAATTCTCATTCAGCCCGTGCTTCCCCAATTTACTATAGTACCTCTAAATAAAAACAACTGATTACATTCAGAAGTCACCTAATTAGTAAATATAATCTATCTGTGTGTAATTTGATCCTATGGAAGCATTTAACTGCCAGAGTTTGGAAATAAATTCAGGAGCAGTGCCTTGTTTAAAAGAGAAAACTTTCTTGTCATAATGAGATGCAAAACACATTATACAGAGATGGATAACCTCGTTAAAATCAAAATATCTCCCCTTTTAAATATGAAAGATCCTAACATTAAGACTTTAACACTTCTTGGGATTTTTAGAAGCCGTCTCGAGGAAACCAGGTGTCTTTATACCTTTTAACAAGTCGCAGTCTGTCAGAAGAGCATGTTTTTTAAATACCTGGTAAAAACAAGAAAGTTTCTCATTATAATGATGAGATTTGCATATCGTCATAACGAGAACGATACCTCTCTTGAATTTCTTTCTGAGCTCTGCCAGCTAGACGCTTCTGTAGCTTTCAATTATGGAAATAGAATGAATAAATAGAAATAAAGACATGAAGTATTTCAAACAGATTGAATTGTTTCCACATCAGTGTGAGCGATAGACTGATGCGGACAGCGTTCCGTCACCCCGTATCACCCCGTCTTCCATGTGGAGGTGATGGGTTCATGTGGGGGGGGGCAGAAGCCATGGGGGCGGGGCCTCGGCTCTGTCACCACAACAATGACATTCTAAAGACTCTATTCCCATCGGGGTCCTGAAGGTGAAGCCATCTTCCTGCTGCATCCATTCTGACTTGACAACATCATCTTGGCCCTGACAGCCAGGGGTCATTTTAGCTGAATGAATCTCAACCATGCTGGTTTTGAGGACCGCTTTGCTCTTCGCGTGAGGCGCGTGTTTAAGGAGCAGCTAACCGACCCGTGGCATAGTTCTGATCATTATCCCAGTTCTATTTGACTTATTGCTAGCTAAATCAGGCGGTTGGGCCTGAAGTCATTAAAACTTTTTCAATTAAACTTTTTCGATGGAAGTCCGTCAGACCGTTAGCTAGCAGGAATAATTTCAGTCAGATAGCAGCTCGCTCACTGCAATGATTGTCAGCTCCACTGAAAGATTCAACCAAGCCTGTCACAATAAGCAATAAATTAAAATGAGCAAAAACTGATGGACCGATATGGACTTTGAATTTTATCATGATATTTTGTGGTTCTCTTGTGATGCCGGTAAAAATTGTGATGAAAAACTATTATGTATTTTTTACATGACTACATGGCAGTGAATGCATGGCACAGCAATGATAGCTCCTCTTGAACAGAAGCCATCTACAATTACTTTTTAAATAAATTGGAATTAATATGAGTTACAACATTTAATTTCCCTTTGGGATCAATAAAGTATTTCTTAATTTGAAAATATTTGAAAAGAAAATGTACTATAAGAAATAGAGGTGTGCCGATCAATCGGTCACCGATCATAATCGGCCGATTTCCGTGAAAAGTGTTTGATTGGTGATCGCCGATCACGGTCTCTTGTTGCCGATCACACAAACCGATCACCTGTTTCTCATTTCGCAGCCTGCATGTGCAGCTGGTCTCCTCTTTACTTCACTGCGCAAACACGCAGCAACAAATCCTATAACGCACTGAGTGAATGGGGAAGTTTGCGCGTTGCGGCAGAAAATTGAGGCACGTGGGGTGAAGCACATCAAAATGCATCAACACGACAAATCTAACATGGCATAAAAACAATGCCATACTTGACGGAGTTTGGCTACATTGAGGCTCACTGCAGTAAAAAAGACATATGGAGCGATCAGATAGCAGCATTTGCTCTGAAGCATACATTTAATTAGTCCTCTCCCACTCTCGGCGTGTCTTTTGAGGAATTTAAGTTAATTTTCAAGCACTTTAAAGTTGTTGTTAATAAGATGTGTACATCATTTATTAAAACTCAGATTCCAGCTCCGTTCTGCTTCCCGGCAACTGTGGAGCTCTCCGAGGCCAGGGCCTGAAGGTCAAAGTTTAACCCTCTATTGAGCTGTCAGATGGACATGGCAGGAGATAGGCGTGCCATAAGCCCTTTCAGCCATCTTTTCTCTTCCAACACATAAAGCTGCTGTTTGGCGGAAGCGAGGGTTTCATTGTGTTGCTGACGGCGTTATTAGTTGGGGGGGGTTTCTTCTTCCATCCAGAATTTTCACTCTCTGTTTTGACAGCTTTCCAAAGCAGGGGCTTTTAATCTGCCTCCACTGTTACTTTTTAAGACTTTAAGCACTTCAAAATCCTCCAGTTTCCACTACAGTTTTTAGCTCAGCCTCCACTAGAATTTCTTCGCTTGTGAGATTATTTTTAGACCCTTCTTTTTTTTTCCTCATCTAATTTTAGACCTCCCATTGCCACAAAGCTCACTTTCCTCACCTGTTGTTTTTTTTTTATTTTTATTAAAAAACACTATGGCTTTGAAAGGCAGGACTTGCCGTTAACAGGGTTCAATTTTGTCGCTTTCACACATCCCGTTTTACGACCCCATCCTCGTCGTCGTTGATGCGAGTGTCAAGCTGAGCCAAAGTCAGGCAGCAGACGAACAAAACTTTCCCAGTTTTAATAGTGAGCCCCGAAGGGCCGCGTCTTCCTGCTTCCGCCCTCTCTGCGGGTCAAATTAGACGGTAGCACGGATCCGGGCCGCTGGTCCGCTCTGACACACTCATAAATTCTGCTAACTGGCCCCCACTTGTTCTGACAGGGCTATTTTGCGAGGTGAAGACAGAGGGTTTGGACTATAAAGGGGAACGGCGCTTCCTGTGTTTTCTCAAACAACTACTACACCACCAAAACATTTCTATTTTTTTCTTTTTTAACGTCCATCAAGGATAATTCACTTTGTCTGTTGAAATACATGAAATAGCCAGCTGCTTGGATGAGCTAACCAAAGAGTACTTCAGTGTCTTCCCTCTGTACTGGAAACAACAAAATCTTTGTCTCAGGATGCACAGATTCACTTCTTTCCACTTCCGATACCGATACCTATTTGAGGTTCAGTGTCAGCCGGTCACCTACAGAAAAACAGCTGAACTGAACTCACTACAAATGCTTCTTTTTTGAAACAGACATTAATGTACATTTGGTGTAACTTTGCACTAGTACAGATCACTGAAATACACCAATAGCTTCACTAGCTTGGTCAAATGTGTAAAAACAACCTTAATTTGTTCAGTCAGTATAATTAGGAGTAGAACAGCCAATGGAAAATAAATAATTAAGAAACTGAAACTGACAAAATCAATAAGTTGACTAGTTTGGTCAAACGTAAAAAATAAACTGTAACAAACCTTTCAAATTGTTAAGAAAGTGCAAATAGAAATTCTAAAAATAAATAAGAAAACATGACGTTGCTCAGAGCACAAACAAAGCATAGAATTAGACTGAATAGATCTGTCCTTATGGATTTTGCACAGTTACAGATACCTGATCTAGAATTTCTTCCAGTATCGGTACTGGTATAGGTCTTAATGTTGGATCGGTGCATCTCTAGTTTTGTCTTTTTTTGATGCAGGCGTTTCCTTGCAGTGTGAACCCCCCCCTCCATTCCCATGGCTGGCGCTGCTCCCTACAGCCGCGGCCAAAGCCCCTAAAACCTTTAAAGCCTCGTATGACTGGAACATAAGCTGCTTAATAATTTAATTCTGCTTGGAATCTGGCATGATTGAAATGGATGGGATTATCACGTTTGGGGACTAATGCCACAGGTTCACCAGGGGTTAGCCAATGTAACATGTTAATAAAAGCCAATGGCCTGCATGTAGAAAATAATTAAAGTGACCAATGAAAGTCGGAGGAATGTTAACGCTCAAAGTCACTGAGAGTTCATATTTAATCAACAGCAGAAATTCAATTTCAGAAAGAGAGAGCTGGATACAGTGTCTCGCCATGGCAAACTTTTTTTGGCATTTTTGGGGGGAATTTTATGTCATACACCAGCACCAGGATGTTTTGAGGTTTTTTTATAAATGAATATCTGAAGAGTGAGGCATTCACTTGAGTCATTACTAGAGATCCATCAATCCGATTATTGAATAAATTGATATTTGTCATTATTTAGGTTATTCAACCATCAGATTGGTGCAGAGTGTTATTCTACTCAATATTTTCAGTGTTTCAGGAACTCTGATCATTGATGGAACTTCTTTAGAAATGTGCAACGTGGACGCTGACGTTAGCCCTGGGGACGTCTGTGCTGCTGCTACACGTTTAGCATTGAGATGCTATTTTAGGCTTGAATAGCTTTGCTTACAGGCTAACTGCTTTTAGCACAACTTGAACACAACAATAATCTTTTCCATTGTCTAATCAGAACAATTTTTTTTTTTTTTAAACTTTATTTTTATTTATTTTTAGCAACAACACATTCCCACATTTAAATTTTTCTGTCTCTTATTGACAAATATCTTCAACATTATAACTTGACAAAAGAAAATGAGACTGCAAATGTTCTAACAAATGTAATAATGAATACACAACAACAGAGTGAAATAAAAAGATAGCAGCAAAATAAAATAAACAAAACATACAATTAAATCCCCTCTGAGGTAAGATGATCCACACATTGCTAACCACAATGATATTTTAAAAGACTCAAAATACACAGTGAATGCAAAAAGGCAATCCTGTTAAGGTGTCACTGAATTAATAATGGTATGACAGGGCTCCACCTTATATTAAAAACTGTTTTTTGAAGCCTTAGGGAATATGTGATTTCTTCCATCAAATAAATGTCCCAGACTTTTTGTATCCATGTGTTATATGTAGGAGGCCCTGGCTTCAGCCACCTGATAGTTATGCATTTCAAAGCTGCCGTAAGCAAGATATTTAGAAGATATTGATCACCCTTCCTGTCTATTCCATCAGGTATTTCTCCCAAAACTGCCACCAGGGGTTTTTTTGGAACATCTCTCCTGAAAATTACTTTGAGAGCTTCAAAAATCTCCTCCCAGAACACACTTAGTTTGGGACAGGACCAAAAGATATGCGTATGATTTGCATTCTGCGTCCCGCAATTTCTCCAGCATGAGCTGGGTTGTGTTGGGCCCATATTACTAGTTATTGCTGGCGTTCTGAAAAACCGGACTATTACTTTCCATTTGAATTCTCTCCATGTATTAGAATTCGTTGTTAATTGTGCTTCAGTACATATTTCTTCCCATGTGTCCCCTGCTATTGACTCCTGCAATTCAGTCTCCCATTTCTGCTTAATGTTTGTGGAATTGTGCATATTCATAGATAAAAACAGGTCATATATTTTACTAATTACTTTTTTATTCCCCTTTCCCCTTTGTATGTCCATTAGGAAATTTTCTATAGGTGTAGGCTCATGAAGTTTAGTCCAATTGTTGTGTGTCGTCACAAAGGTTCTGAGTTGTAAGTATCTATAAAAGTCTGTCCTAGGGAGACCAAATTCACTTTTAATCTGTTCAAAGGTTTTGAAATTTCCCTCTTTAATTAATTGATGGATATGCAATAGTCCATAATTAGACCAGTTTTTGAACCCAGAATCTAAATTGTTTGGTGCAAACGACTTCATGAATCCTATACTTGATAATGGAGAGATCTGTTTTAATAACTTAAAAGCCGATTGTATTTTGTTCCAAATTTTGAGGGTGTTTTTTGTCCAGATTGTCATTTCCTTTGCAGGAGCATCTAAAAAGGGTAATGTTTGCAGTGGCACTGAGCACATGCTTTCCTCTATTTCCAGCCATCGAGTATCTGCACAGTTCTGTAGCCATACTAATAAGGGTTTAAGTTGTGCAGCCCAGTAATAATATTTTAAATTTGGGAGTTTGAGGCCCCCCTTGGGTTTAGATAACTGCAGAGTTTTTAGTCTGATTCTAGGACGCTTTTTTTGCCAAATGAATCCAGTTATCATTTTGTCTAAGGTGTCAAAGGTAGATTTGGGAATCTCCACAGGCAGCATCTGGAATAAATAGAGTAGTCTTGGTAAAATATTCATATGGATACTTTCAACCCGGCCCATCAGAGAAATAGGGAGTGTATCCCAACGCTCTAGATCATTTTTAATGGCTCGTAGAAGTTTGCCATAGTTTGCCTCATAAAGGTCACATAGAGATAGAGGTATATGAATACCCAGATATTTGATACCGTTCTTGGGCCACTTAAATCCACTCTGTAATTTTGTGGAATCTGAAATTGTGCCGTTTACATCCATAGCTTCCGTTTTTTCAATATTAATTTTGTAGCCTGAGTAAAATCCATATTGAGAGATGAGCTCTTTTAGGTGGGGGATTGTTGATTTAGGTTCCGTCAAGTACAGTAATACATCATCGGCATATAATGAGATTTTGTGTACTACCTTGTTAATTTCTATCCCTTTAATATTAGCATAATCTCTAATGATTTGGGCTAACGGTTCAATACTAATGGCGAACAGGAGGGGTGAGAGCGAGCACCCCTGTCTGCACCCCCGTTCTAGTAGAAATCTATCAGATCTAAAGCCGTTAACTTTAACTGCTGCCTGTGGAGAGGAGTAAAGAGTCTGCACCCAATCAACAAAATATGGACCAAATCCAAAGCGTTTCAGAGTATGAATTAGATATTTCCAGGACACTCTGTCAAACGCCTTTTGGGCATCTAAGGATATGATTGCTGATTCAATCTTTCTTTCTTTTAGGATGCTTGTTACATTCAATAAGCGCCTTAGATTGTCAGCATAGTACCTGCCTGCGATAAATCCTGTCTGATCGGGATGTATGATTTGGGTGATGAATTTGTTAAGTCGTCTTGCTAGGATTGCAGTGAGTATGCGTAGGTCTGTGTTCAGCAGTGATATAGGTCTATAGGACTGGCAGTCTGTAGGATCCTTGCCCTCTTTGTGGATTACTACTATCGTGGCTTCTGTCCAAGATGGTGCCATAGTTTTGGATTTTAAAGCATGATGATATGCTTTTAGTAGCAAAGGAGCCAGAAGGTCTATAAAGGTTTTATAAAAGTCGTTGGAAAATCCATCTGGGCCTGGGCTTTTATTGTTCTTAAGCGATTTAATTATCTGCTTGATCTCCCATTCCTCAATCGGTTGATCTAATTTTGAAGCCGCTTCATCTGTTAAGTGGTTCAATTTTATGTTATTTAAAAAATCTGTGAGCTCTTGGTCATTATTACAGGTATCGGAGTTTGTATATAATAATTTATAAAATTTCGCAAAGGCCTCTGCTATTTTGTCAGGTTTTGTCTCAACAGTATCTTGAGATTTTATTTTATGAACCATGTTGGAGGACTGTTGTTTTCTCAGTCTAAATGCCAATAACCTACTAGCCTTCTGGCCATATTCAAAATATTTTTGGTTAGTGAACCTCAAATTGCCCTCTACTTTATCTGACAATAGACTGCTTAGTTGTCTGCGGGTTGCATTTAATTCCTTCATGATTTTAGCTGAAGCATGTCTTTTATGTTTAATCTCCAAATCTTTGATTTTGTCCTCCAGATCTTTTTGTTTAGCATTCTTCAGTTTTTTCCTTGCGGACGTGAAGGAAATTATGCGGCCCCGAAGGAATGCTTTGGCACAGTCCCATATTATCAGAGGTGATGTTTCTACAGACATATTAGTTTCTAAATACGTCTTAAGCTCTTCTGTAATAAATGCAATGAATACATTGTCGTTAAGCAGGGATGTGTTAAGCCTCCATTGTTTAGATGTTGGTCTGTGTCCTATGTCCCATTTTAATAAGACAGGTGCATGGTCAGAAATAGTAATAGGAAATATTTCTATATCTACTATTCTATGCAGCTCTGACTTTGGAGTAAAAAAATAGTCGATCCTAGAGTAGGATGCATGCCTGCTCGAGTAGAAAGTGAAGTCTTTAGTTCTGGGAAAACTGCTTCTCCATACGTCTACAATTCCTGCCTCTATAATCTGATATTTAAGCATCCTACTCATTCTAGGGAGCGGGGTTTTTGGAGTGGGTAATCTGTCCAATATTTGTGACAGGATACAGTTGAAGTCCCCACCCAGCAGCAACAGACCGGTACTGTGCTGTACTATTACCTTAAACAGTGACTTTATGAATTCAGGTGCATCTGTATTGGGCGCATACACATTTACAAGCGATACTTCTATGCCATCAATTGTACCATTAACCAATACATATCTTCCCTCTGTATCTCTATGTAACAGCGTTTGTGTGAAATTAACCTGCCGGTGCAAAAGTATGACAACACCCTTTTTTTTCCCCGATCGGTGAGATGAGTAGAAAGCCTTATCTGCCCAAGACTTTTTTAATTTTTCATGCTCTGTATCAGACAGATGGGTTTCTTGCAAAAAAGCTATGTGACAGTTAATTTGTTTTAATTGATTCAATATTTTCTTTCTTTTGACTGGATTGTGGAGCCCATTTACATTATAAGTTACAATTTTAAGTGGGTCACCCATTATCTCTACACCATCTATGTTTTGACATCTCAAAAAATATGAATGACAACACACCCTTTATGCATAACACTGTCTTATCTGTGAGGGGTCTAAGGAATATAGGTACACAATGTCCACAGAACCAAACAGAGGGGGATAAAGCAACATTTTGACAACTGTAATCAGCATCTCTAGTCTCAACAGAATGAGTATGAACAAGTAATGATGCAGAAGAATAACAGAAAGAAAATAAGTTTACAGAAAAAAATTGCGCAGGGTCCCCGGGGAACAGAGGGACCAGAACTAGAAAAACACAGAACAGGTAAATACTATGTTTAAGTACTTGGGACATAGTCCCCAGCAGCTAAATAAGCCGCTAAAGTGCACAGCCAAGATTGAATGTGAGTGTGCAGCAGGTGCGCTTAGACATGTACAAGGTAAGAAATACACAAAAGTCACAATGGAGTAAATAATATAGCTACGTAAACTTCAAATATACTGCACAGGCTCCTGCAAACCTTAAAAAAAGAATCTAAAGTAAAACAGCATATTTGCTCGTATCATCAAATCTATAGATTTATCTTCATAAAACTTATGGAGAGAGCTGTATGAAAGTTAGCCATAACGATGAAAACTATTTTTCTGATATTATTGTCTCTATGAGCTCACGGTACCTTTATTCGACTGTCTCTGTCGGGGAAATATTGTTCCGGACGTATTCCATGGCTGTTTTGGGGTCAAGGAACTCCTTTTCAACATTATGATATGTAATCCGAAATCGGGCCGGGTAGAGGAGGCCATAGCGGACGTCCTTGGTGCCCCGCAGCGCCCTCCGCACCTCCGTGAAAGCGGCTCTTGCTTTGGCTACGCTGGCCGTGTAGTCGGGGAAGAAGGCGACGCGGTGCCCGTTGTAAAAGAGCGGAGCTCTGTCTCGGGCTCTCCTCAGGATCTCCGCCGCGTCCCCGTCATTATGTAATTTAGCGATGATGACTCTTGGCGTCTCACGGTCCCTCGGTCTTCTCCCGGTAAGTGTGCGGTGTGAACGGTCCACCTTTATGTCTCGATCCATCTTCAGAACCTCTTTGATAATTTTTGCCACAGCTTGTGTGGAGCTGGAGCCCGGGAGCTCTTCAATGCCCGCAATGCGGATATTGGACCTTCTCATTCTCCCCTCCAGATCTTCACATTTATCTTTGAGCGTTGACATTTCTTTCTGTAAGCTTGTTACAGCAGACTGTAGTGAAGTGACTTCGTCTGACCACGTTGAAAGACCCCCTTTTAAGTCCAAGATGTCCGCCTTTACAATGTCCACTTCCGCTTGTATGGCCTTTGAGCTGTTAGCAATTTCGGAGCGGACCGCTTGCAGTTCGGATCTTATAGCCTGAAAATCTTCCGCTAGTGCGCCTTTAAGCTCGTCTCTTATCACTTTAGCGATTTCTCCTCTCAGTGACGATAAAATGTCTGCTTTCATTTCTTCGTTACTCATGTTTGGGCCTTCAGTCCCAGTGGTTGTCGGTGGGTCCGCGTCGTTTGTTGCCCGCTGTCTCGTGGTCCTAGCAGGCCTTATAGCATTAGCATCGCTTCCGTATTTATACTTTTGCAGTTTTTCGGCCATTCAGGATGATTTTGTTCTGGTTGTCCGACTGTTGTGATCTTAAGGTTTTCTCTCCAATATTTCGACAAATATTAGCGTGGTTAATGCTGTTTTTTATGTAATTTTTACGGATTTTGCAGGAGCTCTGAAAAGTACGTCTTACGCCATATCTTGCTCACCAGCGCCCCCCTTTTCTTTTAACAACTACTCTACCCACAGAGCCACGGCCGTTTACCAGGGAATCTGTCCCTGGTAAGCTTAGAACAATTTTTGAAGAAGAAATGAACCCGCAGTGGACGAAGAGAAGCGGCTTTGCCGTCCATCGTTGCAGATATTGCATGTCCGTCAGATTTGCAGGCCTACCAGAAATGCACAGACAAAAAGGTTCCCACTGGAACTTCTGAATGTAACTGGATGGTTTTGCTTAAGAGGGGGCTGTGTAGAAATGGAAGCAACACTTTTCAGGTTTCTATTTGTAAACGTTTTTGAACAAATCCTCCCACTGTATCCTACCACTGCCCAGTATGAACTACCGTATTTTCCGCACTATAAGGCGCACCTAAAAACCTTCAACTTCCTCAAAAGCCGACAGTGCGCCTTATAATCCGGTGCGCCTTATATATGGACCGATATTGAGCCACAACAGGTCTAGTATCTACGGTAAGCAGCCGCCGACTTCATTTTCGCCCGTAGAAGAAGAAGAAGCGCGCGGTGCATGCTGGGATAGTTGTCAGAACGCTGGTTTGTTAATAAAGTTTGACTGACCTATCTACCTACCGACGGTCTATAATCAGGTCGTCTGCAGGTCATTTAGCACCACGTTCTCCATGAACATGCTGTGCGCGAACAGAGAAGGGTGACCATCATCCGGCCACGCCCCGGCCCAGTCGCGGAAGGCTCTCCTCGCCGACCGGAGTCGGACTGTTTTGTTGACATTCCATTTAGTGGAGCTTCATCTAGTGGATGCATAACGTAACTCCAGCCTCTACTGTAATGTCTATTTTATGCGCCTTATAATGCGGTGCGCCTTATATATGAAAAAAGTTTTAAAATAGGCCATTCATTGAAGGTGCGCCTTATAATCCAGTGCGCCTTATAGTGCGGAAAATACGGTAATTTATGTTGCTCTATCACTTACAATATCAACAAAGTACATAAAATGTGCAAAAAGCTACGCAATATGCTTTTGCAGGATATTACGCATCATGAAATGGCACATTTAAAACCAAAACATGAGTTCAGATTTTTTTTTTACAAAGTCCGTCAAAAACTTAACATCTGAAATTAAACGTTTTCACATCAGAGTCCCAGAAGTAGAGAGAGAGTGGCAAATGTATGGCGTAGCTGTGATTATAGTCTCCCTGGTTCTGTTGGTGGTCCTGGCTTTCACTGAATATCAGCTCCAGCTCATATTTTACCACATTTTAGCCTCCTCCCTTCTCATGCACCAACTTTTTTTATTTTTTTCCTCCCCTCAGCGACCACAGCACAAGGCGTCACTCATCTGCTCATGAGAGCAGCCATTGACTTGAGTTTGACTCCTCATCTCAGAGAGGGGATAGACGGGGTGGAGCCAGCCATTCCACAGAAAAACCATTTGCCAACGCCGAGCGGGCGGCCTGGTTTATGTTACCACGCAACTGCGAGAAGAAGAAGATGAAAAAAAAAAAGCACACTCAGGCATAATATTTACACTGTTGCTTTATTTTCCGAATGCACCTCCAAGAGAGAGGGTGAAGAAGTGTGTGCTCCAGAGGGAAGAAGAAGAAGAAAGAGCGGTGGGAGGGATTCGTTGCCTGCAAATGCGACGCATATATCTGTTCGGTTCCCCCCATAAAGCATGTTTATGAAAACATTTCCCAGGTGAGGTGAAGTGTTCCACCCCGAAAAGGCACCTTGTTGACATCACTCATTAGAAATTCTGACCTCTTCAAGTGAAGTTCACCCTGCAGCGCCCGTTTCCTCCCGTTAAGCGGCGCGGGTCGCCCCTGCCGGCCCGTGGTCCTCTGCCAACTCCCTCCCCTTCGCTTTGCCTTCTGAGCCTGTCAACTTAGTATCTGTCTGTCGTGCCTTCCAGCCGCACCTGGTTTGAATTACTGCGCAAAATTTAGCTTTCGAGTCTCCAGCGATGGATTGCTCTTGAGTGGTACAGTGGAACCAATTTTGGAGGTGCAAAAAGAAGAAAAAGTCTGTCAGCCCTCACAGCCAGCGGACACAGACATTTGCTTTGCTGAACACTCACCTGTGAAAGTAACCCAGTGTGAAAATGGCTTCTCTTGATGAATGATGATAATTTAACCATCATTGTTTATGAATTTTAGCTTTGTTATCAAGTTTAGAATTATAGTGATCCACAATAAAGTGAAAAATCTAGCCTGTATCTTTGTTATGCATGTTCCTTAGCTGGTGTTGATTTGATTACGTTTTATGCAGACAATAATCTGTTGTACGTGTATATGTCAAACAAATTCTGGCATTGTAGAGTTCAGTTTGTAACACTCGCACCTGCTTGTTTTATTATCATGTCTTAGACTCACCACAATATCTCCTTAGATGTTTTCAAATGGACTTTGGCTCTCTAACTTAAACCATGTTGTAATTAAGCATGTTGCAATTAGTCAGTTGGATGATGAATTAAATTAGCTGGATGATTTTCATCCAGATTAATATTTTTTGAAGGAATGGATTAATAAAATTAATCCATTTTATTAATTTAGTGGTTTTCATTTCTGTTTTATTTATTGTTTTTGGTTTTATTTTTGGTAATTAAAATATCTTCCAGTTCCAGTGTGAAATTAGAGTTTATCGGTCTTTAGGAGGGCAAACTTGCATTATTACGTCCTTATCTTTGAAAATTACCTCAAAACAATATTATCCTGTATCGCAATAATTACTGGCACAATTCATCATCCAGGAATGTTTATCGTGACAGTCCTGGTAGTAATGACGCATTCCTTCTGTCTTCAGCTGAGACACCAGCAGTGGAGTTTGGTGATGGAAAGCGCCGTGCCGTCGGATCGGGGAAACTACACCTGCGTGGTGCAGAACAAGTACGGCACCATCAGTCACACCTACCAGCTGGACGTTTTAGGTAAGCATTTACTTTCACTTTAACTTGTAAAAGCTAAAGGTTATCTTCTCACTTTCAGCTGCCGTTATTCAATCTTTTTATTACGTTTCATGCCGATGATATTCAGTTGTGCGTGTTTGTAAGCAACAGCAGTTTGAAAAGTGAGCCTCTTGTGTTGACAGTTATTAAAGTTGCAGTAAAACTGAAACAGAAATCGCTGCTCCACCTTCAGCAATATGAACTAAGCTGACACGGAGAGATAAAGGGGACAAAATAAAAAATAAAAAAAATCACTAAATCATTAGCAGCAATATAAAATCAATAAGTACATTATTAGGTAAAGTAATGTGAAGTAAATAAACATTTAATTAAATATTCAATTTAATTAATATACATTAATTTATTAAATATATAATTAAATCATTAAAATATTAACTTATTATAGCTGATGTACACAAATAATTAAATATATATTTAATTGTATAACTCCATGAAATAATTTTATCTGTCAGAGTTGCCCATTGAAACTACAGGACAGGGTTAACACTGACCTGCTGAACGCCGCTAGCTTAGTATAGTTTTTTGAACATCTAGGGGGATCTTCTAACAGAGGGAGTAGAAATGGCTGCATGATTTCACATTGATGTTGGGTGAGTAGAACTTCAGCTTCATCCTCCAGGTAGTCTGAATGGCCATCTCCTGCTTCTATGTCGTCTAACTGTAAAATGTCATGGAAATCTTCCATTAAAATTACACTAAGCTAGCGGAGTTCAGCAGATCAGTGTTGGCCCCGCCCACAGCACTGCCCCTTGATTTTATGGAGGAGTTTCATAGATAAAATGACTTCACGGTAACTCTGCAGGAACAGGAACAATGACATTATTAAATTATCTAACTAGATAGTTTGCATGTTTTATTTTGTTCCTATAATTTTTTTTATGCTAACAATTTTTTCCTAAATTTTAGGTTTAATGATTTAATGAGATATTTCTTAAATTCGTTTTACAGTAAATAAATGATTAAAATATTTAGTTAAACATTTATTTATTTCATTGTACGTTTAATAGTTTTTTTTTGTTTTTTTTTTACACATTTTGTCCTGTTTAACCCTCAATAAGCCTGTATTTTATCTGTACGTCCAACATGTTCAGTTTTTGGAACTTGTAAAATTCATCTTACTTTGACATTTCCAGTGTGAGGAATGTTTCTAAACTCAGACCTGTTTTGCTGTCTATTAAACTAGACAAAATTGCTCATGTCTTTTTCATGCTTACAGTCTTGTTTACTGGCCTAAACAAAGCTTTCGCTTAAACATTTACAAGTCCTTTAAAATTCTGCGGCCAGGTTATGAGCTAGTTCTAACAAGAGAGCTCATTCCACTTCTGCTTCGTCTGCGTTTCACTGCTTTCCTGTTGCTCTCAGAATTCATTTTAAATTGCAGCATCTCACATAAATATTCAGGGAATAATTTGTCTGTCTGATCTGGTTTTAAAAAGCCTTACTGTCTATGCTTCCCTCAGAGCGCTCGCCCCACCGGCCGATCCTCCAGGCGGGCCTGCCAGCCAATCAGACTGTGGTGGTGGGCAGCGACGTGGAGTTCCACTGTAAGGTTTACAGCGACGCCCAGCCGCACATCCAGTGGCTCAAACACATCGAGGTGAACGGCAGCCGCTACGGCCCTGACGGCGCCCCCTATGTCAACGTCCTGAAGGTGGGTTTGGAGCCACACACCGTGGTGGGTTTACGTCTTAATGAGCCAGCCTGGAGCCAGGCTCAGCGCGAGATAATTTTACACGTAGTTAATCTTTCCTAAATGTCGTGTTTAATGAGCCTTTGCAGAAGGGGGGGCCGGCGGGGGCCACGGGGCTTCCTTCACCGCTCTTAATTGAAGAGCTCGTTTCTCGAATGGTGAAGCATCGTTACAACACACTGGAGCGTGTGGAAGTGAAGAGCCATTAAGCTAATGATATCACTGCAAATCAAAGCAGATTTCTGCTCTCACTGCGAGCGTGGCGTGTGATGAAGCATCTTGTTGCTATTTTGGAAGAGTTTTCCACCCATGAAATAAATTCATCACTAGCTGTGTCTCCATTACAAATGTGTGCAGATCCTTGTCTATATTCTGCTGATGTTGGAAATATAAACAATTTTGCAATTGCAGTGAATCCATTGATAAGGAATTAAATTAAAATCATGTGAATAAATTTAATTAAAAATCATGACGGCTACATGAGATGCTCATAATTCAGCCATCAGAGGAGATGTTGGGGTCTCATTCAGGCGTTGCAGTGACAAAGCCTCTTATACGTAGGAGCGGCTACGTATGCAGCGTTTTGGGGAAATTCTTGTCAGCCATTTTACAGAAGAGCTATGAACTGAACACGTTGTAATTAGGGCTGTACCGATTACAGTTTTCTGGCCAATAGTGGATTACTGATCTTTAAAAAGCCATACCTGCCGATGGCTGACATCATGTTTATCAATGTTTTTTGTCTGAAATGCTGCTAAATATAGCACGAAAGTTGCTGAGTTGGTAACAGTGACTATAGTTAACTGATAAAATAGTGGATAAGATCGGCTTCACATGTAAGTGTAGTCCGATCACCGATCTCCCAAAATGATGGAAATCGGCGCCAACAAATCAGCCCAAGTTGGAATGACACACAACTTTTTATGAACTGTGATACTGTGAGAAAAACCCCCAAAAACAAACTATGATCCTCATGCTACTTCCTGATGTTTTCTTCGACGTTTCCACCAGTTGTAACATCTGAAAAAAGTTTCCATTGCAGTTTTGTGAAGTAATCCAATTTTGATATGCCCAAAAAAAAACATTTCATCATAGCATCAAAATTTTTTTAACAAAAACATACATTTTTTCAAAATTGCCATGTTTTCATTAATCAAATGTGATTTCCTACTTTCAAGTTGGACAATTTTATGTTTAATGAAAACACAGCTACTGAAAGAAGCAACTTCACCTGGAATCCACCATTAACATTGTTTTTTTTAATTTTTATGTTTTCTGGTTGACGAGGGGAAGACTCCCGTCGCAATCCAACAGGGCTTTTGCACCCTCAAGCTTTTTTTTTTTCTTTTCTTGTCCCTCTGGAGAGAAGGAATAAAAACAAACATCTGGTTTGGACTAAGTTAACTGCTGTGGTGGCGGCAAACGCAGGGAGGGAGACGGGCTCAGCTAACCGCCGCTGCCGTCAGATGTGCTGCGTCGCGTGGTTTGAGGAGGAGGAGAGAATGAGAGAGCAAAGAGGCACCCAAAAAAAGCCATGGAAAAAATGAGTGGGGGAACCGAAGGAAGGGCAAAGTCAGCAGGGAGAGAGAGAGAGAACGTGTGACAGAGTGCCGGGGTTAGATGAAGGCTTGTGTGAGGAAAAAAAAAGGAGGCAAAAAAGGGGTATTAAGACCAAAGAGTTGGAGATAGAAACAGAGAGAATGGAAGGAAGGAATAAGAGGGAAGGAAGGTCACGGGGCTGTTTTCCCTGGATCTGTCTTCATACATCTTTCTGCAACAACACGAAAAAAGAAAAACAGCAACATTAAAGACGGAAAGACTTTCTTCGGCTGCAGTCATCTATTATCCTGCTTATGTGTCAAAAAAAATTGTCTCACCTACGATTCCTCTAAGGAATTTGTCATAACAGCACAACAGGTCGCCAAAACACTAATTCTCAAAAAATGTCGTCTCGAGACGCTTTACAAAAAAACATCATTTATTAGTACAGTAAATTCAGTTTATTTTTCAAAGAAAACTTTCCACATTCACTCATTGCTGAAGATGTAGCGACAGTAAACAATCGCTTGTGTTGGGTTGTTGACTTTTCAGCAATCCCTCATGCTGAGCATGTGGCGACAGTAGAGAGGAAAACCTCCCCTTCAACAGGAAGAAACCTCCAGCAGAACCAGAACCCGGCTCAGTAAAAGACACCGTCTGCTACGACCGACTGGAGGTTTGAGAAAACAAGAAATGATGGAGGAGTACGTTCTATGTGAAAGAAAAGTTAATAGTCACCCTACTGTTACCAGTTCAGCAACTTTAGCAACATTTCAGACAAAAATATCAGCCAAAATCGGTGTTCAGAGGTCAGATGTTTTAAATGTCGCTATTGGGGATCGGCCAGAAAAATGCAATTGTTGCACTTTTTTTTCTTTCTTTTTCCTTTTTCTTTTTCTTTTATTTTTATGCTTCACTTTTGCATTTTACGTGTTCTCACAGGATGAAATTGGTTAAAAATGATATTCTTTTATTGTATTAAAACTAATTTTTGTAATTTTAAGCAAAGACTTGTACCATGATTTCATTGCTATCATTTAAAACAGAACAGCAACAATTATTCCTAAAGCAGCTGAAATTATTTATTACAGTTAGGAGCATTTTATGTCTTAATGCTATTTTGATTTTGGTATGAAAACAAATACATAGAATAAATATCCACTAATAGCTGTTAGGCGCTTTGGATTCTGGATTTATTTAGCAAGCTGCTTATCCCACCTGGTCTTTTTATCCTCCCTTTATTCAACCATGATTGCAGCTAACCAGCTCTTTCACCGTCCGTTTTAGCACAGCAACTTAATTGTTTTAAATTTTAATAGAAAAAAAATCCAGTGTAAGACATGTTAGATATAAATCATCCAGCAGACTCTGGGAGAGTGTGTGAAAAACCGATGACTTTAATTTAAAAAAAACAAGATGAAATGGGGAGATGAATGGGCAGAGAGACGGAGTGTGAAGGGGAGGAGGAGTGGGGGGGAACGGCTCCGTCGGCCCAGACTGAGGCTCCAGGCTCTATTTTCGACCGCCGCATAATTGAAACAGTATTTACAGAAACTTGTGTGTGCCTCTCAGTGAGGACTCACCACAGCACATTCAGACATGATATGCTCTCTCTCATGTGTGGCATTTAAACACAGCTCGAGGTGGGAGGAGTGTCTCTTTCTCTGTTTGTTTGTTGTTGTTGTTGTTGTTGTTTTTTGGGGGGGGGGGGAGAATTGATCTTTGGTGCCTGGAAAAAGACTCAACATCGAGGCGAAAAAGAGGAGTCAAACACTGGATGTTCATTTAGCTACATTAAAATCTGATTTGCTTTCCTTTTATGTGCTGTTTAATAATTTAGGCCCATCTAGGGCAGCTAGTAGTTGGTATGCATTCACAGATGCATAAGAGATTTAACACCAGAGATGTTCACACGTCAGTTCTTAAGACTGCAAGTGAAATTCACTTTTATTTCTACTGTAAGTCAACTCAGCTCATATATGAATAGAAAACATGAGATTTTCTTGAGCTGCTGCTGTTTTTTTGTTGTTTTTTACAGTAGCTGCGTTTCCATAAATGTATGCAAAACTTTGTTTAAAAAAAAAACACAATTTCGCAATTGTGGTGTTACCATTAAGTTAAAAGCACAATTAAAATCACATGTGAATAAGTTTGTTCACTTAGTAAGTCATTAAAAAACATTCAGTGCCATCATCCTCCAACTGCTTCCTGTCATCATCTTCTCTGTGGTTTTTGCCAGTGGCAACATCCAGTTGTTGATTATGTGACTCGTGTGATGCAGAAAGTGTTTCCATTGCAGTTTTGCTAAGTAAACCAATTTCGACTGAAAACCATCTCACTGTTTGCCAAAACTTTTTATTGAAAAATGAGTTTCTTTGTCTAATTTGCAGCATTTCCACTAAGTAAATTCATTTTCATAATTTCAGTTTGTGTAATTTTGTGGTTGAGGCAAACGCAGCTACTGAAGGCTTCACAGACTTCGAAAAAATGCTATTTCATAATTGCAGTGTTTCCATTAAATAAGAAATGCTATGGAACTCACATGTGAATTAAGTTAGTTGATTGTATTAGTCTTTTAAAATCACAGTTCATAAAAACATTTAAAACCAACGACTTCCTGCCATCATCTTCTTCGTACTTTGTGCCAGTGGCAACATTCAGTTGTTGTGACTTGTGTGATGGAGAAAAAGTGTTTTGTGAAATAAATAACCACCTCATCCTTCCACCAAAACATTTTATTGAAAAAATAGTTGTTTTTTTCCCCAAATTAACCTGTTTCCACCAAGCGACATTTTATTTTCAACATGTCAAATTGCACAATTATATGGTCAATGGAAACGCAGCTACTATGTTCTTCCAAGACTTTCCAAGGCCTCACTGTGCCTCTCAATTTTCCCTTCGCAGAGTAATGTCAGTAAACACACCGTGGCTCGCAGTATTCTGAAACTGTCAAACGTGACAGAGAAAGACGCCGGGAAGTACTGGTGTCGTGCCTCAAACTTTGTAGGCATGTCGGAAAAAGCTTTCTGGCTAATGGTGCACAAACCAGGTAAATACTGAGCTGCTAGCAGGAACCGCCTTCACCGCGTCTGACGCTCTCCGCTGCCTGCAGGGTTCCTCTTGGTTGTGGGTCTGCTTGACTTGCTAATAGGACAAACACACACACACAAACACACACACACGCATTCCTCTACTGGGTTCAAGTAATCACATCTTGCTAGTGAGTAGCTATCATTCATTTTAACTCGGAGTGCCATGTTGACCCTGATCAATAGCAGACACAACATTGCGTTCTTAATTGCTGCCATGGCTTCAAAAGTCTCACTCTCACACACAAATGTGCCATAAATCTAAAACCTCACTGACCAAGCCTCCCTCAAACACAAAGATTGCTATTGATTTCCCACGGAGGGCATTCTCCCGCAATATTAATGGCCTTTATATCAGAGTATGCAGCATGGGGCTGTGATAGCGGCGCTCATTACTGAGGCACTTTTGACTGCTCCTTGTTGCTGTAGCATTAGTCAAAGTAGGAAAAATCATAATTGAAGTGTTTTTATTTATTTATGTACTCATAATGCTGTTTGCTAAAAGCGCAGTGTATCAAACTAAGTTTTCAAGATTATTGAGGAGAAGTTTTATTTAAAAAAAAACACAAAATTGATTTACTTATACATATCTGAACATAAATTGAGACAGTAAAACAGAGTAGAGGTAGGAGGTGGTACACGACTGATTATCGTTGTAAAACAGCATTTTCTGCCTGTAGTTCTTACTTAATAGACAAGTTGCTTTGTCCCCACAGAATGATGCTGCTACCACCATATGTCCCAATGGGAACGGTGTAGTAAGTTACAAGTCAGATAAATGGGGACAAACCTCCTCTTGTTTCTATTTTCAGTAAATAAACATGTAAACATCTGTTCAAAACACACTTTTAAAGGTTAAAAAAATGTGTCTGAATTTGTACAAAATGAAACCACAGAAGGTTATCTCACAGCAGGTAAGATGTATAACCTTCATGCACTTCAGAAAACTTGAATTGTCCTTTCAGTGATGATTGTTATAATTGCTTCAAATTTAACAATATTAAATATATTTCATATATATCAATGAAATGTGGTTGCAAATTGGGGGATTTCTATGCAGCTATAGTCCTGGCAGAATGGGGAATGGACAATGAGAGCATTTTCAGTGGCTCAGTTTAAAATCACAAGCCGCTATTACAACTTTATCCTGTTAAATTTATCACGTTAAATGTTTTGTTGTCAGCTGGTCACAGATACTTCCACCTTTACCTTACACCAGTGGTGGGCAGCGCAGATTAAAAAGTTAGTTGCGCTAACCCTAAAACACTAATCATAAATATTAGTTCTGCTAGCGCTAAAGTGCTATACCAACACAGTATGTAGCGGAAACTAATGCTAATGAGCTAAATTCAACTATGTTGATTCTCACAATGTGTGCCATTGACCAAAACTGCAACATAAATGTCAAACTTTATTCATCTAAATGTTTACTAAACAGTCAAGCAAATTAGCACTTTAATTTAGGGAATGCTAAGGGCACTAAATGTTTTCAAAGTTAGCTAAAGCGCTAAAAGTAAAATTAGCTCTGTTACTAGCGCATTAGTGGAAGTGTGCCCACCACTGCCTTATAGAAATAAATGATGCTGTGAAATGCACATTTCTTCAAATGTCTTTCTAATTTAAAGTTGGCATTACCCCCCACATACACACACACACACACACACACATTAAAGAAAAGCATTCATTCTGTTGAGATAAGCACAGCTGGGTAACGGTGCTTTTTGGTATTTTCAGCTGTTGGTGGTGGCAAAGCTGACTCCTCGGCCCTCTGCTCTTCTTCAGGTGTTTGGTGTTTACTTTAATAAAACTTTTTGGGCTCATGGAATCTCCTCTCTCCATCCTTCTGCTCCATCTCTGTTCCCCTCTCCCTCCTCCACAGACGGCCGGTATTAACACAACAGATAAGGAGCTAGAGGTTCTCTTCTTGACCAATGTAACTTTTGAGGATGCGGGCGAGTACACTTGTCTGGCGGGGAACTCTATCGGCTTTGCTTACCACTCCGCTTGGCTGACGGTGCTTCCAGGTATATTCCTCTTCACCACACAGCCTCTCTTGTTGATTCTTGTTCGTCTCTTTCATCTTCCTCTCATACAGAAGTATTCATACGGTGCAGTGTCTGTAAATCTGATTACTGCGCATTTTAGTGGATCATTACCAGCAATTTGTATTTGTTTAGCACATGTTATTATGTCTTCATTTGAAACGATGAGGCATGAAATTAAACGCCTCTGCTGCTCTTTGATCACTTCAAATCATCTGTTCAGACATCTTAAGGCTAAGAGACAGTGTAAAACATCCCTTATGCTTGATGTCAAAAACTCTAATTGCCTCCATTTTTGGAAACGGCTACAATTACTTGCTGCAGCTCTGAAATTAAAGTGATCCATGTGTCTTTATTGCGCAGAAATAAGTTTCTGGTGTGTTTGTGCTGCTAATAAAAAGCTAAACTGTGCCTTTGATGTTTCTCGGCCTCCTCACTTCGGAAGCAGTGAACTCGGGCAAAGATGACTACTACGCCGACATCCTCATCTACCTGACGGGCTGCGTGCTCTTCGTCTTCGCCGTGGTCATTGTCTTCCTCTGCCGCATGAGGATGACCACGCAGAAGACTCTCCCCACGCCGCCTGTGCAGAAACTGTCCAAGTTCCCCCTCAAGAGACAGGTAACAGAAAGTAGATACAAGATTTGCACAATGCTTTCCCTTCCTTTTCTCTCTTGTCGGTTTGGGCGCTAAAACACCCAGCTGACCCGATTTGATCCGGATAATCAGGGTGAAAATGAAGTGGAGGGGGAAGAAAAACTTTCCAACTCCAGCAGAATTCAGTCCAGATTCAGTTCATGGCAACTTGCAAAAGTATTCATTCATTGAGATTCTATGACATCAAATAAAAGGTAAACACATGGCATTCATGTATGTTCCACCACATTTAATCTGATACCCATAAATAATAGTCATTTGTTTCTTGACAAACAGTAATATTACCTCACCAACAGTCACCAACAATCAAGTCAAACCATCTTCAATTAGTTCCCAATATTTGTTGAAGTGGTTGCCTAGTCTTATTGATTTGCTTCAATTTGTTTATGAATAAGACCTTACCATTTCCTCCAGCTGTCATTTGACAGATGGAACTAATGGTTTTTTTTCTTACAAAATGTCAAAACCAGTTTCTTTGGTATGATAAAAGCGTAAGATAAAAGTCCAGTCTCTGCTCTGTATGGAACATATCTGATCAAGTTTTAAACATGCAATCTTTTAGCCTCAAAACCGAGTTAATTACACAAAGACAATCAATGTTTTTTATGCACATTTTGAAGTACCACATTAGAAAAGGTGAGAACAAAATTCAAAATAACTTCTCCAGTTTTGCACAGAAGTCTTTACACTAGCTTGAGGTAGTTTTTCACTTTTCTAAAATAGTTGGCGCACTAAAGAAGAGAAGGAAACACATTTACTGAATAAGTTTTGACGTAACCAACATTTGTCTCGCTGTTCCCTCTGTTATAATCATAAGAATTCCCATTCTTTCTCTACGTCTCCAGACAGCATGTTACATCGCCGATGCTAGCTGACATGACAGAACAATGACAACTTCTCCAATGGCAACACATTCCTGAAAACCTCTCTCCAATGTTCAGAGATGTGTGGTCCATGCTAGTTGCAACCACGACTTCCTGATTTTGTAGCCATGCATAACGTCAACATCTGACAAAATTACCCTTTGTTTGCCTGGTTGATTTGCTCCAAACAGGTAGATGGCGACATGGCTAATTTTCTTCTTCCCTGTGACATTTTAAAAGTTTGCTCAATATTCGCCATGGCATTCGGATGGATGCTCTATTTTACTTTATTTTGGTGTATCGCATAAAAACCCAAATAAATAGTTTTGGGTTTGTAATGTGATGATGCATCGTCATGTAGCAAAATGCATCGGCAACAACATTAGTATCGGCTGTTAGACATTTTTTAACGCATTAGTACTGGTCCAACAAATAAAACTTGTCTGATATTAATGATAATATTGAATGATATCATCACTAATTTTCATATCGGTTCATCACAAGTGACAAAATGTGAAAAAGTCAAAGTACAAAATCCTACATAGGGCACAAATGAAGTGAGCGGGGCATCACACACCTGTCTGTCATGGATCTTCCCCTTGTCCTGCTGGGACACTGTAAGGCATCACTCTGCTGACATGTGTTCACATTTATCTTGGAGCAGATTCAGTGCAGGGATATTTATGCCCTCCTCCGACTGTCAGTGTCAGTTTTAGATTTCACTGTGAGTGTAACAACACACTCTCTCCCTCTCACACTCAACTGTTTAGAGAAACACAAAGTGGAGCAGCTGCTTCACCACAACCTGCAGTTGGACGAGCCTTTTCTCTCTTTTTTTTTTTTTTTTGCCTTTTTCTGCTGGAGTTGCTTAGAAAACAAGATGGAGTTCAAATTTGCAGCAACTCTTTTAACATTTTGGTTGATATGAGAGTAACTGGCTCAAAACAAGGTGGAACGAAGAGTAGCCTTGAAATTATTTCATTTTTTTGGCAGATTTAACTTGGTTGTTTATTCTCTATTCATGAATTCAAGAGAATGTTTAAAATCTGAACGTTTCTACTCATATAAACACCCAGTCTGACTGCTTCGTTTACCTGCTGGACTCTGTTTGCTGGGGAAAGCGACTCTGAGGCTGTTTTGGGTCCAGCCGTCCAGCTTTGTAATTGAAAGGTTGCATACTTCTAGAAGCACAAGCTTGGACGTCACGAATCAGTTCGTGGAAAACAACAAAGCCGAGTGTTTAGCTGTAACCATTGTCTTTTGGGGACATAATTAAGTCTTGCTGGAGTCCAGTACATCCTCATATAGCAGCCTGTAATTCTGCTCTAATTTTTTCCACCTTCATGGTCTTATAAGGTAGCGGAGGGAAAGTTCTTATTGCATTTTTCTATAATCTCTGCTTCAATTTTGGGAGGCTAATCTCCCAGTTTTCTCCTCTCTCTTTCATAACTCAAAGTAAATCTCTTATAAACCCCCAGGCATGTTCTGTCAGATATTACTTTTATGCTTTTCAAATTGGGGTTGGAGATTTTTTTTTTTTTTTCGGCTTAACTTCATACTCCTCATTTTCTTACAGTCATGACTTGTTCTAAGTAGACTTGGTGTTGCAGGGCTAGAGGGGCAGAACGAGCAGACTGACACCAACATATCCATCAAAAAAGCAGGAGTGGGCCCCGGGCTCCGCCCTGCGGGTAGATAGATGGTGGGAGGATGTGGAGCCCCCCGCCTCCCTCACTCAGAGGCAGAACCATGGACCTGGAGCTGGAGGTCACTGATAGATGGATGTCCAGGCTCCAAACCCTTTCAGCCACGGCTTCATCCTGCACACAACCTCAGGCTGCAAAAGTCATGTCCAGCAGTCTGGGCCAGACTTTAGAATGTGCTGATAGGGGCAGTAGCCCAGGGCGCCAATTTATTTGGGAGGCCCAGACTTTCTTCTTTTTTTTATGAATACGTGTTTTGCATTGCACTTTATATAAAACTTAAAGGCCCATATCTAATTCACTGAATTCAAAGTTTAGGGATTCTTTTTAATATAGGCAATACTCAAGTATCTAAAATTTACAAAGGAAGTATTACTCCTCTGAGGATGGCATTTGTAGTCTCAGCTGTCATGTCATTGGTTTACGAGATTAATAATTTCTGTTTCTTTAACAAGTCTAGTTTGATCCAAAGTGAACAGTATAGTATTTCTCCTTTCCGTCTGTTTCCTTGTTAAGCAGATTTCACCATGTTGTTTTCAGAGACTATAACAAATATTTTTTTTCTTTGCACCCAAGCAGGTTTCCTTGGATTCTAACTCCTCCATGAACTCCAACACGCCTCTGGTTCGGATCGCTCGGCTGTCGTCCAGCGACGGGCCCATGCTGGCCAACGTCTCAGAGCTGGAGCTGCCCTCTGACCCCAAATGGGAGTTTCCTCGCACAAGGTAAGAGAGGAGCAGTCGGCACAAACTGTGACCATGAGGATATTCAGACCCTGTGAACTTCTTGATATTTTGTCATGTTACAACCTCAAAATCAGTTTACCTAAAACCCGCCGTAGTGGAGAGTCTAAAGATTAAAAGCGTTTTTGTTTTTAGGTTGACCCTGGGTAAACCTCTGGGAGAGGGCTGCTTCGGTCAGGTGGTCATGGCAGAGGCAGTCGGCATCGACAAGGAGAAGCCCAACAAGCCTCTCACCGTCGCTGTGAAGATGCTGAAAGGTTACCCAAATTACATTCTCCCTCTTTTGATAATCCCAAAGAAATCAGCACGGTTTCTGATTTGGCTCTGCCTTTTCCCCCTCAGACGATGCAACAGATAAAGATCTGTCAGACTTGGTGTCAGAGATGGAGATGATGAAGATGATAGGCAAACACAAAAACATCATCAACCTGCTGGGAGCGTGCACACAGGACGGTGAGCCTCAGAGACGGAGGAAGAGAAGATGAAAGGAGAATCAAGATGAATCTTTAAAGCAATGCTCTCTGTCCCACCAGGTCCTCTGTACGTTCTGGTGGAGTACGCCTCCAAAGGGAACCTGAGGGAGTACCTCAGGGCGCGCCGTCCTCCTGGCATGGATTATTCCTTTGACACCTGCAAAATCCCTGATGAGCAGCTCACCTTTAAAGACCTGGTGTCCTGTGCCTATCAGGTCGCCCGAGGCATGGAGTACCTGGCTTCACAGAAGGTCACATCTCCTAAAGCCTAAATACACAAGGATAGAGACAGACACACAGATAAAAAGATACATTCTATATCTTCTTTTGTAAATGTATACGTTTTTGTTTTATAGCAATGAAGTGATTACAATTTAAATTGTTTTAGATAATTACCAGGAAAAGGTTTAGACTTTTAATAATGCAGCATTTTCTGTTAAAGGCAGGAAGTAAAGTTGCACCGATCAGAGATTTGTTACCAAGATTTTAACTTTCGGCTTCAGTTTATTTGCATTTTTTTTTTTAAAACAAAATGTTCTTTTCTGGTTTGGCTGTAAAACATTGTGTTACTGAAAATGAAGGAGGAATGATTTCGACTTGACGTTTTAAACAGTTTTCAGTATCTTAGACTTGGTTCACACAGCAGACCCATATCCAGCTTTTTCACGGCAGACTGAACAACCTGATGCGGATCTTTTTCACCATAAAAAAGTCCAGATTGTCCCACTTCCATAGTAATTTGGATAATTATTCAGTAGTTTTGCTGTAGTTAGGACAGTCACGTCGCATTTTATCCGACCGTTATGTCACTGATGTGAGACATGCGTCAAAACTCGGCACCAGAAAAATCCAGAAGCGGCAAATCCAGACATAAACAATGGCTGAAAATTAGAGTTATGAACTTGAACTTATTACTCCTGTAAACAACGCTCTGCTGTGTGATGTCTACCTTCTTCTACACATGTTGGTCGTAAACCGTTCACACAGAAATCTGACTGCAGTCGCATTCAATTAGTAGCATAAACACCAGATTTCAACAAAAAAAAAGTCAGAGCTTAGCGTCGAGATCTGCTGTGTGAACGTTGCCTTATATTAGCAATTTGCACATGATGATCTTTACCTTAACTCTAAGATTAACTCCAATCTCTTCATGACAGACCAGAGTGGAAAACTCTAAAGTTTTTGCTGTCAAACAGAAATCTCATATTCCCAAAACCTAAATTTTTCAGGAAATGGAAAAACTTATTTCTTCTCCATTTAAATTCGTACTGCTTGGTCATCTTGCAACAAAAATGTTTTTGTTATCCACGTGCCTGTATGTAAAGCTAACCTGAGTTTGTCATATTTTCCCCTTGCAGTGTATCCACAGAGATCTGGCAGCCAGAAACGTTCTGGTGACGGAGGACAACGTCATGAAAATAGCCGACTTCGGTCTCGCCAGAGACGTGCACAACATAGACTACTACAAAAAGACCACAAATGTGAGTTTCATGACATCGATACTTTGTCTGAAATGTCGTGGGGTAATCTCAGGACAGTAAGGAAAATGTGCATTTATGTCACATGTTTGGTTTTTTATTTAATTGCAGCAATAAATCTGAGATATTTCATGTTGGGCCTCATTTCATTTAGTACCTTTTACTCATTTCTGCATGTATGTTTTTTTTCTATTTGTAGAAAGAAACATTCTTTCCACTACTTTACTATTTTGTAGGGGGCATCAATAAATTGGACCAGATTGTCCAATAATTTCACGTGAAATCCATCTTATCCATTGATTTTTTCGACAATAGTTGCCCTAATTTGCAACTTAGCAATTTTTTCAGACAAAAAAAAATTGGTATCAGCCAAAATCAGCAGGTCATGCTTTGTAAAGGTTGGTGATTGTAGAGAACTGCAATCGGTGCATCCACGATATTATGCACAAATAATCCTCACAGTATTATGAAGGTTTGTGATTGCATATATAAAAAAAATCACTTTAAGATGAAGAATTAAAATAACATTTTTTGAAAACCAGCAAATCACTCCAGTCTGAATCTAAATACGAGCTGCTCCACTGTGCTGCTCTGGCTGTGATGGAGCGCGCAGCGGAGGCAGGAGATGGTTAAACATTGTGTGATAGTTTTTCCTGTCTGATCCGTACAGAAAGGTTCTGCTGACCAAAGCGGTTCTGTTGTACTTGTTTTGCTCCAGGGTCGTCTGCCCGTGAAATGGATGGCTCCGGAGGCTCTGTTTGACCGGGTCTACACGCACCAGAGCGACGTGTGAGTTTCCGCAAGCTGACTATCTCATGGCGGCTGTCCGCTGATGTGTACAGGGGAGGAATGCGGCTGTTGAAATGTGGTGACTGAGCATGTTAGCGTCAAGCGCAGGACTTAAACCGATGGGTTCCCGTGCCAAATATCTCCAGTATGCTGTCAACCAGCCCTCAGTTGGGAATCTTTTCTGGTGGAGTTTGTTCCTAACTGACCAAAACGACGCTGGAGTCCCAGCATTTTGTTAGCTCCGTTTCCATGTGTGCAAATCTTAGTCGATGTGCTGCTTATGTCAAAAATACACAATTTTGCAATTACAGTGTTTCTACTAAATAACAAATTAAATTAAAATCACACGTGAATGAGCTTGTTCATGCAATAAATCATTAAAAATCATGACAGCGACGGATGTAAACGGATTGCGACGACCAGTTCCTTATATTTAGGAGCGGCTATGTATGCTGGGTTTTGGGAAAATTGTAGCCGCTGATTTTCCAGAAGTGTTGTGGATTAAACATGTTGGAATGTTTATGTTTTATGAACTGTGATGCTGTGAGATTTCTGCCGGAGCAAAATGCACTTTGTCTGAAAAAATCAAAAGCAAACAATCATCCTCCTACCACTACCTGTCGTCTTCTTTGTCGTTTCCACCAGTAGCAACATCCGGCTGTTGCTCATGTGACTCATGACACAATTTTGCAGTGCGGAGTTTCCATTAAATAAGAAACACTATTAAAATCTCACGTGAATAAGTTAGTTCAGACGATAAGTCATTAAAAAAACTTGCTGCGCCATCATCCTCCAACTACTTTCTATCGTCGTCTCCATCATTTCCTCCAGTAACAACATCTGGTTGTTGATCATGTGACTCATGTGACGTGAATAAGTAGTTTCCATTTCAGTTCTGAAAAATGCATCCATTTCAATACAGATGAAAAACTACCTCGTGCTAGAGCAAAAAAAAAATTTGCTGTATTTTCATTAAGCAAGTTTACTTTTGTATTTTCAAGCTGTGCAATTCTATGGTTGATGTTGTTATTTTATGAGGCTCAATCAAAAACGTCGAGATTAGAAAGCCAAGGTGTTCCCTCAGGTCGTGTGTTTTTCTCAGAGATACACACCTTTCTCCCCGTCCGGCTGCGTTTGCGTCGCCTCTGATCTAAAGCCGGCGGCCTGTCAGACGGGGAGGTCACCAAGGAGATGTATTTTGCAGTAGCTCCAGCAGCCTTTCCCCCAGCCATCCACAGCCAGACGCTGTGTCCCCAGCACAGCCGTCCAAGCCAAACAGGGGCCCCTGTCAGCGCTGCGGGGCCGTGTGATCACTGCAGACTGGGAACGGGCCGAGGGGAGAACCGGCCTGCTCTGTTATTTCAGCAGGTCTGGATTACAGACTCCAAATCTTCGCCTGCCTTTATACAGTAGTCGCTCTGAGCCAGTTTATCCCCTTCACACCGCGTAGGGCCTTCCACTGTTTGGCTTTCGGTCTGATAGGGCGACGGTTCTAAACATTCAAATTAAGCTGTCAAAAACTCCAAACTAAAGAACAAATGATCGGCACGATCACAGTTGCAAAATGTTTAGTCATATTTTAGTTTTTACTGCTGTGCAGTCTCAGCAGGATGTTTTATATGAGTTTGAATAAATGTAAGACTTTAAGTCAAGATAAAGATGTTTAATCCTTGGGAAGCTCTTCCCACTATTAGTCCCATGAAAGTAATTATTTTACTTGGAGATCCGTCAGTTGAAGATTTGTGGCTGATTTCTGATCTCCAGTGTTTGTGAAGCTTCCACCTGCTGATTCCCAGAAAGAAAAATCAAGACTTTAACACATTAATTTTAATTCATTATAAACAAATTTAAATGCAATTACTCGCTTTTTCTTGTTTTCTACATACATAAGTTCAAAGCGGAACTTCTCTATTCCTGTGTTTCTGGTACGGCTGTAAATCTGACACACAAGCAACTTCAGCTAACGGCGACGGACAACAAAGCTGATTCTCTTTGCCCATTGGGGTTCATTTAATTTCTGCCTCCAAAATAATCTGATTGGATGCTGTACTATGGTCATGTTCAAGTTGATCTAAAAGGAGTTAGCCTATCAGTGAAGCTATTCAAGGCTAAAATAGCATCTCAGTGCTAACATGTAGCAGCTATCGCAGACGTCCCCCATATCGACAATGCAGGGATTTTATTTAAAAAATTTAAAAATTGGCAAACTTTTTTGACACAATCTGCAAAGCATATGAAATTAAAATAATTACGTTCTATTTGTAAACATTAAGTTCTTTTTTCCTGTGGACGTCAGTAGCTACGTTTCTATTACAAAACTTTGTCAACATTTTAATGGCAAACACAATTAGACACAATAAGACACTTAAATAACACCACCAATTAAAATAACACCAGAATATGTTTTTCTACGCGATAATTGAAAGACATGATGCATCATCATTCTGTCGTCTTCAACATTTCCGCCAGCAGTCACATCCAGCTGTTGATCATGTGACTTGTTTGTTGTGAAAAAAGTTTCCATCCCAGTTTTGCGAAATAGACTAATTTTGATACAACTGAAAAACCAAATCATTCTAGCTCAAAAACCTTCTATCTAAATTGCTGTTTATGGTAATTCATGGTCAGTCAAAATGCAGCTGTTGAATATGGATCTAGAGAGGAACTTTTCCAGTCCTGACTTCTTGCCCTGACAATTTTGACTGATTCCAACTGGAACACATTGAAAATAAAAAAAACAAGCACTGCAGCTTTTTGAATGTGGCAGCGGTTTTAAAATTCAACTGAAACTGAAGAAATGAACGAAAATTAAGAGAAGAATGAGATCAGGCCCGCAGATGGGGTCAGTCGAAGCCATTTTCTGAATGTTTTGTTCATTCAGGAGGTGGACCAGTCGGCTCGGCCGTTCTCCACCCTGCAGATCGGAGCGTAGATAATTAGATTAAAGTGAGGAGGGGGTCTTATTGTGATTCACAGGATGAACCGCTCAACAATGCTACACCCGGTTAATTGACTGCCCATTATGTGATGCCCCCCTTCTGTTTTTTTGTTTTGTTTTGTTTTTTTTAACCATTTGGGAGTGAACCAGCAGTTTTCTGAAGCCGCTGCCACAGAGAGAGAAAGGGAGTGAGATGATGGCTTGGTTTGGACTGCAGCTGGGATGGAAATGTTCAGGCTGTCAATACACACTCTCCTGTTCACAGTAGAGTCCAGGTCAGGGTTGGTTCCTGGTAGGAAGTCTCTGATTCTCTTTTAGAATAAGATAATGTAGCATATTAAAAAATATATATGGCAGAAAACTGGGTAGAAATATAGATCAGTTCACAGCTGGAAAACGACCCATTTTCACTGAGTGATATCTGTAATGTCAGCTACTAGATCACTGACTTAATGAGTTTTTACAGATTAGTATTTTATATACAGACGACTTTAGAGGAAAACTTGAACCTGCTGTATTCTCACTTTACTAGAGGATGATTTTATTTCTGTAACTAGCAGTTTATCTGTGTTGGCGTCCGGCTGGAGAACAAGACAAACTCAAACTATCTTTGGTTTTATGTTCCTGATCTGTTTGTCTGTTTGATTCCTTTTTTTTTTTTTGCATTCACAAATGCTGCCAGAACTAACTAGAGTACCAAGCTGATTTAACCGAGTTATGATTATTTAGGATTATTAATTGTCTCCCTGAAACACACAGAGAAAGAAAAGCTTTTTTCTTTGTGAGCTTTGACTATTTCTGCTAACGGTGTACAGCATTACCATTGTTCATCTATTTTTAACACGTTGGTTTTGGTCCAATAAGTAAAACTTGAGATATGAATAACTAATACTTATTTCTATCTTGTTTCCCTTTTGGTTTGTCGTGTTTCATGCATTTCATGAGCTGACATATTTCCTAACAGCTGAATTCATGTCATGTCTGTGAGGAAGCTTGACAGCAACAGGTGGGGGAGGGGTAGCGCTGCATTACTTTGTAACATATACAGCTGGAAGAGAATTTGATAGAAAATATTTCCGCCTGTCCACGCCTGGCTCCGATATACATCCTCTGATCAGTGTTTTGTTTTTGTCTGTGTGTTTTTGTTCAGGTGGTCTTACGGGGTTTTGTTATGGGAGATCTTCACCCTGGGAGGGTCACCATACCCGGGGATCCCAGTGGAGGAACTCTTCAAGCTGTTGAAAGAAGGACACCGGATGGACAAACCTGCCAACTGCACACATGAGCTGTGAGTGAACCGAACCCTCGTTTAGTCCAGACCAATGGATGTTTGCATTTTGGGTAACTTGACTTGATTGGCTGCAGAGTAATGGGGGTGGGTGGCTTTGACCTTTGACCTGTCAGGTACATGATCATGAGGGAGTGCTGGCACGCCGTCCCGTCTCAGAGGCCCACCTTCAGACAGCTGGTGGAAGACCTGGACCGGATTCTGTCCATGACCTCCACTGATGTGAGTCAGAATGTTGGCTTTATTTCTCTTCATGATAAACGGTGGTAATGTTGAGTTATGACCCCTATCTCTATATCCCAATTTTGTTTTTGTTTTTTTGTTTGTTTGTTTTTTTGTTTGTTTGTTTTTTTTTTTTTTGTTTGTTTGGTTTTTTTCTGAATTTCAACTATTTTTTCAGAATTCCCAGTTTAATCTCAGAATCCAGGCATTAAAGCAGGTAGCAAACTGGGATCCACCATCCTTGGGTATAGAGATGTGAGATGTGAAGGAGGAGAACTAACTTTCTGTAACAAGATGGATTTTCACATTCTTTCATGCATTCAGTTCTGAGAAAACCCATCAGAATTCTTAGATTAAGGTTTTGACATGAAGGACAGAATTAGTGACCCTAATTGTTTCCCATATGCTGTTGTTATATTGGCTTAAAAATGCTTCAAATGTGTTCAAACTGTTGGATGAAACAAAAAATACCGTTGCACATTGGCCAAAAAAAAAACACACCATCATCCTCCTGCTCCTTCCTGTTTGTCGTTTCTTCCAGTAGTAACAGCCGACTGATGATCATGTGACTCGTGATGTGAAAACATTGGTGCTTTTGCAAAATACATCTGTTTTCACACAGCTGAAAAGCCACCTCACCCAAGTGTAAAAACATCTTATTCAAAAACATGTTGTTTTTTTTAATTTATGTTTTTCAATTTATTTTCATCATTTCAACTTGAGCAATTTTATGTTCAGTGGAAACACGGTGAATGGAATTCGGATGTGTTGAAATCTGAGCGGTCCTCTCGATGCAGAATGTGATTTTCCTGTATTCATGTGAGCTCAGAGGAGACAGCTGACCACAGGTAACCTTTGACCCTTCCTCTGACAGGAGTACCTGGACCTGTCGGTGCCGTTCGAGCAGTACTCCCCGACCTGCCAGGACTCCAACAGCACCTGCTCCTCCGGAGACGACTCCGTGTTCGCCCACGACTCGCTGCCCGACGAGCCCTGTCTTCCCAAACAGCCTCCCAGCAACGCCGTCATACGGACATAAGAGCCCGGCCGCGGAGGTCGTGACCCCCGCTCACACTCTGTGACAAATAATCACCTCTCAGCGAATCAAGACTCCTCAAGATATGGAAATTAAGACTTCCCGCAATACTCCTGCAGCTCGTCTTAAACTCTCCAGGCTTTTCTCCTACGATTTCCCCCCAACAGACACTTTGAACATTGAAGGATTTTTTTGTTTTTGTTTTTGTTTAGTTTTTTTGGCTGTTTGCGTTCTTTTCAGGAATGAAATTCTATTTTTATACTCTGGCCAGTCTTTTGCTACAAACGGTCGTGTGGTGAGACCATTCCGTGCCTCCTGGGATTTAAACCTCCTAGGACTGAATTCAGAAATCGTACGCGGAGGACGTGACGGGCATTTTGAAGGCGACCAAGTAGTGGTGCAGATCTATCTCCTCTAGATCTGCGCAAATCACAACAAGAATGCTCCCTCATGAACAGAATCCAGGAAGAAGTTTCCAGCAGAACTCAGAGGAGAAGCTCTGAGAGGCGAAGACTTCCAGCTGCAGCAGGTTTCCTCAGTGTTAACGTTTTTTGTTTTTTCATCCTAAGAACTGTTTTTTTTTTTTTTTTTTATCGTCTCTGAACAAAATTCCTGGTGACGTGAGGCAGATTTCAGGGCCTTTCAGTAATAAGAACAGCGCCACTTGGAGGACGTTTTGTTTCTTTTTTTCTATATCTAGAAAGTGATTTATTGTAAATATATGAATGCAAATATGTATCATATCGCTGCCCACAGCCATGTATGTAAAAGACAAAAACCGAAAAATACATTTAAAAAAAAAGTTTATTTGAGGATGGAAGACACTGTCTATGCGTTGAAAACATTGAATTTTTTTTTGGGGTGTTGCAGAAAAAAGTTTTATTTGAATAATTAACATGTATATTTGTAAAGGTATTTATAGACTTAACATGCGATTCTTAAGTTTGAAAACTTCTAGGTTTAGGTATTTTAGTACTGTACACAAAGATTTTTATTTCGACTTTTTGTAACTTATTTTGCAGCAGAAATGATTTTGTCACAAACTGGCAGATGTTTTTTTTTTTAATCCACCTTTTTTTTTGTTAGTTTGTTTACTGTCTAAAACAGAGAAATGAGAATGTATGGCAGGAGACGACGTTTCTGAGAGCGAGTGTAGTGCGACAGCCGGAGTTGACCTGTGACTCCGGAGCGCCACCTGGAGGTGCTGCTGGGTTCTGCTGAGTTCTACTTCTGGTTTCACATGTTGGCATTTGCACTAAGGAAAGAATGATGAACTCTTGCTGGGCAAGAAATAGCAGCGCATCACAGAGACCTTTCACACAGACCGTCATTCTCAAAATAAAGTGCACCTTCTGTCAATCCTACAGTTTTAAAGCATGAATATGACTTTAAAAAGTACGTAAATCTGACCTTGCAAATATACTCACGGCAGATTCCATCAAGTTATTTATTAAACAAAGATGTGATCAGAGTTTTAGGGTTTGTTCAAGCTTGCGCCTTGTCCACACGTAGCCGGGTGTTTTATGAAAACCAATTAAAAAAATATCGTACGATCGGGATCGTTTTCAGAAAAGTTTTCATCCACAAGAACCTCCACAAATACGCTACTGAAAGTTTGTTTCAACATGCCGAACCCATAGGGGGCAGCGTAGCACAAAGCTAAGACCTGTATCAGCCAATCAGAATGCTTCAAAACGACCACTACTTCCTGTTTGGAATTAAACGTGGCATCAGGACGTTCAATTGTATTGCCAAATTTGTAGGTTGTACTAGTTTTAAAGTTGATGTCAATTGTGAATCATGTCAGAACAAATATGTGGATATTTTAGCACATTATTTATCGCAGTCTGTAACGGAACCCCAAATTTCCGTTTTCCCATATGCACACACAAATATTTCTTGTCTTGTCAAATCTGATCTGGTCTGAGTTCTTAGAATTGCTTTTGGTGATATGAAACCGAGTTTATGTGTGGATGGAAGGCCAAAACGCTTTGGAAATGCTTTTGTTTTCCAAAATATCTGGCTACATGTGGACTAGGCCTTAAACGCTCCGAAAACCCAACATACGTACACTATGGAAAACTTTAACATTTACAGCAGGCGTGCTTTCTTTTTACTCCAAGCTGTGAATCACAAGAGCCTTCTGAGAACCTCAATCTGTTTTTAAAGGACAAAGAAATTAGAGATGCACCGATCAGAATGTTTTGGCCTGATTTCCAGTCCTGTTTTGTTTCATAACCCTGACCTGCCAAATCACAATTTAAGAGCTATGAACAATTATAAAACAAAAACTGATGTGCAGTTGGTCTAAAAGTGGAAGTTTTAACGTCTAAAATTGGTTTTTATGGCTTTTGTTACATAAGGACCTTGTTTAGCTCAGATTGATATGCGTTAAAAAAATAACTAAAAAGTGTAAAAAATGAACCAGTCGAGCTTCATCAGAACTTATTTGGCAAATGTGTTTCCCTCTCCCTTTTTTGTGTTAACTTTTGTATGGAAAAGCCAGAAAACCACCTCAAGCTAGCATAAACACTTTTGTTGAATTTTGCAGGTCCATAAACCTTCTTCCAAGGCAACACTTCAAATAAAGAAACGTGATGAAAACACTGTCAGTACCGGTCACTAGACGATCGGTGCATCTCTAAAAGAAATAAATGACTTTGTTTATCTTTTTAAGGGTTAGTTAAATAAGTTTAGCTAACCCTGTTTAGCTAACAGGGCTAGCTTTCAGCTAACCTCTGGCCACACTACTACTCCTTTACTTCAGATTAGACTTAACTGTTGACGTTCTACGTAGTTTACTCAAATACAGTGACTGACATGGGTTGTATAATTCTGTTTCCTGCAGGTTTTACAGCAATAACCAGAAAAGGGTTTTCATTCAGTGTAGTCCTGCTAGGATACAGTCAAAGCTCTTAAATATTTTGCAGTAGCTAACCATTACATAAAAGCATCCACGTTCCAGTGAGTGCAATGTCATAAATCTATTTTTAATTTAAAATGTGCCTCGCAGGGTTTTATTCACAGAACATTCAAAGGTCATAAGGTCAACGCTGCTAATGCTCACAGGTAAAGGTTTAGCTTAAGGGGTAAATAAATGGGTGGGTTTTCTAGTTGATTGAGCAAAAACTGCCCATTTTATTGCCTCTCTATAGTGTTATTACTGAATGAAATGAAGGCTTGTGTGACTCAGACCACACAGCAGTAAAATCAAACATATGTTTTGTGTATGTCCTTCGATTGTGTTGCGAAAAGTGCCAAATTTAGTCTTAAAAACCTGACTTTATCCGATCTCTGAACCAAATCCTGCGCCGGTGAATGTAGGTGGCCAGAAGTATTAGGACGAGAATTACAAAATGGGTTTTCTTAATAGTGAGGCTTTCTTTCTCGTTTTTGTTTTGTTTTTGTTTTTTATTTTTTTCTAACTGATCCCTCAATAAAGTTAAAAAGCATTCAGTCTGAAACGTTTGCAAAGTCACGGACGGGAAAGGACTTTTACGTGGCATTGAAGGGTTCGCAGATTTACTCGCTGCTAAGTGGAACCGGTTACTGTGCAATCAGAAACCAGCTGGAGTCACCGACAAGTCAGCGCCAGTACTTCCTTAAGTAGTTTTAATATTTGAAGAACTTAAAATAAAATACAAATTGGAGACTGTAATTTTGCTACAATGTCCAAATTGTTCTGATTTTTTTATTTTTTTATTTTTTTGCTATTGGCACCAAAATTCTGTCAGGAAAAAAAAACTAGTTCAGTGAAAGCTCTTATAGGAGATGCTTTTTGTGTTATCACAGTCGTGCCTCGATTACATGATTTAGCAAAAGGGGATTGATTGATTTTTTTTCATCACATGAATGTATAAATGTGTTTAAAAAAATTAAAATGTTTGAAAAAATGTAGATCTTAAAGGATGCATTCTAGGGCTAATCGACCTGGTTTGTTCACTAATGTTATTAATATTATTAAGTGAGCCAAACATACAAAAAAGCACTTCTGTAAAGAACGGATGGATATAATGAAACAAGTGGTGTTTTGTTCTTATTTATTCTTCCATGTTGGGTAAAAGCTTTCCCTATGGTGAGAGTATTTTATTCAGAGCTGTTTGCTTCTCTGTTTTTAAGAGCCAGAAGAAGAAAATTGTGATGTAGAGTTGGAACTTTGTTCAGTCCTTAAAAAGCTTTCCTTCTGGTTTAGTTTCATTTGTTTTGTTTTTTTATTATTATTTTATCTTTGAATGCCCTTCTTCTCTTTGTTAGATCTCTTTTGAAATTTATTTTTTTTTCTGTTCTGGTAGCAAATTTAAAGACATGCCTCACTTCCTTTTCTGTTGTGATTTTTATATATATATTTTTTTTGTTTTGTTTTGTTTGTTTAATGGAAATGAATTGACATAGCTTACTAACATTAGAACTGACTCCAAGTACATAGTTTTATTTATGCAGCAGAATTGGAAATAAATGCATTTCATTACATATCAAAGGTACTTTTTGTGACTTATGTTGTTTTCTCTGCATTAAAATGAAATTAAAAGAATATTTCCCTCTGTCTCATTGTCACAACATTCATTCTGGAGAATTACTTTAATCCTTTTAAATAGGGATGCTCCCATCAAAAGTCAGTCAAATATTTAATAAGAATTGTTTAAACTTCATTGCTGAAGTCTTTTTCTAGAAGTGTTCTCTTCAGAGTTACCAGCAGTAAATATCTTAACTGTGTGAACTCTCTTGATGTCTAAAACACGTCAGACTGTTTCCAAATGTTTTAAACAATATAGTAATTCATGCTGTTTCATAAACTGCAGCCAGCCAGAAGTACAAGTGAACTAAGCAGCAGCTTTGGCCCCTGCTCCAACAGGGGGCGCCACAAGAGCATTAAGTCCAACTTACAAGTGTTTTGCTGTATGAGTGTTGGGTCAGTAATATTTCCATCCTTTCCTAAACCATTATCCATATGAGGACGTTTGGTCAGGAGGTCATATTGGATTGAATCAACTGTTTTGTAAAGTGCCTTGATATGATGTGTTGTGAATTGGTGCTATATAAATAAACTGAATTGAACTGACGTCTTATTTTGACATTGGCTTTTTCCGCTGCTCATGAAAGGCATCATCAGTAGGAGCTCCCACCTTTTCTGGTCTCTAAATGTGTCAATTAACATGACCCAAAATATGCTTTATATGAGTTTAATAGAAAACTAATACCTAATGAAGGTAAATATTTTTTGATCTACAAATAGGAACAATCTTGTAATTTCTTTTTTTTGCCACTGTATCACAGAGGCTGCAGCACATTTTTCTGTTTGAAAAAAAAGTCAAACAGAATCAGGTCAGGTCGGGTAAGATATTCATTGCTCATAGCTTCTCCACAGAGCCACACTTACAAACTCCAAACACTCCCTTTATGAAAAACATCATTTTCTGCCACGAGCCTCTTATGTGGCAGAGTTGGTTGCTTTTTTTTTTTTTTTTTTACTATAAATGCTTAAAAAATAAACAGTTTTTCATTCCTTTTGGACAAACAAAGCCCAGATTTTCAGCAGAGCTCTGTGATCTCTGCTCTCACTGATTTATTCATCCTCTGTTGTGTTCAGCCACATAATAATCAGGAGAGGATGGAAGAGGAAAATTGAAAGTCGGATTCTTGAAGTTTGTTTTTTGACTGTTTAATGTCAGTTGTCACGCAGCTCTTTGTCTAGCGCGACTCCACCCGCTCCGCCATGACGGACGTCAACAATCTATGTGCTCCTGTAAAATCAACAGCTGTGGTAGCCTATTGTCGCTTTTATCTGGTTCATTTCACTTTAAAAATGGTCATAAGTTGCTGCGCGGTCGGCTGCACAAACAGACAGGGATAAAAACCGAACTTGTCATTTTATTAATAATCTTTAATGAGGAAAGATGGCGGCGATGGATAGAAGCCGTCAATCATAATGACTAGCAGCCCTCAGTGTAATGGCGGATTTACAGCGAACACTTTTTACAAGTGTAACAGAATTACAAATGTACTTTTTTAAATTAATATTTATAATTAATTCTATATTGAGAATTTGTGAATTTTATCTTATTCAGTCATTTTGATTTGTTGTTTTGTTGTTTTTCCCTGTGGGGTCGCCTTTCTGCGCTCTACCTCATTTGTGTCTCCTGGGCTTCCGTAGCTCCTCCGCTTCCCCCTTTTTCGTCACCGTTGTTCCGCGCTGCTCTAGGTAAGTCAGAGGAAAGTTCGCTGCTGCGATATGTTTGTTTTCTGTATGGATGTTGTTGTTTATGTTGAGGTCTCTAGCATATTTTGTTTATTATTGTTTGTTAGTCTGTTATTTTGCAGTTTTGACCATCATTGTGGGTTTATTGGACAGTTTTATTGTCATTTTTCTTTTGGCGCGAATATGTCCCGCAGTCTGTGCCGGTCCAGCGTAGCTCGTTTGAACACTTTTTATTTTTATGTTTAGGGCTGAAGTGCAGGGAGGTGACGAGAAGATTCATTTGTTTTTACTCTTCTCCCCCAGGTATGTGTTTTTATTTTAAGTTATACTTTTTATTTCTGTTTATTTAACTCTGTCTCACTGCACTGTGTTGTTGTGGCCACCAGGTGGCGTTTTTCTCCTCTTGTTTTTAGTCTGTTATGATTTTTGTGAGGAGATTTATTTATTTTTTGTTCACTTTTGTTGAATTTGGAAGAAAATGTAGACAACGTTGTTCCGCGCTGCTGTGGGGCTGAAGTGCAGGGAGGTGACGAGAAGATTTATTTGTTTTTACTCTTCTCCCCCAGAATAAAATATCCCATTGTGAAGCCTGGCTGAATTACTTCAGGAAACTCATTTATACCATCCGTTACACAAAGTAAGAAGATTAACGTTCAAATACGTTAAAAGTAAGCGTTATTAGAAATATATCAAATGTCGCATTATGGCGAAAGTATGTGTCTAACCTTCAGTAACCATGGAAACAGTGCCCCACCAACGTGTAGCCTAGCATATACGAAAAAACTGGTTAGCGTCTCTCTGTGGGGAAATTTTCCTGCCATAACTCAAATTCCTCCATACTCGTCTTCTGTACGTTTTTAAGGCTGCTCCAGTTTGAGGGGCAACGCCGTTTATGACATAATGATATAAATGATGTGGTGTGAATTCAGGTAAAGTTAGTAATTTAGTCAACACGTTAAGAGGGAGGAGGTACGGGTCGGTTTCTAAGCTAGCTATTTCAAAGTTTTGTAAATCCCGCCGTCTGTGAGTCCCAACCAAGTGTTACGTTCACAGACAAATTAACTGGACTGGAACAAATAGAAGCCACGAATAAAATGGCAAAAACAACTTGGGAAAACAATTTCAGTCGCTCTAACCAATTCTCCCGTCTCTCACTTCCGATATCCATCATGGCGCCTCGAATGTAAAAAGGATTTAGCGGTATTCAGCAGTCAGGTTTGGGTTGGTCTGTAGTGTGAAACACGGTTTTAAGTACATGAGAAAATATTAATGTCTCTATGAGCTGTTTTGTCATTTTGATTCAGTTTATCTCGGTTTTGTTTTTTTTTTTGTTTTTTTTTGTTATTTCTTTCCGCTTTGTATTTAGATTTCTAACAGAACGGTGAAACTCGCTGGCATTATTTGATTATTCCGTCTGCATTCACAGCTTGTTTGCTTCAGTCTTCATCTTTTTCTCTCGGTGCAACATTCTACCATAACAACAATCCCTCTGGGGCAGACATTTCCCCCCACATGGGAGAGCAAAAAAAAAGAAAAAAGAACCATTTCACAACATCTTTGAGTCTCCCTCTTTTTCTCTGCGCCTGACAAACTCTGCTGTCAAGCCGGTTCTGAATAAACACGTTACAACAGAACTTTCTGTCAGCCCTGTTTCTGTCGCTGTGGATTTGCAAGAGCAAACACTAACTGCTCTGTTGGCAAAAAAAACAAAACTCTGGCAAACTTTGCGATCCCGAAGTTTGGAAGAATTTCGAAATGAACTGGAACCAAAACACCACAGAGAGCAAATGTTAGTCGGTTTGTTCCTGTTTGTTATGTCTCGGCTGTGTCGTAACACGGTTTGTTTTCGCTCCACACAAACTGTTAGTTTGAGCGGATCGCAGCAAGTCTTGGGTTTTTTCTGGGGAGTATTTACAATATAATGTTGCATTCAGATTTTACATTCAGAATTGAAAAAATGAATGAAAAAAAAGAAAAGGATGTGACAAATTCCTGGTCAAAGTCTTTGATGCAGTGAGGAGAACAGAAAATAACTTTCCACCAGACTTGAAACGTAAACTCAATAAATCTCTATGGGGCGATGTAATGTGTTTATTCATTTATTGGGTTTCTACGTTTATGTCCTGATTGAAGACAATGACTGTTTGCCTTTGAATTCAACGTGATTCTGGGGGAATCATGTTGCTATAGCGACTGAAGATGTTATTTGTGAAGTTTTGTCCTGCTGATAATAATGCTAGCTAGTTCTGATTTGTCCTTAAGATTTTACACATAAACTGATATGACAGCCACATCTAAAAATTGCTTTCTAGTGTTCCTGTAGTAAGTGGTTAATAATTATTTAGATGAGGAGCAATAATTATGTTAAAGCAAAGACTAAATAAATACCAAATTGGCATTTGAAACAGTCCGTAGTGGCTTTTTATTATCAATTAATACTGTTAGCATGGTTAGCATAACAAACAGTAGCTTCTTCTCTGTGTTGCTAAAGAGTTTAAATCCTTACTGAAACTCTGAGATTTATAAAACGTGTCAGTATTTCTAAATCCAACATGTTCCATATCTGTCCCATTCAATAAATTGGAATATTATTTAAAATTCAATTTCTTTGATCAACTTTAGCACTAAGTGAAACACATATAAATTAAACACAGATGTTTGAAAGCTTTTTGTTTTGTTTTTTTTAGTTATGATGATTTTTCAATTATAACTAATGAAAACAACATTTGAAATGAGATTATTGGCTCAAAGCAATAAAAAACTATAATTACAAACAGAAATAGGAGTTTAGCGAAAAATATATATGATACCTACTTTTTAATTAAGGTTATTGTTTTCTAAAGGTACTTTTAATTAACAAAAGAGACAATTTGAGATGCATGTTTTAATTTATTGAATATGACTGCACTGCAGACATATCTCAACATGTAATAGTAAATACAGCTTCATAGCTCTTATTTTACCACTGTGCATTCATTTTTGATGTTTTGTGCTTCCTAGATTAAGATTTTTTTTATTCTTGTTTAACTGTTCGTGGTTGGGTTACAAAAAATACATATCTATGAAAATAGGTCGCAGACAGAGGGGAAATTAGAAACAGAAGACATCATGGTGATCAAAACTGCAATAAAGAAAATTACAGCTAAAATATTCTTGGGAGACAGTTGGAAGGTGAACCTCTGTCTCAAATCTTTTCTTTATTTGTGAACACCAGTTTTGATGTTTTTCTACAAATTCTTAATTGGGGTTCTAAAACATACACATACTTTTATCTGAACCGTTGAGGCAGATGATGAGGCAGAGTTCTGTGAGACGTTCACAACTCTGAATATTATTTCCTAAGCTAGCGCTGCTTCAGACGAACTCATCCCTGACCTGTCTGCTGCGCTCTTAAGTCTCCATGATGCTGGTGAGCAGAAGCAGCTTGGTGTGCGTGTGTGTGTACGTGTATGTGTGTGTGTGTATGTGTTTTAATCTAAAAAGCATGTAGAACGGATAAAGAAAATGTTATCACATCGCAGTTTGTGTAAAGGATTTAGAAAGAGAAAGGAGTTTTGTTGTAGTGCTAAGTAACTAGCATTTCACTTTAAGCTAGTGCAGGAAGCGTAAGCCCCAGATTTGGTTTTGTTTTCAGTCACACAGAGAACAAATTAGTCTCATAGCATCTTAACTGCTCTTTAATCACAGAGAGTCTTTGCCTCTCTGTCTTTGTTTGCTGAGCACAGCTCCACGCCCTCCCTCGCCGCCTGGCTGGCTGCGGCTCTGTAAACGCCTGGTAGGAGGGGATGGAGTGGGCAAAGCAGGCAGGGGAGAGTTTGCTCCTTTTCTCTCTCTCCATCTTCCTTTTCTACTCGGCCAGAGAAGGAGGGCAAAGCTGGACGGTGACAGAGGGAGAGAGAGAGACGGGTCTATGTAAACACACTTTTGGCCCGCGTCCCGCCTCAAGAGCATCCTGAGGAGAACATCCTGCCCCTCGATGGAACTTCCTCGGCCGGCTGAAGTGCCCCATTCATAGTCGTCTTGTGAGGGGAACTTGTTTTCGCCGCTAAATGGCTGTTTCTGTTTCAGAGGTGTTTGCTGCAGTGGCTGCTTTCCACACACCCAGACCCCCGCAAACACACACACCTACGCCCCCTCTGCAATACCTCCTTTTTTCTCCTCTGTTCTCCTTCTGCCCACTTCCCTTTCTTCTAGCTGCAGCTATCTGCAGTAGCCTCCTCTCAGCTGAACAGGAGGAGGTGATGGAGAGAAAATATGGGCATTACTAAAGAAGGCAAGTCACATCAAAGTCTCCATGACCCCTGACCCTTTGCACTTTGACTTGCACCTCCCCTCTGCAAGTTAAAAAGATAGTGTCATGTGTTTTCCATTCATATAGCGCCATTTATAGCACAATCAGGTAACCTCCAGTTGTTAGTAAAACGCTGTTTATATCAAATATGACTTGAAAGAAATTTTACTGCACAATTTCAACACCTTCAAATTGTGTCTCTGTCCCTTTTAGGGACACTTGCTCTTTCTGAAGCTCCACCTCCAGGAAGTCATCTCAACATGGCTCCTTTATTAACCCTTTAACAAAGTTTTTACCAGCATTGCTTTTAGAAGTAGCTCTTACAACAAGCTCATCTGATATGCAGCACCACAAGGTGTTTGCTAATTGCTGTCGGCTAGTCTGAAGGAGAAGCTTTGTCCTTGAAGGCGGGGCAAGGTTCACCCAGGTATTTTACACAACTGAGTCGTTGCCATGGGAGACTGCTATTAAAGTATTCTGTTATTTTGTTTGGCCTTTTTTTAATTAATGCAATTATGCATTCAGTTCTCAGCAATTCCTTGCACATTTTTAACCCAGCTAAAATCCCTGAAACACACACATTCACAGGTGTATGAAACAGGGTGCAGTCTGTTCAAATCCATTTCTTGTTTGTTAAAGGGTCGTTGTAGTGTGTCGTTCTCTATATGTCTTCTCTCCTGGCTGTGGACCATCCAGCCTCCTGCTGCGCCTGCAGCTGTCTTTACGTTGCATCACATCGCTGCGTCCGACTCGTTACGTAATCATTACCTCTCATGGTTCTGTTACGGGGGGTCGGGTGACCCCTCAGTGTCGGGACCTGCCAGTTCATGAATGATCAGCGAACGATTGAATGAAAAGATCTGAACACTATTTTTACAAATCCTAAGATAATGGCCAAAGGGTTTTTGTTGCCTGAATTATCTTTTAGAAAGAAAGAGGTGGTGATTTTATTTATTTTTTTGCTCATATTTTTGGCAAAAAAAATTCCTTAAGTCATTATTTTAGGAAGTTGATATGGATTCACAATTAGCAACAAAGTTGAATTAATCGTCATAAAACTGAACACAACTGTAATCCTGATATTGATTACTCATACCTCTCTTTTTTTGAAATACACATTTTCATATATATAAAATGAATTTGATTTAAAAAAAAATTTTTGTTTTGCTGTATTTCTCGGGTCTTTCCTTCAACAGCAGCTTGAAACCCAGTTTGGCTCATGTGGAAGTTTCCTTCTCGTAACGTGGCAAAACGTGAGCAAGTTCAATGGAAATAAACACTTTTTCAAGGCGCTCCTCGTTTAAACATGAAAAACTACCTCTAGCTACACACAAATACAAACCGATTGAACGTTGAAGTATAAAGTTTACGGATTCCCATGACTCGACACAGGCCTCTCCCTCTGAAAAGCTCAGCCATTTTTAATCTGTCTAGCTTCATGCGCTGCCAAAAGCCTCTTTAATTGTTTCCCATTTAGGCAAAAGCCACAAAACCCTGAGCGTTCCAGCATATACAAGCTGTCGCCAGACTGCAATAATTGTACATTTCAGGCCGACTTTGAAAAGGCAGGTTTTTTTTGGTGAATCAGCAGTCAGATGAGAGTCAGATGTGGACGTCCTCCATGGCCGTTGCACGACTGTTGTGTGACTGAAAGAAGCTATTTCTGTTTTTTGAGCAAGCGTTTGTGTGCGAGTCTGTCTGTAAAGTGAAATGTCCCCGCCGTGTGTGAGTGAGGACAAGAATGAAAGCGTGTTTTCTTATGTGTGGGGCGCTGGGCTGCTGAAACTGGACCTCGGTATGTTGTCGCTGTAAGTGTGCCAAATCAGCGATTAACTGCGCTCCGTCGAGACAGCCGTGTGGAGGAGTGATATCCAGGAACAGGTGTGTGTGTGTGTGTGTAGCTATCTGGCTTTGGGAGCTCCTTGGAGAACGGCTGCAGGAATAGACCTGATGATAGTTGGAGACCAGCGGAGGTATGTTTGTTACACTGGGCTCCTAAATATCAAGGTTCTTCTCCTGTCAGTTGCAACTGGATCAGCTTGTTTGTTTCTAGAAAATCAACTCTAAAACATCTGATTAGTTTGAAGATAAATGTAATTTTTTTTTCTTGGTTTCTGATTGTAGAGTGATCCTTCCAGATTATAACCTTCTTCAAATAGATCAAATAAAGTCAAATCAAGTTTATTTTTGTAGCACATTTCAGCAACAAGGCAGTTCAAAGTGCTTTTACATCATGAAAACATCGTACAGTCAACAATTATGAACCAAGCGATAAACATTACATTTTGTCAAATACTATCATCAAAATCATCAAGCACATACACATCAAATATATTCAATGTTCCAGTTGCTACTAATCAAAGGCAGCTCTAAGCAGGTGAGTTTTTAGTTTTGATTTAAAGGATCTCAGTGTTTCAGCTGTTTTGCAGTTTTCTGGTAGTTTGTTCCAGATTTGTGGTGTGCAGAAGCTGAATGCTGCTTCTCCATGTTTGGTTCTGGTTCTAGCCGATAAAACAGTAGCAGATCTTTAATGTGTTGTGTTGCTAAGCCGGTCAGTGATTTATAAACTAACAGTATTTTAATGTCTATTCTCTCAGTGAAAGGACTTTAGAACTGGGTGATGCGCTCTATCTTCCTGGTTTTAGTCAGAAGGCCAGCAGCAGATTGATTTTTTTTAGGCAGACCTGTGAGGATACTGTTGAACTAATCAATGAGATAAATGATAAACACATGAGTTTCTCATTAGTCCTCTAATCCTGGAAATGTTCTTCAGGTGACAGAAGGCCAACTTTGTAACTGTCCTTATGTAACTCTGAAGGTTAAGGTCTGATTTTCTGTTTGCAACTAACGAAAGGCAGGACATTTAGATTAGAAAGTCACAGATTAATAATAATCTCAATGAAGAAATTGAAGCTCATTAAAAAGCATGACTGATATCTGCTTAAAGGTTATTTTTAAGAACCTTAATCTGCCAATCGAGTCAAATTATCTTACATTACTGTCAATTTTCTGTGTATAAGTGGAGTGTTCTTGCTTAGCGCCTCAAGATTAAAATTTGTTGACTATTGCCACTATATAAATAAACTAAATTGAACTATAATTAAAATGTTATTAGATGCATTACTTGCACTATTGTCACTTTCTAAGAATTCGGGTCTGTCCTCCTGGTAAACCCTGACCCGTAACTCCAACCGTTCAAATAGAGAGAAAGAAAAACTTTTTTTGTGTGTGCGTTTTGAAGGTAGTTGGTCACAAGGGAGTTAATTTTAAAAAAATTACTGAAAAAAGGAGAAAAGTGGATCAATATTCTCTAAAAGCAGGAGCTGCGGAAACTAACAATGCTAGAGTTTGCAGCACCACTTTCTAACAGGAAACAATTGCATCATTTAAATTGTATTTTAGATATTTTATTGGACAGCTACTTAGAAAGACAAGCAATCATATGTAAGGTAAGATATATTACTTTTATGCCCTAGCGTGGTTGTCCTCAGAGCGCTAATGTTGTTAGCAGCTAGCTCAGTGCCGGGTCACGGACAGAAAATATGTTTATTCAGTGGGACTTTCATGCTAAAAAAATAAAATTAAAAAAGCTAAATAAACTAAATATAACCTATCCAGCCATACAGTCACTGTGAGCTGTTACTATTACCCCACATGCTTTGCGTCTGACCACAAACAGACAGGAACATGGGGTTTCTATAGATCGGTGCGAATCGTTGATGGACCTGAATCCAGCATCCTACAACGATGGTTAACGTTACATCAGGGGTGTCAAACTCCAGTCCTCAAGGGCCACTGTCCTGCAGTTTTTAGATGTACCACAGGTACAAAACACTGGAATGAAATGGCTTAATTACCTCCTCCTTGTGTAGGTAAGTTCACCAGAGTCCTGCTAATGACCTAATTATTCTATTCAGGTGTGGTGCAGCAGAGGCACATCTAAAAGTTGCAGGACACCTGCCCTCGAGGACTGGAGTTTGACACCTGTGCGTTACATGAATTTGGATTTACAGAAGCTAAATAAATTATTTACCAGGAGATTCAAACTCATAAAATAACATGGGTTAGTTACTGACATCACTGGTCCTGACAATATAATATTAAACAGATAATCTGTCAAATCAGAAGAAGACAGAAAAACAGAAAGAAAAAAAGAAGGGAAAAGACATGCACTTGCTCATGGACCATCAGAAGAAAACATGGCGGACCAGTGGTTGTACTACACGGACCATAAAGAGGGACGGACAATGATGGAAATATCAGAAGCGCCAGACAAAAGTAACACGAAGCAACTGGGAATTTGGTGTCATTTTTCAGCCGCGATCTGCTGGTGTGGTGGGTCTGCGTAGAGCTGGATAAATCTACAAAGAAGTAGAAAAGCAGCCGATAACAGAGACTTTATTATTATTGTAAACAATCACTGCTGGATGGATTAGCTTTAACTTAGCCACCGGCTAGACTGTACACTGACGTTGCTCATTAACACCTGTATGCTGTTTGAACTTAATTATAATGTAGTTATTAAAATCTTGTCAATGTTTGGCATATTAATGAGTGATTTTGATGGGTTGATTCATGGTGGTCTCCTTAGTCTTATTTTTTACTTGCAGTCTGAGTAAAATTAATTTATGTAAACTTAAATAATACAGGTTAGTAATATTTATCTTCTTTTTGAGCTTTTTAAAGGGTTTTACCTACTTTGGGACCAAATGTAAAAGAAAACTGATAAATAAATAGGAGATAAATGAAGATAGCTCCTCGGTCTTTTGAGTGGATTCCAGTTGAGGAAAACTAGTTGAATCCATCCTGTTCAAGTGGAGGAAACTACAAACATTAAAGCAGAACCTGACATACATTCTCCTTCTTTTTTCGTATATGAGCTACAGCTAGTTTCCTTGTCGTGAATGCTAAGCTAGTTAGCTAAGCCACAGATGACTGCAGATAAACTGTTTTTCTGTAACGATAAATTGTTTCTCTGTTATTAGCAGATTAATGACTAATCCACTTAGCATGTTGAGCAGCATATGCTTGAGATTGATTGACAGCACTAGGACCCTCCTCCAAGCTCTGATTGGTTGTTTTTGATCAGGAGCGATGTATTTATGCAGCCAGCAATAGAATCACAAGAAGTTTGATTTTATTTTGATAGTGCAATATGTGACAGATAACCTGTCATGACATGATGACCGTTTTAACAAATATGTAGAAAAAAAAACAAAACAGATTTTTATGAAAAGTCAAACACTGCGGTCTTAAAGAGTTTGATGGAATCAGACATCAAACTACCTGGAAAAACTAAATCCAAACAGTCCGGGGTGCATTTACAGGTCGACTGGTAGATAAGAAAGGAACATTTAAGCCGGCCTTTGACTGGAAAAGAATGCGATTTTGTCTTGCAGTGCTTACAAGTGAAGCAAGACTCAAAGGCATCATTGTTTAGTTTATTTGCCATGAAATTAGGAGTCATTAAGAATGGGGGAAAATGGTTCCACATGCAGAAACCACCTTCCCTCTAATGTTTAAGGTAAACAACCAAGAAAGAAAGAAAGGGAGCCTCATCGCTCCTTCTTTTACTGCTACCTTTTTATTTTTAGACCCTTAAGCTGTTTGCAGGTAGCCCCCACTGAGAATACCAACCCTCCCCCCCCACCACCACCCGATGTCTGACCTAAAAAGTTCCATCAGTGAAAAACCTAACGGCACCATCTGTGCATCCTCCTTTGGGAGGCCACAGGTTTCCCATATTTGCTTGTTTCTGCACAATGTTTTTTAATCTCCAAGGACGAAGAAACACTAATTCCTTTTCCAAAATGAGCTTGACTCACGACACAAAGGTGGCTCTATGCTGCCCGTGTGGAATTTCGAGTGGTCCCGCTAAACTTTGCTGCCCCCGGTCAAGACGGAACTGATGAAGTCAGTTTACGCAGCACCAGAGGGAGCGTGACAGTAGAAGGCCTGAGCAGGAAGCTTGGACGCGTTTCAGGCTCTTCGATGGAGGATGCTTCCAGAAAAGCATGACGCAGAATGACACTGGAGAGTCAAATACTACAAGGTTCGTGTTGGAAATTGCCATGCAGGCTTCATTTTTGACAGCAAATTGCAAAAGAACTGGAGGGAAAAAATCCCGTCAAACATTATTTTTGAAGCAAACGATTTACAAACTAAAAGGCATAGCAGACACATCGTTCAGATTTTCCACCCATCCGTCCAAGAATAAACTCATATATAAACTTCTGACTCTTGGAAGAATCCATGTGGGCTGTTATCCAGAGAGTTAACTACTAAAGTGAAGGACAACTGCAAAAACTCCAGAAAAAAACCCAACAACATATATATATATATATATATATATATATATGATAAAATAATATGAGTAATAAATTTTAAAAAATCACAACAAAAGAGTTACAGTGTCAGGCCTCAATAAATGCCAAAGAATGAAAATGAGTTTTAAGAAGCGATTTAAAATGCTTCTTAAGGTACCTTTCTAATATGGAAAGGTAGATTATACCGTAGAATAATCTACCTATGAATAGAAGCAGCAATGGAGAAAGTCTGATCTCCTGTTCTCTTAAGTTGAGTCCAAGGGCCTTTCAGTAGCAGGGCTGCGTCCTTAATAGCAGATTTATTATGGACACAGCCCTCTGCTACGTCCGTACATACAAATATGTATAGAAACCAAACAAAGAGATGTATGTAAATACATATATATATGCTGCAGTTATAGACTTCGCACTTCTCTGTAAGCCACACTTTCGGGGATTTTTGTGACTGGCACTTTTTCCATAAGCTAAATGTAACTGTGTGTTGACGCTAACTAAAAAAGCTTAACAGTTTAACTCTTGGTATGAAATCTTACACAGCACCAGCTCACTCTGCAGACGGTTCTCCGTTTCCTGCAGGTTCTCCCTTTCCTGCAGGCAGGCAGTCTCCTTGGACATTTTTTCTTGGAGAGCTCCAGCTCTCTTTGCATGTAGACTAGTTTTTGGTTCTCATTGAGCCATTTTTCCTTCTCCTTTTCCAAAAGATTGCCAAGTCTCTGGATCTCTCGCTGTAAATCAATGATAGGCGTTCGGTTCACAAACCAGCCTTGCAGATTTTGGCCAGCACTCCATGCTGGGGTCTCATCTCACTGTGAGTTGGTTTCTTTTGACTTATAAATTTATCAATTTTGACAAATTATATCATTAACCATGATATAGTTCTATGAATTGACAGATACAGGCGCAAAGACTGCTTTGTTTGTTTCCACCCACTGATTTAAACAGGAAAATCAACATCAACCCATCTGAGCAGCAGGACGTGAACCTCAACCGAAGGCGTTTTAACAGTGAGTATATACTGGATCTAACTTCAAATTTCTGCCTATAAATTGGATTTCCTTCTCTTTTCTTTTTGTGAAAATCATTCACATTTATTGTGAATTGGTGCAGCATACATGAACTGAATTGAATTTAAAAGCAGATTGTAGGTTTTTCCTGGGGCTCACATAGAGCTGCGCAACCAGAGCTAACGTGGTGAGTTTTAAACTCCTACCTTAATTCCTCACAGGAAGTTGATGTAAATATCCATACAGGTGAGTCGGTGTGTCCAGTTTGAGTGAAAGAAGGCGTGTGCGATCCGCGCTGAGGTGAAGTTAATCAAGCAGCTACAGCGCATGGCAACGTGCTGTGTTATTGGTCCACGTGCTGCCAGCCTAAAGAATGACTGTGTGCGTGCGTGCATAAAATATAAACCTATTATAAACAGATCTTTTAGGAATAAATCTGCTCCGCCAGTGAAAATGCTCAGAGCAACAGAGATGCTTGCAATCCAGCTTTAAAAATAATAAGTAATTTGTTTTTGTTGTTTTTTTTAATAATGTTTTCCTAAAAATATAAACTAGCAACGCTTTGCCTGGCGCAGGACTAGTGAAGCATGGCGGGCCGCCAGGCTTATAATAAACTGGGGGAAACCCTGGACATAAGCAGGTCAGTTTTCAACTTGTAATCTTTCCATGTTTCAGGGTCCATGTTTAAGGACCAACTTTTTTTGTTCATAAATCACTATTCAGGTTAAAGTGCCAGACCTCGACAAGAACCTTTGATCCTCTGGGATTGAATTTCCCTTGTATGAAAAACAAACAAGTTATTAGAATATTCCTGTCAGCTTCCAGCATGCTGCTTCACAGAAAATATGAAAGGGTTTGGCTGCCAGAGAGAGGATTCCTCTAACTGCCCCCAGGGGGGCTATTAATGAGGGTTCCCATGGCAGCTGTGATTGTCAGTACCTCTGGATTGCCATGTCGTTTTATTGACATTCAAATCTACCTGTGACCCGTAATTAAATCAGAAGCTTACGAAGGTCCTTCAAAGTCACGCTTTTTATATTTGCTGATCAAAACCAGCAGGTTGTGTCTGTGCATCCGAATGAAACGTCCTGCAGGAAGAAACACCTCTAACTTCCCCCAGTCAAACCAGCCTTGTTATTTTTAGTACATATTTTAGCTTACATATTTGCTGAAGTATTTTTCCCTGAGAATAAAAAAAAAATTGGTCATGGTCGGGTAACTGGGCTACTTAGAATCGAACACTGTGCATGTAAACATGGCTGCCGTCTCCTGTGCTGTCGGCGTGTGATGGATGAGCCGTGATGAAGATTAAACGCCCCTCAGTGTGCAGTGACAGTTCAGTCCGGCACCTCTGCAATGTGTGCCGCTTTTTGGAACTTTTTCTTTTTTTCTTTTCTTTGTTTTTTTTAGAGCTAGACTAAAAGCCCTTCCAGGTTCCCTATTGTTCACCGCGATCAATATGGAAGCACGGCATTTAGTGGCACCCCGAGCCCTCTTCAGGAAATTTAATTAAAATGATGAAAGATAGCACATCAAGGTAGAACACTTTGACTTAGAAACTGCAAGCGATGGAGGATAAGGAAGAGTTCACACCTGCAGCAGCAAGAACGCAGCGAAGAGAAAACTATAGGCTTCATCTTTATATCAGAATATACACTGATCAGGCATAGCATTACGATCACTAGGGATAGGGATATGAGCAAAGGCCTAAAGAATGACTGTGTGTGTGTGTGTGTGTGTGTGTGTGTGTGTGTGTGTGTGTGTGTGTGTGCACGTGCACGCAACACGTGGCACCAGGTTGGACTGGAAGAGGGATTCTTTGGGTTTTGCCATCCACATGGAGGTTACCTTTAACAATGGGAATATTCTATCACACCATTCAATTCAATACTCTTTTTTTTCTGGGACCACAATTAAATTCAAATTTGATATTGGACTCAGAAACTAATATTTTTGCTGATTTTGGTTACAATCTATGTATCTGACATTTTTTCCTCCAACAATCTTACTTTGGACTCTTCTTGAAGGACAAGTTCTAATTCAACACAAACTGACATCCAGTCTCGGCGTTTAGCCGCATGGAAACCAGATAGTTCTACATTGTTACCAGTTCGGTCTACTTATCTTTGAGGGAACCTTGGTGGCGTGATCTGTGCCATGACCTCTTTGCATAAATACATCTATATGTAGCAGCTAAGTGTTACCAGGTACCAATGCTATATGTGACCTGCTCAGACTGAAGCAATTCCATTCCCATTCACAGCTAAGATTACATCTTTGTCTGTTTTTGCAACAACAAGCTCTCTTTTCAACCACAACCACACAGAGTTTACAGTGCAGTTATACATGCACATTGTATAAATATAGTATTGAATGAACACATTTAATTGCATAATGTTTTCCTCTATTGTGCCTATGAGGAGAAAATAAAAGTCCCACAACATAGGCACCAAATGTGGCTTAGAGTATCTATAGCATTTCCAGCATCTATACAGATACCCAGCTGTCTAGAAGCAAATATGTAATTACACAATTACACAAGAGTACAGATTTCAGACTGTACTCTTTTTATAAACATGCACCACAGCTCATAATTATATGATATACATACACCGAGGTCTTTTCAACCTCACCCAATTCACAGAGGGAAGGAGTTTAGAAGTCGAGGGCGTTCAGACGATTGCAGTTTTCTGTGTATTTTCATTTACATTAGACGTTAAACAGGCCGAGGAAAAAAATATCAGTAACCATAAGTTTCAGTTTTATTGGGAGTTTATGTAGCAGAGCAGCAGCAGTGTGATGTGGGTAACAGAGAGCAGGAAGCTGGATAAAGATGAATTGAGCTAAAACCTGGATAGTACTGGAAAAAACAACAACTGGTTTGAGGCTGGGAAGCACTTCAGACCAGGACAGAGGTTAAACCTTCAACCCTGAACATTCAGCCAGAGCTCCAATAAAACACTTCAGATCAGAGCCTTTTGCATTTTGATGACCAAGTCAAAACCCATAGCTAAACCCAGCTGAGGTTCATCAAATCCAAAAGTTGAGTGGTGGATTTTAGCTCCCTCCCATTTCCTTCATGTATTCCTGGACAAAGCTTTGAACTCCAAGTTAGATTCAATTAACATGTAGACATGCTGCGGAATATGGTGTTTTTCTAAAAATCTTCCCCACAGACCTACGCTGTCAGATCATTCCCTTTGTGATCAATAAAGTATTTTTGAGTCGTAAGTAGAGCAGGTGTTTAAATTAGCTAATCAATCGCAGCTGTGTTCAGAAAATCACTTATTAATAATCACAAATAAACATCATACTGTAACGGACTGAATGTTTTGGTCTTTGTGTGGGAAATGTCTTTGTGCATTTTGGTGTTGCATCCTGATACGCTAGAGGAGCTGCTCTCAGTCAGTCGCTAAAGCAACGAGTCTGTGTGCAGCATAGCCAACACAGAGCGAGAAGAAGGAAGAAAATGACTAGTTTTGAGTTGTTCTTCAACTGTTTTTCTGTGTTATTTCCTTTCCTGTGTACTAAATTATAATGCATACATTTCTGGGTTTCCTTTTGTTCCTGGGATTCCTCTATTGCAGCAGCAAGGCTATGGATGGAAAGCAAAATAGTCGTCTGCTTTCCAGCTTTGTGCAGATTTGCAGATGTAAACAATAATACCCAATGTTCCTACAGTCTTATATCCACCATCGTTTGTTTTTGTTTTTTTTGGACATCAGATCAGTGACATCAGACAGCTTAGGTGCTGTGACCAAGCCAGCAAACTGACCATCTCACACAAACCTGAACACACATGCAAAAACCCAACACCCCTAAAAGCGCCAGAGCTGGCTCTGGACGAACCGATTCGGGCCAGAAGAAGCAGCCCAGCAGCAACGGGCCGGGGCGGGGCAAAGAGGCACAGTGGGAGGACAGCCAGCCCTGGCGAGTGCATCGCCTCTCCAAGACAACTGTTGACAAGCCAGAGGGGCCTAACTGGGCCAAAGTCCCACAAACTGAATGGTTTCCATTGATAAAACGCTTCCTGGAGGCAGGAGGGGGAAGAAGGGATGACAGGAGACGAGGAAGAGGCGAGAAAGGCTGGGATGAGAGGGAGAGGAAGACATGGAGGAGAGATGTCAACGGACAAAATGAGGAAAAATGAAGGAAGGAAATTCAGAGAGAAAAACAGAAACTGGACAAGGAGAATTCAGAACAGAAAGATCAACAGAGAAAATAAGAGGAGGAACAAGAAAAGATGGACAAGGACGATACAAAGGCATGTAACGTTATGTAAGAACCAATAAACAGCAAGGAAGTTAAATTAAACACACTTTAACTCTGAAGCAGTTTGAAGGACAAATGCTAACACTCTCATAATGTTATGTTAATGTTGACCAGGAGTCGCTCTTAAACATGTTCACTATTAGAATAAACACAGACAGAAAGCTGGTGGGATGGTTTTGCTTTAACCATGTCTGGTAAATGAAGTGATGTACTGGAGTGTTACATAAACAGCTACTTTAGCTCCTAACTTTATGAAGTGGATTGTAAAGTGGTAAAACATAAAACATGCTTTACTACTTTAGCACCATTGCAAAAGTATTCATATACCCTGAACTGGTTCTTATCTTAAGCAGGTGGTGTTGCGTATTTTCCAGGTAGCATAATCAAGCTACCGTTATGTTCAGTTGTTCTGAAAATGCTACATGTATATCAAACATAATAGAAATTGTGATATTGCTTAGCTGGATCTGACGCCTTAAAATTAGGCCGATTTTTCCTTTAAGAAGCTCCTGCTCTTTCCTAAACTCCTCCTTCAACATGTCATCACAACAGCACTTCTCCATTAAACCGTTACAGCCATTCTGAAAGAGTGCTGGACTGAAAAGTAGCTCGTATTTTAAGCTCAACAGACGCGCAGTTCCACCAGATGTTTGCTAATTGCTGGTGGCTAGTCTGAAGGAGCTGCTTGGCTGGAGACTGAAGCTCTAAAGTGGAGATTTGGGTAAATAGGTGGAGCTTTGTACAAGGAAATGCTTAGGCATGGCTTAATGGTTGCCATGGGAGATTCAGTGGTTTCTCAAACATGCATGAAAGAATAAAAGCAACACTCCAGATATATTTTTGATGAGGGATCGACAACGATTTAAAGCTGATATATATATATATAGATATAGTTACTTTTTTTGTCTATAGTTACAGGAAGTAAACGCAACACATCACCACTTACACACCAAAGTAAGACATGGTAGTGGCAGAGTAATGCTGTGCAAAGCTGGTAGAGACATAAAACACCTGCAGCAGCAATGGAAGGTGATTCTGCAGTTTCTACCAAAATCTACAGATTTTAATTTGGAAAAAAAAAAAGCAGGTAATTTGTATTTTACTGTTAAGGTTTCTACAGGAGATTAAAAGGAAAATGAGGATAAATGACTAGAAATTGTGATGAGAATGTTGATGATTTGGAGGGAGTTGTAACTATCTGGAACATAGACACACACAAAACTCTATCCCTGTTTCAAATAAAATTCAACTCCCCTGGTCTCTGCTGTGAGCGCAGAGGAGAATATTCTATGGTTTCCTTTCTGATCTTTTTTTTTTTTTTTTTGTCTCCCTTTCCATCTTTTTTTTTTTCTCCCCTGTTCGACTGCAAACAATTTTCACATGTGGAACATTCTTCCCAACTTTGTCGCTCCTGCATCAACAAGCACTGCCCACCTGCTGAACCCCTCATCTGACCGGAGACGACCGGGTCAGCGTTAACTGAGCATCTGGAACTTGAACACGGAGCAGGAACACTCTGGGTAATAATCTCTAACATCCACCGTGAGTTTTCTTTTCTTCCCACTGCTTACCCTCAGCTAATTTAGCAAGACCGAGAACTGCTTAAAGGTTATTTTCCTGTGTTCCATCATCCTCTGCTGCTACTGAAAGAATGTGCCTCTGTGTGCAGCGTGTCGTAAAAAGAAATAACATTCCTTGGATTCGGATTGATTCTTGGCTAAAGCAGACAACGAAACATGAGAGAATCTTAAAAACAGGCAGCTGAAAACAGGAAAAGTTGGATACAGGTTTTGGCACAACCAATCTGTAAAAAGGTTTCATTTTAGTCAACATTTCTAAAATGAAATGTTGACTAACATTAATTTTAGTCAAAGCTTTATTCCACAAGGAATAAAGCTTTGGGGAAATTTTAAAACACCAGACAAGCTGGGCACAAAGAGCAACAAGCAGCATTTGGTAAATCTGAAGCTTCTGCAGATATCCTCAGCGTAGGTGGGAGAATTTGTTGACAAGACAACAAATTATGCACCATGCAAATGCTTTCCTAATTCTTTATGAAGAGTAGGAAGAAGAAAGTCACGATTTAAAGAAGTTCATAAGTTTAGTTTCTCAGAAGTTCTGTGGGGACTTGGACTAATGGATAAAATTGTTGCCACCTTTGTTAATGACCAAAAAGTCCCAAATAATCTCTGAAATAACCTGAAACTGGCAAAAGTAATAATAAACATTTACTAAAAATTGACCAATGAAAATCGGACATTGCTTGTGACATTTTGTTCAACAGAATCATTACAAAAATTGAACTAATTAAAAAAGCCTGGACAAAAATGATAGTACCACAAGTCGTATTTTGTTATGACGTAAAACCCTTTGACCTGCCTTGTTGCTGAAATGTGCTTTACAAATAAACTTTGTTGATTGAATTAAACATTAGCACAAGAAAAGAAATTCACAAAAACGTGACATTCCAGCAGAGCAGCACAGAAAACTGCTGTCAAGAAACAAAGTAAAAGCAAAAGTAACTTAAATAACCTTTTGTTTGTTGGTTCTGATTTATTTATGTGAACTCAGTAATAGTGTGATCTGAACTGAAGACAAAAAAAAATCAGAGCTTTGTTAAAAACAAATCTGCCTCTGTCTTCATTGAATAGAGAGTGAAGTAAAAGGCCGACTTTTCAAGACTGTTGCTTCAGCATTTAACTCATTCTCCGGATGAAGTAAAATGGCCCTTGTGAGTGTTTTCCACCGGCGCCCCACTTCAGTCAAAGACCGGCTCCATTTCTTTCCCACTGTTGGGACTAAATTGCTTTTTGAATAATTCCATGCCTGAATTCTTACGGCTGTTAGCGCCTCGCTGTTCATCATTACGAGAGGAGGGAGAAAACCCGAGGGGTGGGGGCAAAAAAATAAAAAGACATAGTTCACCTAGTTAGCCCCGGCGCAGAAGCTGTCCACACCTCAACAGCAGACGCAGCGTGATGAAATGATGCCCTCCCCGAGGGCAAGAAGAACCTCTCCACTAAGCAGAAACCCGGGTTTAGCTCGGCACAAAGCACGAGCAAAAAGACGAACTAAGAGAATGAAGAGGGTGGGAGGGGGGAGCTGTTGCCCAGCAACCAGCGGGGCCCGACAGGTGCTTTGAAGAGATGTTGAGTTCATCCAGTTGTTCTTGTTCTTCTTCTGTTCGACACATGTATGGGCATCTGCTGCTCTCGTACAGCGACAGCTTTGTCTCCCGGCCAAGAAGTGCAGACAGGTTTCAGGAGTGGAACAAATAGCAAACATGTATTTACCACTAACCTCACGCTGACGGTGAATTAACGCGACAACCTCACGTGTTTCAGATTAGCAGCAGGTGAGGTTAAGGGAGCCAGGTCTGACGGCGCAAATGAAGCGGTAACAAAGATGGAAGATTCCTCTGAACGAGAGAGAGGAATTAGGGAGCGGCTGGATTTCATCTGTGAAAAGACTTTGTTAAAATTTGATTTAAGCTGCTGTCACGTTAGCGGCTTTTTGGTTTCAAATGTACGCAAAACTCTGGTAATGTTGACAAAAAAACACGATTTCACAATTGCGGAGTTTCCAATTAAATAAGAAATTAATTAAAATCACGTGAATAAGCTTGTTTAAGCGATAAATCATTAAAGATCATGGCAGCGACAGATGGTAACATGAGATATATTCATATTTCAGTCATAGCGCTTGCGTTCATCATATGTCAGCCATCAGAGGAGATGTCGGCGTTGAATTCAGTATCCGCGGCTAATTGTGAGCGGCTATGCAGAGTTTTGGGGAAATTGTAGTCTGCCGTTTTCCATTAGAGCTGTGGATTCAACATGCTGGAATGACACAACTTTTTATGAACTGTGTGAAGCTGTGAGCGCTCTGGTGGATCCAGCTGCACTTTGAAAAAATCAAAAACAAACTCCCACTACCTGTTGTCTTCTTCAGTTGTTTTTTTTTTCCAAAGTACATCTATTTCCATGCTGTGAAAAAAAAACTCCTCACTATTGTGCAAAAACATCTTATCCAGTTTTTTTGGAAATGGATGTGGTTCCGTTAAGCAAATTTATTTTCATAATTTTAATTTGTGCAGTTTTATGGTTAACAGAAACACAGCTACTGTCTTTTGAAGCCAAGTGAAGCCCGAAAAGTGTCCGACCTTCCAGCTACCGTTCCCTGACCTTTTCATGTGCTACTGCCACAGAACACGAAGCACAGCACTGAGAATAATAAAAGATTTAAAGTAAAATTTCAAAATATATTTATAAAAAAAACAAAAACAAAAGAAGGTCTGTATTGGGCAGCAAAAATGGGAATGATGACACTTCCTTTAAAGTTGTTCTGTTCCACCCGCCGGGTTGAGCAGACATGGAGGGTTTTACAGGTAAGTAGTCGGAGGGGGTGGATTAAAATGCAGCAGAGGAGCGAAGCCTGGAGGTCAACTTGACTGCCAAGACACGGCCTTTAATGCTCGCTCTGACTTCCTTTCATCTGCTGCTCCAGCCTGAAGAAAGAAGGTGGGGAGGCTGAGGGGGTTGGGGGGCATCTCAAGGGTAAAGCGGGACGAGTGACAAAATGCATCCAGGGTGAGAAAGTCAGGGTGGGATTAAATCGTGGTTAATCTGTCTGATGTGGAAGGCAGCTTTTTTTTGATCCGCTGATTAACATTCATCACAGATTACATCACACTCAGACTACTTGGGAATTTCTTAGCAGCAGTCTGAAGTTGTCAAAGTGTATTTTTAGGAGTTCAAGCTGCCTCACACGGATTCACTGACTCTTACATCACCCTGAGAGGACTGAAAAACTCTTTTAGTTGGAGACGTACAGTAGACGCTGGTGCCGTTTCACACGTTTCCGCTGTGAGGTGGACAGTGGGGAGGTCCGAGTGGGCGCAGCTGACAAGAAGCACAGCTGCCCAAAAGACAAAGACAGTGGAAAGGAGCCTGCCAAAGATAAGTACGGGTGCACTGTAAACACAACCCGGCATGTGGAAGCTGATGTGCTTCCACAAACTGTATTTCTCACTTTCGTGGAAGATGTTTGTGCAGGTAGTTCCTCCGGTTACACACTTGTTATTTTAAAGTAAGTCCAGTAGACTCGGTTCGATAGAGGACCAAAGTTGCAACATTTGCATTTCCGTTACAAATGTGCGCAAAACTGTCGACATTCTGCTAATGTTGAAAAAAAAATAAAAATTTCACAGTTAAGATGTCCACAATTAAAACCACACGTGAATAAGTTTGTTCACATAAGACAATAAAACACATGACATGCTGTCATACTCCAACTACTTCAGGTCGTCTTCTTCGTGGTTTGTGCCAGTGGCCACATCTTGTTCTTGATCATGTGACTGGTGTGATGCAAACAAAGAAGTCCTTCCATTGCAGTTTTGTGAAATAAACCAATTTTGATACGGCCAAAAAAAAACAACAAAAAAAAACATCTCATCCTAGAGTTTAAACCTTTTATTGAAAAACAAGAATTAGAGTGACATCATCCTTCAACTACTTCCTGTCTTCTTCTGTGTGGTTTCCTCTGAAGAAGACGACGTCAGATTTTAGCAGTTGTAGGATTTCTCCTTTTACTTTGGCTAAAGGCCACGTGTTTTGGTTGTATTTACCCAGAATCCTGTGCACTATAGTCTACTTCCTGCTTTTGGAGCGGTGTGTGGTCCGCTTGCTTTCACACATTCGTTTGAACTACACTGAAGTTCACCTCAGCCAAATCAAGACCTAGTTTGTAGACGGACCAGAGTTTTTTGGTCTGCTTCAGAGTTCAATTATGAGTTCACGCTTCCCCTAAACAAACCCGACTTTCCAGACAAACAAACTGTGGTCTGATTAAGGTGGACTAAACAGGCTGCAACAGTGTAAGACTCAAATTCAAAATGTGCGTTTAAGTTATTATCATGTTGAAACATTCAACTGTGTCCAAATACCCAAACTGTCACCTCCAATGAAACGAGATTGGCCAACGTGACCATGAGCAACCCGACTCTGAAACTCAGGCTCAGCGGATGTCAACCAAGAAGTAAGTCACTGCCTCCAAAGTCAACACCTTCAAGCATGTGAGAAATTTGCAGCTCCCTACATGGACGAACCACATGCTTCTGCAGCGAAGCTTTACGGTTGGATTAAAGATTGAACCGTTTGGCAACAGCACCAAGCAAGAGCAATGATGAAGTTGGACAACCTGGACATTCATTACTTGTTTGAGATGGAGAATAAAACATGAGTGGCTAAGAAACTGCCAGTTAGACAAGTGAGCAAATATGTAACTTGCATGAAGTATTTTAAATGGGGGGTATTATGCAAAATCGACTTTTTTATTTTTTTATTTTTAAAGCTTTATAAACTGTGATGTGATTCTCTCATCAAAATCATACCTGGAGTATTTCTTTGATTCTTTAATGCTTGTTTGAGAAATCCTTGAATCTCCTGGGAAGGCGGAGTGTCTTAAAGAGACAGAGGCCAATTTTAAGGAGTCAGAAACAACTGGGAGGCAAAGTCCAATTTCTTTTAAGCCATTTCTGATATATGCAGCATTTTCTCAACAACTGAAGGAAACATTGTGACTTCATTGTGCTATAAAGTGGGACTAATATGGGACCTTTAACTTTACCCCACATCAACAGGCAGATGACTGAAACATGGACATATTTAGAGTTTGCAACAGGACAGTGATAAGAAACACATCAAAATTGGTTTTAGCATGGATAAATTATGCAATTAAAAAAGAAAAAAGTTTGGTAGAGTGGATGTAAACTTCTGACTATCCCTGTGGAAGTTTTTTTTTTGTTTTTTTTTTCCTAGTGCAACGAGGTTGGAATAAAACAAAAAGTCAGCGCAGTGTGCAGACGTAAAACTCCACTCCAATTAAACAGCAGCTGTGGGAAGCGCAGCTGCGTGCTTCTAAATGCATAACGTGAAATATGTAAAAGACAGAGAGGGGTGGGAAACGGATCCGGTTCGGTCAGGGAGCGGGCCTGACACCGGGCTAAAGATGAGAAGGTGACACTGAGGGGAAGAGGAAGGAAAAGGGAAGCAGAGATTATGTTTATGAAGCGCACTCATTATGTAACATTATAGGGCCACAGTTGAATCACAGCCATTCCTGGAATTACTCCATGAGTTCACATGGAGTAAAATGGCAGCCGTTGTTTTTCCAGTGTGGCAGCTGTCAGCCGCGCGGTCACTACGGGTTGCGGCCTCCGATGGGGCACGACATGGGCGGTGATGGAGGGGAATGAGTTTGGGGAGGGGCGTGAGTAAAGCAAGATGCAAACCCCCCTCATCCCCTCTCATACAGAGCCGTCATTAAATGTGTCTCCTGGTGTATTTAATTACACTCAGGCTTTTCTTCTGGAGTTGCTGAGGAGAAACTTACAGTTGGTTGAATCATCTCATGAAACATGATTTCTTCTTCTTCCTCTTTGTTAGACTCATAAAGTTGATGTTTTGCCTACATCACGAATGAGTCATGACTGAATCTCTAATTTATGTTACCAGATGACCTTTAGATATTGGAAATCTGTATCTAACCTTTTGATAAAAAAAAAAGTGGAATTTCAATAAATATTGCACAAACCAACCAACAAAGAAATTTAACAATCCTTTTGAAGAGAAAAGGTTTTAAAATTTTATCTTGAAAACCAACTGTTGATTCTGTAAATGAATCAACAGTTAAAAAAAAAAAAAACCTTAGCTGTGGCTAGCTACGACATTAGCATCCGACATTTGTAAGATTAAATGTTCCTTTCTGAAATAAACCTTTAAGCAGGTATTAAGGATCCTTTTCATTAAAAATAGTTTTGTATTGGTGTGATGTAATATTCTAACTGGTATAGTTTATACATACTACTAATGTGTGTTGTGTGGTATCATTGTCAGGTTTTTCTAACTAAAAATACCAAAAACTGTTAAAAATATTCATGTCTAGTCTGCTGTATTGTTGTACATTCAAATGATTATAATCTTTCTCATTGTGAACAAGATAACGGGTTTAGGCTTAGACACAATGATATATTGACCTGTGAAACACTAAGAAATTGATTAGTTAAGAGGTAAATACAGCTGAAACCAGATATTTATATGCATTGCATAAAATAAGACAGATAATTCCTTTTTTTCACTGCCTGATATTAAACATTGGAGCTCCAGAAGTTGGAAGCTGCTCATATGTTTGAGCAATTTACAGAAATCATGGGAATGTCCAGTTATTACAGCGCTTTGGAAGGAGCCAGACTGCATCCCAGTGATGGATGTGTTTCAGCTCAAAGTGTGTGTATAAACCCCTGAACTAAAACGAAAGACCTTGTAAAGGCTTGACTCAATCTGATAAAAAACTCTCATTATATACATCAACACAGTTTCTGTACTTACACTGGCTGGAAGCCATCGCTCCAAAACCAACACCAACACCAGTCTACAGTTTGTCAATGCACCCAGAGGCTTTACATGTGGAGGGAAAAGGCTGAGGCTGCATCATGATGTGGTGCTGCAGGAGGGACTGGTGCGCTTTATAAAGCAGATTGCATAATGAGTACAGGACAATGGCCGACAGTCATTTTGGTTTCATCAGGAGTCTTAGTCTGCTATATTTTACAAGATCTGCTTCATCCAGATGATCTGGATCCTTGGATATGAGGAAATAGTTGCTTCGTGGAGGCGTGGCCTCTGTCAAAGTTTGAAATGATTTGGATCTAATTTTACCCAATCGCTAACGTTTGGCCATGACATATTGTGAAAGTTTGATGAAGCTTACTGGCAGTTGTGTAAACAATCCTGTGAGGAATAGGTCTACAACATTTTTGCTAGCAATAAGACGAAATTCAGCCGGAGAAATGCAGCTCAATGGGAGAAATCCTAGACGGAGGACGGAAGGGAGATGAGAATCAAGTGGAATGGCCAGGCGAGTTGTAATATACAGTTTTAGAAAAATAGTATGTCCAGTTATGTCTAAACATTATTATAACCAGTTATAATTTATGGAAACACTTAACTCGAAGCAGAAATAAACTGACACTATACTGGTTTGTATATAAAAATACACAGGAAATATTGTTCTGTGTTGATTTTACTGATGCTGTAAGAAAGAAGTGAAGGTATAATAAGCATGTGCTTCTACCTACACTTTTCTCAGTCTACACTTCAACAGGAATTTAAATATTTATTTCTGTACTAGCCTTTTGTGATGGGGGGCTCAACATAGTGTGTGGGGGGGTTTTTTTAGACTTATGTGCGTATGGAAAGGTTAAAAATTACTAAAACTAAATAAATAAATAGAAAATAGTATAAGGGTACAAAGTGGAAGGAGGACAAGATGACAGCGTGGCAAAGTGTCATGGAGTCATTCTGAAGAGATCAATATGCTACCTGAAAACGTTCTTATGCTCCATGTCTGGCGCTTAAAGAACTAAAAAGTACAACAACAATATTGGACTAAAAGTTTTGTGGTGACTCTTGACGCTTAGAGACTGGACATGGGATCTGGACCCTAAACACTCAGCCGTCCTAAAGTCGTGGCTAATCCTGCCACTACAGGCCCATGTCAGCTGTCTGTGCCCCCTTCCAGCTGTCTCCCTAATGATATAGCTAATGAGACATCTGGGGGGTCTCGAGCTCTCTCTCTCTCTCACACACACACACACACACACACACACACTAAAACAGCATGAGCTGAGGGGGGGAGGCGAGGGTGGGGAACACATCAACTTTCCCACATGTCCCATGCGGAGCGGTGTGACTAACTCTTTGTTGCTCTTTCATCAAATTTCATCAACAGCTCCTTGAGGTTCTTTGGTGCTGCGCTAGCACAACTCAAGAGGAAGAGAGGAGTGAGCGTGGCGTGGAGCCAGAGCAACGGTTATCCATGAAATCAAGCAATATTGGAGATTCGCAAGCGCTCAGACACTTGAAAGGGTAAGCCCGAGTCGATCAGTCACATCTACTGCAGCAGTGGTTCTGCATAACGTCATGGCCGACACGTTAAGCCTCCAGCTTTAATTCTTATTCCAGTCGTGATAATCTTAGGATTCTCATGAGTCCTTGTGAGGATGTGGGTCGAGTGTATCAAGGGAATAAATCTACTGTACTGGACGACTGAGCTGTTACTGCAGATGGATTCATTAGAGGAGAAAATTCAGAATTTTTCAAATGAGGGTGTGGTCAGTTCAGTTCAAACATACTTTATTGATCCCAAAGGGAAATGAAATGTCATTGTGACTCATTTAATTAAAGGGGTAGTATTATGTAAGATTGACTTTTTTTGAGCCTTGCATCATGTTACAAGGTTCTTCCCTCCACAAAAACAAACCTGGAGTGTTGCTTTGATTCTTCCATGAATGTTTGAGAAATCCTTCCGTCTCTATGGCAACCATTCAGCTGTTCAAAACGCCTGGGTGGACCTAGCTCCGCCTTCAAGGATGAAGCTCCTCTTCTGAGCATCGTCCTCACAGAGCAGCGACCCCCCCACTCAGCTCCTTCACACTAGCCAGCAGCAATTAGCAAACACCTGGTGGACCTTCTCAGCTCACGCCGGTTAAGATCGTTGCTAAAGGGTTAATACAGGAGTGACGACTTCCTGAAGGCGGAGTTTCAGAGGGAACAAAGACTGAGGCCCAATTTCAAGGCCTCTGGAAGTAAAATGTATTTTAATTCATATTTGACACACATTTATGCAGCATTTTATAACAACTGAAGGTAACATAGTTTGAAATGTGAGACAGACTTGACTTTGACGAGAAGTCTCAGCATTTAATCTCATGCCAGGCGTGTTTTGGAGCAGGCAGGAGGAAAAGTAAGTCACATTCACCATTTAAACCCAAGAACTCCTCCCTACGGATCAAAAATATAAATCAAAACTTCTTCCTATACAACTCAGTGAAAAGGGTTTCAAAAATAGGATCATTTTATATGGAGCATGTGTTGTTTTTTTTGTTCTCTGCCTCAGGATAAGAAAAAGAATCCCACCCCATGAGAGTAAAAGCATTGTGCAGCCTGTCCACAGAGGGAAAAACTGCATTTCTCCAAGGTGAGAGACGGTGGCTCGCTGCTAACTCCGAGCCGTCTCAGAGCGACTGAAGGAAACTTGACAGCTGGGAAATTAAAAAGCTGCTTTAAGCTCGACTGTCTGCGAGCGGAGCGGGCCGGGAGATCTGTCATTCATCCTTCTTCTTCTGCGTTTGAACATACAAACAAGTGATTTAGGACTAAATCTCTCAGGCATTGTGTTCACATGAATCAGCAAGCTGCAAATACAAAAAACAAAAGAAAAAAGAAATGTGGACAGAACTCCAGCAGTGGCATTGTTTTTCTCTGTTTTTTTTTTTTGCTCTTCTCCAAATGACACTCCATATTGTGTGTGAGCACAGTGCCCAGGCGGTGGCTTCGCTCTGGCTGCGTAATGAAAACAAATAGCCCAGAAACGCAGCGGCCGCTGCAGCCTCATCCATCCCCTTCTGATAAACAGCACATCTCCACACCTCCAAACTGTCCTTGAAGTCACACCTTCAGATCAGACATGAGTCCCTGAACACATTTAGCCAATAAGTCAATTCTAGAAAAACATATTTACAGCTGCATATTTTTCTGCATCACTCAGGAGAGAGAGGAAGAAAAGCACAAGAGAAGAAATCCTTCACTGAGCTTCGTGAAAGAATTAGCACTCCCATTCCTGTTGTTTTGCTTTAACACAGTCACAAACTTTATCCATTTTACGTGTCGTTCAACTCAACATTTTTTCCTAATAAAATTTGAGAAATTAAAATGGCAGTGTTATGGGAAATTATATTTCTTTGAGCTTTACATCATGTTATGTTATTCCTTCATCAGAAACGCACCTGGAGTGTTGCTTTGATTCTTTCATGCATGTTGGAGAAATTGTTTAATCTCCATGGCAACCATTGAGTTGCACAAGAGGCCTGGTAGGACCAAATGACCAAATTAAAAGTGGAGGCCTTTGATGACAGAGCTCCTCCTCTGAGCTGCAGCTTCCAAACTTCCGCCTCACAGATCAGCCTTCCTCCCACTCAGCTCCTTCAGACTAGCCTGCAGCAATTAGCAAACACCTGGTGAGCTCATTATAAGAGCTACTTCTCAGAGTGAAGCTGGTAATCCTGGCCCTTTAATTTCTGTCCAGCCTCTTTCTCATTTGGAGGTGAAAGTCATTTCTGATCTCTACCAGCTTTGAACATCTACAGGCTGAAATGTCTGCCTATTTTCTTAAAAAAGAGCTCCAGCTCAGTCAGACTGAATCAAGATTCCTCACTCTATTCAGGTCTGAGTCTTTGACTGAGCCATTCTAATGCAAAAATATGATTTAAACTAAACCATGCCTCTGTTGCTCCGGCTATATGAAATGAATTTAGACTTAAAACAAGTTCCTATTTGTTGCTGAAAAGTTACTTGTAAGTTAGTTTAGTCTTATTTCAAATGTACTAAGATATTTTTACTAGAAAAAGTAGAAAAAATACTTAAGATTTGGTGCTTTTGCTGAGTAGAGCGTGAATCTTTGTGAATATTTGTGCAGAATCTTTGCTGCAGATTTGACCAATTTCCTTTTTACATCTCCTCCTCTCTGCTGGCTTCCCTGTCTGCTTTTAAAACATGTTAAAAAAAAGAGTGTTTCATTTTTAATAAAATGGTCAGCACGCAGGAAATAACACTGAATAGCAAAACAGCTGCATTTTCTAAAGGGGCATTTTGTCACATAGACATGAAGCAAAAAAAATCCATTTAAAATCCATCTTACTGGGTTGAAAGTGAAAATGCAGCAACATGAACAGAAAGAATGCCTGCACAATTAGGATCACTGAAGTTTATTAATAATGCTTAATATATATCTCTAAATATCTATTTTTATTTCAAATATATATCTATATTTACAAAAAAGTGTTTTGTACAGTGTTTGGTTCATATCTGCTCTGATGTGTTTTCTTCAGTAAACTGTCCTTTTTAGAGTGGATACTCTACTATTAATGTAGTTGGCAAATAATTTAATAATTCATCACGATTAATCTGATTAGATTAGTTTTACAGTACATCTGCAGTTTAGACATTAACATATGAAAGCAAATATTAAATACAAAATAACCAAGTTAATTTGTGTACCTGCTATTAAAGTTCATTTCCATCGGGTTGAAGGTGGTTTCCAAATTCTCAAAACCACTTTGATTCCACCACTGTTTGACTTTTACCAACAATAAAACTCACTTTGAATAAGAGCTTTGATTATGGAGGAAGAAGACAGAAAACAACATGAGGCTGAACAATGACAGATGCAGAACCTCTCAGTCCTTCCAAAAACAAAGACGTATCCATAAGAGTCTTTGTTGTTCCTGCTGTCCTGGGTTTAACTGCGCGCTTTTCATTTCTCCCTTTTCATCCGACCTTCGCAGGATTAAATTGAAACTGGATTTGTTTTTGTTCTTCTGCGAGCTGAAGGAAGTAAACAAGGAGCAGGACTGCTGCTGGTGGAGGTGGAGGTGGGGATGAGCGCTGGATCCAGACCGCGTCACTCACTATAAAGTCTTCTTTCTAGTTCTCATCAAGAGCAGCAGCAGCAGCTTGGCAGCTTTCCACCACATAGGTTCATGTGTGTGTGTGTGCGTGTGCGTGTGTGTGTGTGTGTGTGTGTGTGCGTGCGTGCGTGCGTGCGTGTGTATGTGTGCCCTTCAAACTCCCACAACAAAGAAAGAGAGAGTTTGACAGAGAGACAGAAGGAGGAAGCAGCTCCACCTGTCCTCTTACCTGCTGAGAAGGACAGAGGGGGTTTCCCCTCCACTAGCTCCGACTCTAATCTCCTCAATGATAAGATGAAAGACAGACGGACTGATTCTTCCCTCTGCGCCGACACTCAGGACTACGCTGACCTAGATGATGAAGGATACCATCGTTCCCACCTTCCTCGCTCATTGCAGGGATGTACAACTAGTAAAGGTCGGCTTCCAGCCAGCGATTATATCCACAACAAACGTATGTAGTTTGTCTTACTTAACATGTTTTTTGTTTGTTTGTTTTTTTTAAAGGGCCATTATTATGTATTTTCCAGGCACATACAATTGCTTTATAGCACAATAACTTAGCTATCTTACCTTCAGTTATAAAAATGATAAAAATAAATTTGACTTTGAAGTTTAACTCTTTAAAATTGTCTCTGTCTCTTTAAAAACTCCTGCTCTTTCTGAAGCGCCGCCACCAGGAAGTCATCACAACTTGGCTCCTCTATTAACCCTTTAACAACGTTTTTGAGCTCAGCTGATGTGTAGGTCCTCCAGGTGTTTGCTAATTGCTGCTGGCTAGTCTGAAGGAGCTGAGTGGAGGAGCTGCTCTGTGAGGCGGGAGCTCGTTAACCGCAGCGCCAAGGAGGAGCTTCACCTTGAAGGCGGGGCTAGGTTCACCGAGGTGTTTTTGAACAGATGAATGGTTGCCATGGAGATTAAAGGATTTCTCAAACATTTATGAAAGAATCAAAGCAACACTCCAGGTTTGTTTTTGACGAGGGATAACATCTTAACATGATGTAATGTTCAAAAATGTTGATTTTCCATAATAGTGCCCCTTTAATTAATAGATCAAACGTTGCCAGTTTTGGCTTTAACTCAAATACGCTTTTCCACAAAGAGACGAGAAAAACAAAAAACTATGAGATCACTTTGTAGATATACAAAGTGATGTATGTCTGCAAAACTGATGAAGACAACATGGAAAGCGTTATCTTCACAGCGAAACATGGTGCTGCATTTGTTTAGCTTGTATTTACCCAGAATGCCCTGCACTGTGGTCCACTTCCTGCTTTTGGAGCGGCTCTCATATGCATTGAAACAGCAACACAGTTCACTTCAAGGTCTGTAGGTGGACCAGAGTTTGCTTCTTTTAAGTCCAATCAGAGTTCGATTACACATTCAGACCTTCATAAGCGAATCGGACTTCCTGTTTGGTTCTTTGAAAGCGGACCGAACAGGACTGGTGTGAACAAACCCTTAGAAAAGGCGGAAAAAAGGTTTTACTCCAAAGATTATCACAAGCAGAAAACGCATTAAAGCTGTCGTCCTTATACATTTGTGTCCTGTTGAGTCAGACAGCAGCGGCATTATTAGCTCCGCAAATGCCTCGGTTGGAATTCACTCAGAGGGATTTACGGTGCTTGTTTACTCCCAAAGTGTTTCAAGTGCACTAATTAAATCATCCTTGTCTCAGTTGCACACCTTTTATTTGCGTCTCATGCGTTTTTGATGACAAGCTTCAGAAGCAAATCCGGGCTACTCCCACCTCAAAGCCGGAGCATCCCGCTGTTACTCCGCTTAACTTCTCCCTCTCGCTCTCCTCTTCGCCGGTGTTCTGTCAGATCAGCATACGTTGTCAGATAGTCATACGCTTAGCTCAGACATGTATACGTTGTCATTACCATATGATTTTATTTAATCAGCAACATAGGATCATGACGTAGATCATCATACACTTTGTTATTAACAGTTATATGGCATCCTGACTTAGCGGTTAAGTAGGTTAATGAGTTTTACACGGTCCTGTGTTGTAGTTGACTGCAGCTGCAGCCAGACCTGCTTTAAATACACTTTGAAACCATGACAACGCATGTATATTTATCTAGTTATCATATTATGTCATAAACAATTTAATGACTTATTTTCGTCATAACTTGTTGCGTATGCTGAACTGACAACTCCACTGACGGTCGGACTTCTTAATGCGCATGCGCGGGCATGGTACTGACTGCATGTGTGCTATCCTGACAGCGTATGGCTATCAGACAGAACACCGGCCTCTAATTTCAAAGGCGGCGTTTGGCGTCGGAGGGCGGAAACGCCTCGGCTTCTCCAGCATCTATCGTCGTCAAACACGTCAATTACACATTTGTTTTCCATTTGACAGAAACTCTTTCATGAAAGATGGAAATGTAGTTTTGGCAGAGCGTCGCCCCACTCCAGCAGTCACAGTTAGCTGGTGAAATTCCACTCCTACACGCTCACCACATCTGTGCCTCGAAAAGAGGCAGATGGAGGAGAAAGGTGGAAGGTGTGCTGGGGATCTGACTCACAGAGCAGCCCTCTGTGTGAAACCCATCACATCTGCCCTGAGAGCGGCGGGAGAGGGGATGCTCTAAACTTCAAATTCTCTCTCTCTTTTTTTTTCTCTGAGATGATGGAATTGCTTTTGCAAAAAAAAAAAAAAAAAAAGTTAAGTATCTCATCCCAATTTGTAACAAACTGTTGCAAATCACCCGGATTTAGCCTTTTGGGCAACGCTGTGAGACATTCTGCATAAAGATGAAAGGGAATGGAGGGAAGCGGAACAAGTGTTGCAGAATATTCTGGACTCTGCATGCTGAAGTTTGTCTACTGGTGCTGAAATTCATTCACACCTGCAAACAGCTCACATATAAGACTTAATGTCAGGTCGATCGTGGCTAGAAAGAAATAAAAAAGGAGAAAAAAACTTCTGAAATGTCAGAAGAAACAAGGACATTTTTGAGCTTCAAAAGTGATTTTTTTTTTACTTTTAAGATTGAGCTCAGAAATTTTCTAGAAAAAACGTAGACATCTTCAAAGTTTCAGAAATCTTTTATTTTTTTACTTTTGAAACTCTTGAAATTTCCTAGTTTTATTTCTGGAAAATTCCTTAGATTAAACTCAAAATGTACCTTTTTTTCCTCGCAAATTTTCAACTTTCCAAACTCAGAAATAATAATAATAATAATAATAATAATAATTTTTTTTAAACACATTTTCTCTCACAATTTTTGACTTTTAAAACTTAATTTTAATCTCAAAATTTCCCATTTTTTGACAGGAATTTCTGCCTGAGCTGAACTACTAATATCAATTTGTCGAAATGGCAAAAAAAAAAAAGAAGAAAAAAAAAAAAGAAAAAAGAAAAACTGAAATATGTGGTTTAAAATAAAGAAAATGGGGAAAAAACATAAAATTATGTTTATCTCAATCAATTGTAATTACATCATGAGATCATTTATAAATAAAATAGTTTCTATTGCACATAAAATTAATGGCAACATCCTAATAGGTCACTAATAAGTGAATTCTAAACATAGATGAAATGTGTAATTCTGAGTTACATTCAGAATTACACCCTAACTTTATCCCAAATAAACTTCTGCTTATTGTTCATTAGAAAGTTTCTAGGACTGGCTTCTTTTTTTTTCTTTCTAGATTTGCCAGTTGAGCTCAGGTCCCAGTGAAGCGTTTAATGAGTTGCTGTCCAGCTCCCAGCCAGAATCCCTGGTTTTATTGCTGATGCTAGCCTGCTTCCTTCCCAGGGAGGACAACACTCCCAGTCTGCGTCAGCTCCTACCACCTGCAGCTTCTTCATCTCGCTGCACTGAACTGGGAGCCTGAGCAGCCGTCCAAACACTTGGCCTGCAGTCACCCCGAACGTCATCTGCATTTAAATGAAAACCTCACTTTCCTCACTAGCTGTTGAGGCTCAGGATGTTTAATTCAGTGGTGGGTAAACATGTTGCAGTCGCAACAGTCAGCTGCTGCCGCCTGGCATTACCTTGCCAGGGTTTGGGACTAGCATGCTAAAGTTGGACAGAAGAAGCTTTAGAACAGGCTTAGAGGGGCAGTAGCCCAGGGCATCAATTTTTTTGGGAGGTTCCAAAGACTTTTTTTTTTTTTTCAAAAGAATGCTTGTTTTGCATTGTCCTTTATAACTTAGAGGACAAAATCAGATTAATTGTCAATATTTGGGGATTTTTATTAATAAAAATTACTAAATTATTTAAAAATTATAGGCATTTTTGGGGGATCACAATGGAGCTACTGCTGTAAACGTGACGTCACGCACACAAAATCCTGAAAAATGTCTTGCTGACAATAACTACCATTAGTTTTAGCTGTCAAGTTGTTAGCATAACGTGCTAAATCTCAAATGTATGCGTGATATATAGAAGAAAAAGAGATGCGGCACTTTGCTGCTAATCATCAACACTACAACAACTAGTTAAGATCCAAAGGTATCACATGTCACAGTTGAAGAGAAAGTTTAAAATAGTGAGGCTCAGTTAGGCTAGCTTGACTTTGACAACCTTTAGATGTAGACATGCTGCAGAATTCTGTGCGTTTCAGTTCAGTTACAAAAAAGTCGATTCACGGCGACCCTGACAGATCATCAGCAAAGCAGGTCTTTAAAGTAACTAGTCAACCACCGCAGAGTTCAGATGATCACTTATTAATCATTCCAACATATACATCAAACCTGAACTGAATGTTCTGTTCTCTGTGTGGGGAATGTTACATCCTGTCTGCACAGCTACATTTGGACGTTTTTCTTTTTGTGGATTGGTGTTAGTAAAGTCACCAATTTCACAGTGAGATCAAGAAAACTCAATTCACTCCGATGGATTTGTCAAAAACGCCTGAATTGCTCCCATTTCACCACGCAGTGCAACATTCACCGTGAAAAATACTGGCAGTAAAACAGACATGGCAGGACGTCTGAAAACATAACATTAATTGAAGACAATTGTGTGTTTCACTCCAAATAAATTGAAGTAAAAATGTTTTGAGGAAGCTGCCTCATCCTTTCTTTTACGTCCCCGTCCAAATAAGAACCAGTGACTTTTCACATCTTTATTTGCTGTCAGCCATAAGACGTGTTTATTGTGGATAATGATCATTCGCAAGCTGAGTTATGACTTGAGGAGTATTTCAAGCACAGAAGTTGCCAGAGAGGGTCTATTAAAGGTTATAAATCACTTTCCCTGCAGCTGCTGCCGGTAACAAGAACAGCTCTAGCGGGGCTGTTGAAGTCCATATAAGTAAAATATGTAAAATCGACTGAAAAGCTCCGGGAAGCCGAGAAAACTGCAGAGTTGGTAATAACTGGTGGAATTCAAACCCATTTTACATTTGATGCACTTCTTTGAATTACTTTCACTTTTGAAAATATGAACACTGGCAGTTCTCTCATTCTGTCACATCCTAAAGCTGCTTTTGTTACTGAATATTACAACTCACATTTGTTTTTGTAACTTGAGAACCGCATGTTTACGCCATTCATTTTACTGTGAATGTATAACCAACACAAAGTTACACACCATTGGGAAGTGGATGAAAAACGATGCCTGGTTTTTAATATTCTTTATGAAGAAGAAGATGAAAAGTGTGGCATGCATGTATTTTTAGCCCCCTAATGCAACCTTCTGTGAAGGCTGAGGTGGTTGGTTTACTTTTGGTCTACATGAAAAACACAGTAAGCTAACTTTGCACATAAACATCAATGGAATCGACTGAGAAACATGGTGGTGGCAGCATCATTCTGTGAGAATGCTATAGCTTAGCAGGAACACACTACAAAAACACAAAAACTTACCAAGTATATTGATATAGTTTGTAAAATAGTATTTTCTATAGTACTTAAAATGACACAAAACTAGCTTATAAGTAACTTTCTAGCAAGATATGAGCTAGCCTTTAGCAGTGGTGGGCACAACTAGTTAAAATATTAGTGGTGCTAAACCTAAAGCACTAACCATAAATATTTGTTCCATTAATACTTAAGTACTGTAGCACATAGTAATTGAGTGGAAGCTAATTCTAAAGTGCTAATTTCAACTATGTTGACATCAACTATATGTCAATGACAACATGTTTTATATCACACTCTACAGAACAGTTTGCATTTCAGGAATAGATTTTTTTCTTTAATAAACTCATGGTTTCAGTTTTACTTGATGTGTAATGCTAACGCTGTTACTGATTTTGCCTAAGAAAGCACTCAGTAGATTTTAACTCTAGAATTGTATTTTTAATTTTTTTTTCATTTGGACCTACTTGTGTCTTAATAAAGTTGATGATGATGATGATGATGATGATGATGATGATGATGATGATGTAGTTAAAAAAAACGGAAGGAGAGGAAACGTAGCAACTGAGTAAATAGACTTCAAAATGAGAACCTAAATATGAGCTACTTGATTTCTTAATCGGTTGATAACCAAAACCTCAACACAAATGTTAAACTTTATCCAACTGAACGTTTACAAAATAGCTGAGTAAATTAGTGTTTCAGAATTTGTCTGTAGGGGATGCTAAGTGCGATAAAAACTTCATAAATTAGCAAAAACACCAACGCGCTAAAGTTAGCGTCACCACTAGCCAAAACATGTCCACCACTTGTTCTAAGTCGATAATTCTTGAATATTGATTTTAAAAAGTACTTAAAAATATGTACATATTGAAGTGAAATACTGCTGCTCTGAGTTAATTGGATGTTTGTGGTTTTAATGTGACCAAATGTGAAGAAAAAAAAAGTTTCAGCAGTAGCCACTATACTTCCATACTCTAATGAATCCTTGGCTGCAGCACAAAAAGTAGCCAAAGATGAAGCAAAAGCACAGCCTACAGTAACTGAGAAAATGTTCAGCCTCATTACTCATGGTGCAAACACTGAAATACATTCAAACAGAAAACCGACATGTGGAACGAAAACCTTAAAAGAAGAACAAGCTGTCCTGCTGGTCAACGTTTCAACGATATTAACTCTGAGTAGCTCTCGAGCAAAATCCCCCACAGTGCGTAAAACATAATGAAAGCACAAGCGGAGGAGAGAAAACGGCACGGCGGAGGGAGCTTCAGGCAGTTTTATTACACTTTTAAAATCGTTTCTGTTTGTACTCTTGGTGACTGGTGAGGCCCGTCGGTTCAAGGGCGTCCATCAGCTCCCACTAATGCTGATCTCAGAGAGTGACCACAGAGGCTGGGTGGCCTTCGGTGAGGAGCCGGGCTGTTTATGGACGCCAGAGTGAAGGTTAACTCGACGCCAGAACGCAGGGGTCACAAGCAGCCTGGGAGACAGAGATGGATGTGTGTTTGGTCTGGAAGGCAGACAGGCCTGGAGCGCTCACTGCGGCTCAGCCACTAATGCACAAATAAAGTTGGGAGAGGGACCCACACAAAGAGGAGAGCACAAAATGACGGAACACCTTTAAATCAGAGGTTTGTCTGTCGCTTTCGCTTAGTTTTACACGGATCCGTTCTTTAAAATCGGTTCATCTTGACTCAAGTTGGCTTCAGTGGCAGAAGCTGTAATGGAGATGTGATAGACCCCCTTTTTTACTGGACTAGTTCCCATGGCAACAGCTTTGTTCGTCACAACGCTTCCCCTGAAGTTAATCAGGTTTAAATGTGTCAAATCATGGAAAGATTTTAATCCGACATAGATAACCAGAGTAAATACTAAAAGCAGTTTACAAATCAGGATTTTATTTTTAAGAGAAAAGCTTTATTTTTATACTTAATGAAAACCCTAAATTGTGTGTCAGAAATGTTGGGTATGTAACGTTATTGGGTGATGGGGAAAACTGCTGACTTGACAGTCGTTTGGCTGACAGCTATTGCAGAGGTTAAAGGAAAGGAAAAATGTGTGATAATACTTTTCATTAAGGCCACATTACTATGTTGAAAATGTGTTTTGCTTTTGTTTTTTTATTAGTCTAATGTGACATTCTGATGTTTTAATTAGCAGGTAAATTTAAGATAATCATAATTAACATAGATAAGGGCTTTCAAACATTCATCTGTGCGTAGCTCATCTATACATTGTGCTTCACTTAGTGATAAAGTGTTGAATAAGAGGTACTAGCTGTTGTATTATTTTTAATACAATAGCTAGAAAAAAAAGTCACTTAAGATGAAATCCGAACAGAGAGAAGCTGCTGCTCTGCTTCACCGAAACCCTGTTGCAGGCTGCCATCTAGCGGTCTGGATGCAAACAGCAAGGGCGTCATCGATTTTATTTGGTGTTAAAAATTCTCTGTATTCAATATTTCACAAAACCACAAATTAAAAAAAAAAAAAAAACTCAAGAGCTTAATCCACAAACTCATTAAAGGATTAACAAGGAAATCCCAAAGAAAGTTATCCAAGAATAAGCATTTCTGAAGGGATTTACTTTGAAAATAGAACTGAAAACCTTTATTTGGAGGTGATAAATACAACGTGGCATCACAGTGAAAGCGGTTTATATTAATGAAAAGGAGAGAAACGCTGAGGGAAGATGAGCTGAGAGATTTATTGCGTGTTTGAAGCGATGCGTTCACAGGACGTCCAGCTCTGCTTCAGTTCTTTAGCTTTTGGGCAAACGGAGCCAACAGCTTTACATAGCTGCAGACACCAGGGAACACTTTGTGAAAATGTTCATCTGCGTTGGAGAATATTTGGAAACGTCTTACAGTCTGTGAACATGCATGACATTGTGAAGTTGTTTTGTTGTGCAGTAAGCTAATGAGGCGAAAGAACATTCTTCTGTCTTGACTGACGGAGCAACACAACAATCCAGACGTTAATGCTGATTTTCAGAAAAGTTTCAAAGCATATGAAATAATATTTGGTAAATTAATTTTGGTACCAGTTTGGTTCAGTCGAACACCATTTTCAGCAGTGGATAATATAACCTATGCAATGAAATAACATGCAACATTAGCATTCGGATAAATTAGACAATGAGCAAAAACACTTTGTCACTTTGACCACAAACTTCCTTTGGAGTTTAAACTGAGAGTTTCTGATTATTGACTTTAAATAGATCACTGTAAGTTTTCTGGAAATAAATCTGGAAGAAAAACATTGAAAGTTTCTGAAGATATTTGTGTGATGTACCTAGATTTACAGTACAGCAGGATAAAGCCTGTGACAAATTGTTAAAATAAATTTTAACAGAGTATTTTATGTATCGTTCAAACAGTCTTTTCTTCTTCTCCTGTAACAATACATTAAGAACCGGTGGATTTGTCCAGTCAAAACCAGATCAAATATTCAGGAGAATTTTTCAGAAATAGGATTCATACAGGAGCTGTAAGGGGATTCCAGAACATTAAAGGTCTGACATGATCCAACATCTTCTTATTTTGTATTCATATATATATAAAAGTATTTGCAAAATGTTTTAAAATGACAACTGAATAAGTAAATTCTAAGTATTTAGACTATGCAGCAGTTAAAGCTGTGTCCTTCTATGGTTAAACTTGCACCTTCAGACCTTAGTCCAAATTTCACATGAATGTAGTTAAAACAATATGTGAAAATTCAGTAGAAATGTCTCAACTGATATATTAAAAGAATGTGAAGAACGATATAAGCTGAGAAAACCAGATATTTTCCTGATTGCACTGTAACTTATCACTACCTGGTCATCTTGACAACACCGTTTGCGTACATTATTTTTGCAAAAAGCTTTTGCTCAGCCGCCTATTTTGGAAATGTGTGAGCAGTCCCCCAGAAGACTATTTGTGAGGTCAGACACTGATGTAGGATGAGAAGGCTAAGCTAGCAGTCTCCACTCCAATCTCCCAAAAGTGTTAAATGGGAATGAAGCCAGAACTAAGTACAAAATCAGTCAAGTTCTTCCACACCAAACTCTCTCATCTACTGTATGGTTCTGTGGAGTTTGCCTTAGACTCCGGTGCTCAGCCATATTGGCACCGTCCACAAATTGCTCCTACAAAGTTGTACGAGTTATTTTAGGACAAAAGTCGCTGAGCCCCTCTCCTGAAAAACAGTCCAACTCCACCAAATCAAAGACAAATGTATCCCTGGCAACTCTCAAACTGAAAATTGCCCACTTGATTGGCTGACTTAGTGGTTGGTGTTCTTGACCTGAAGGCAACATGAACTCTGTACTCTGCCCTTTAGAATCTGCTGAACCTGCTCTGCGATTTTGGTAGCTGTGTTGCTCATCTCCACTATCATTTCGTATTTAAAATGAATGTTGTGATGTTTTTACTCCTAATATAAATTAATTGTATTATTACTGACCACTCATGGCAGGCAGGCTAAAAAAATGTATATTGGTCACTACTAATATATCTTTTTATATGGTAGATATTTAACAGAAATCAAAATAAGTTATAATTTGTGTGGGCAAGTTAAAGTTAAAATAAAAAAAACAGTGATAATTCTGATCTCAGAAGAGATTTGAACATTTATTTCTTAGTATGTTCAGTTCCATCATGTTTTTCACATTTAAAAAATTTGAAATGAGATTTAATTTCTGCCAATAGAGCTGCAGAATTCTGGATGATGGATTTGTCTGTGATTTAGTTTGATGTTATATCATCTCATTTATGTACTAAAGTATGCTTTTTAAGTCTTATACACAACCATCCCTTTCCCCTGTACACCCAAATGTTTTATCTCAAAGTTTTCAAATTGAAATACATCGCTATGTTGGTAATATTCTCAACTCTGTTATGCTGGAGACATATGCTGGTTCATGGTAATATGAAATAATTTCTATATCTTAGAAATAAAAGACTGAGGCCTGTCTCTAAATCTACTGCGCTGCTAACTGCCTGCAGTAAAGCTGTCAGCATCATCATTTTCTGTTCCTGAGACCACTTTTAGCTTTTAGCTGCACAGTTTCCCAATCTGCAATTAACACTTCATCATCTGAATTGCAGCTGTAAATAACGGACTGTGCTTCCTGAGATTAACATACTTGAGCCGTCCAGGCTGCACTGAGCTCATTCCTGACTGAACTCCTGACACCTACCTGCAGAGCTGGAAAATATCTGGATTCTCCATGGGGATGGAACGCCAAATGGAAACAGGAGAGCAAAAACAAAGAGGGAATTCATCTAGCAGACTACAGCCAGTTCCCTCGGCTCTCAGCGACTTCGTAAGGTGTTTCGGTTTTACCACACACACACATCTCCTTGATGGGTTTTTTTTGTTTTTGTTTTTTTTTCTTTTTGTTTGGAAATGGTTTTCACTTTTCTTTTTAAACGTTCTAGTTTTGGGCTTCGATGTGGCACGTGTGAATTCTTCTAGAGGGATTGGTGCATTTATGTTTGTCCGAGAAAATTTTCAAGAAACAATGGGAACAGCAACGAGGGACTTTAAACTGGACTCATAATTCGTTTTTCATGTGAAACCCCAAATTAATTAGAGATTGTGAAGTTGATTATAGCTCATGAAAATCAGCTAAATTGGGTGTTATTTGGTATTTCTCAACCAATACATAATGGTAAAGTTCTTGATATGAGTTGAATGTGGATGTACATCAGTAAACCTGGTTGTACGATGGTTTGTGGTCAATTTGCAACAACTGTACACAAGGGGTTAGGTGCCAAGAGGTCACACTGACAATATTCCGTGTGGATACTGTTACTGAGTAAAGAAGACTAAAGGTTTCTATGACTAGGGGAGTGTCAGAGCGAAATAAATAAATCTACATCTTCTGATGTGAAAAAGCAATTCCCCTTTAAACACAACTATTTTGGTCACCCTTAACAACACTGACCAATATTTTCACTCATCTTTTCACAATTGTTGTAAGTCACCCACACTGGAGAGGTTTTAAACATAAACATTAAACATGAAAGCCACAGCAGTTCATTCAGACTCAGGTCAAGACTTTGACTTGTCCAAATTCAGAAGTGAAGTTTCTGGATCATCGTTCTGCTGCAAAACCAAAGATTTACTTCAAGCTTTCGGTCACCAACTAATGGCCAGATGTTCTCTTTCAGGATGTTCAGCTGGTTCCATTTACCAGAGTCGGTTTTCCAGGTTCTGAGGCACCTGGAAATGTGATGTGGGGCTAAACAGCCCCACATCACCACACTACCACCACCATGCTGTGCTATTGGAATGACTTCCCTTTCTACTGTAATCTTTTTTCCAAAATATTGGACACCTTCCAAGAAATTCCACTTTTATTTCATCAGTCCACAGAGCATTATCCCTAAAGTCTTTGAGGATCATCAAGAGATTTTCTAGGAAAACTGAAGGTTAATCCTCCTGATCCTTTTGCCCAGCAGTGGTTTTCTTATTGGAATTGTGCCATGTGAGCCATTTTTGACCAGTTTTCTCATGGTGAAGTCATTTACGTGGGTCTGCAGTTCTTTAGATGTTGTTCTGGGGTCTTTTGTCATCGCTGCGCTCTTAGGGTAACTTTGATCAGCCGGCCACTCCTCCATTTGTTCTTGGCTGTTTGTGGATAATGGCTCTCAGTGTGGTTCAACTAGTTTTTTTGTTCCTGAACTTCCATGGAACACTGGATTCTGTCTGGCTTTTGACGATTGCTTGGCCTACTCTACTTTGTCAGGTAGATTCTGTTTAAGTCTTGATTAAGAACAGGAAGTGGTCAATCAGGTCTGGTTACAGCTGGACAAAGTGAACTCAGCTTTTAGGTCAGTTTTTACATGAGCGTTTATTCTCCCACTGAATAAAAGTACTCTGACTGAAGGCTAGTTTTGTCGTGATCATGCTACTATAATAAAGTATTAATTTAAAGCTTTTTACACATTTTTACCAGCTCCACATCTATAAGTTGAAGTTTGTTTCAGTTCAGTTAGGATGACAAAACAGTACTTCTCTGTTCGGAGCTGCATTATCAGTCTCAGAACAAGTGCTTTCCCCCCACTTTTACGCTTTGAGCGTCCCGTTTTTGTCTGTTAAAATAACCACTTAACACATTGGCACTGTAGACAGAAAAAGAAGGAGTAAATGTCCACCAAAAAACTCTGAAATTTTCAGATTAATCTCAGAAATTCTCTGGACAAAACAAGGGAAGTTTCTGAAATTGAAAATTTGCTAGGAATAAAACCCCATGAACTTCTGAGACTTGCATCAGAAATTCCAAAATTTCCATATTTTTTTCTAGAGAATTCTCAGATTAATTACTACCAAATTTTAAACTTTTCTAACTCAGAAATGTCCTTGTTTTTTCTAGCAAATCTCATAGGCTTTTTTTGTTGTTGTTTTGGCATATACAAAGGCCCTAAAATACCATGGTAGGGGTGGAGCCTCAGGAAGTGAAATCAGATAGGAGAGGCTGATCAAGACACAAAATTAGGATTTAGGGTGAAAAAATGTCAATGTCCTCATGAATGTGTTAGAAAATGACATGCAGCATACAGTTGTGCTGTGGATGTGACCAAAAACCAAAAAAAAAACAAAAAAACAAACAAAGTAGACGGAGAATGAAGAACATGACAAAGAAAAACAAATTAAACAAGTGAAAAATACAAGAACCTTTACAGTTTATTAAACAAGTTTTGGTACACTTTGTTCATGATCCTTCCTTTACAGAAACTCAAGACAACGTAGAGTACCTCTGGAAAGTATTCACACCTCTACACTTTTTTTCATGAAATTTATATATATATATATATATATATATATATATATATATATATATATATATATATATATTAAATAGCTAATTAATTTGGGAATAAGCTGCAATGTAAAAAGCAGGAAAAGTAAATACTTTCTTAGCAAAAAAAATCTGCTCTTTACATGAGATTTCAAGTTGATTTATAAAGCATGTTGCAATATCAAGTTCCTAAACTTTCTCACTGAATGTAATCTGATATTACTGCTACCGCAGCCTCAGCTTCCACGTTCAGTGATACACGTTTCTGATTTCAGTCTCATTTAAGTAATCAAATTTTATTTCCATTTAGGAACACGGAGCTCCTCCTGCTCTTAAACACACCCCGGCTGATTCTGAAACCATTTCCTCACATGGCAGCGGGACCAACATCTCTGGTGGATTCGGTCAGAACCTAATGGGACATCTGAGATTTCTGCTGCTTCTCTCTCGTTTCTAAGACGCATTGAAACTGCTTGTTCAAGCTGCGATGATGTTTTCTTAGATTGTCTTTTGTGCCCACAAAAGGGAGGAAAAATAGATTTAGAAGAATCATAAAAATGGTTCCAGTCTGGCAAACTTAGCAGGGATCTTAAAAGACGGTTTGTAGCTTAGATTCAGTCTCACTAACGCTGATCCTTCATCCCGTCGGACAGAAGATTTACACCCTGAGATCGTTTCAGACAAAGCTACCGAGCAGAACAGTGCGTTTCCACCCAGGAAAGACTCTACAGTCAGTTTCCATAACTGCAGCTTTTGTCTTCCTCTCCATAAACAGTAAATAATTGGAAGGAAGCGTTCTCCCTCAGCTGTACCTAGCTTAGACACCAAAACAAAAGACTGCTTCAAAGGTGGTAATGATGAGCAGCGAAGCTTCTTTTTTCCTGACAAAAAACCTAAAAGCAGATGTTAAATGAACACCTGGAAACATATATATATTTATTTATCTATTTTTTTTTTCTGTCAACCACAAAATGCCTGAAGACTTCTGCTAAATAGAGGCTCCCAAACTGTTTGCAGAAAGGCTACTCATGTGCTTGGTTGGACAGGTTTTCATCCACTCCTCATAAACATATTAGCATTAAAACGATAATGTGTGTTAATAATATACACTAGAAATGCACCATAAAATAGCTGGTGAGCAGACTCTGAAGATTTCAACTTGATCTGCCCTGATCTCTGGCCGCCTGGTTGGGTTTTGATCAATGAACACACCTTGAAAATGCTATCAGGTTGGCCTGACAGGAACACTCTTCTGTGCAGATGTTACAGCAGGAAGACAAATCAACGTTAGCTTGGTTTTTGCTATCACTGCGGTGCTTAAGTTGAAGTCGGAGAAAGTAGAGATGCAAGATATGACAGAGCATTAGGGCCATTGGAGATAAAATAAGGGAGTACATTTCCGCCAAAAAACTAAAAAAAAAAGTAGATTAATCTCAGAAATTTTCTTGCAAATACTTGGAAATTCCTGTTTGAAAAGTCAAAGATTTGCTAAAAAAAACTTTTCATAGAAGTCTCAAATTTCTAGGAAAAAAAACTTTTTCCAAGTTTCAAAAGTTGAACATTTTTGACTTTTCAAACTCTGACTTTTACCATGTTTTCTAAAACAAAATTCTGAAATCATTCTCACAATTACAGAGGGTTTTTTTTGGCAGAAATTTACTCTTTAAAGCTCTTATTTTTCTTTATCCACAAAAGTCATAATACGCCGTCATAATAAAAATCTATATAAAGAGATACTATATTTTCCATGTTTGCAGTTCATTAATGCAAGCAAGACTTTCAACAGATAAGAGACCGAATGGAGTGTGGCAAAGTTGCTCTGCTGTAGTGGCCTTCATTTGAGAGTGGACAGACAGGAAAGCGGGTTATGAGTAAGAGGCAAGACAACGGTCATCAGGTCAGGACTCAAACGTGACGGACAAGTCAAGGACTAAGGTCTCCATATCTGGGTTGCATGCTTTACCTCTGCGCCACCGCAGCGCTCCAGAGTTGTTCTGGATTTATCCTGCTGTAGGTCATGGAGCATACCGGATTTGGAAAAGCTGAGTCTTGTGAGTCTGTAACTTAGGTTAACGCTCAACATTCTCAAGGAATAGAGTTGGAGATGTTACATCAGTAGAGGTGATGAGCTCTAATATGAGAAAATCCATTTTGGAGTCGTTCTAAAATAGTTAAAGCCTGTTTTATAGTTGATCTTTTGTGACAAATACACTTTACTGAAACATTCTTATGTTATAGTTCTTAAGCAGAAATCAAAATAATGCAAAATTGGTAGTGGCAAGTAAAAGCCTTATTGATTTCACCCACTCACCTCCACTGGGTGAATCTACAAACATTGTGATCTAATTAGTGACCTCCTGACAGGATATAAAACAAGTACTTGACATTTCTGAGGGCTTAGCTTCCAAATATTGAGAGTTTGGGATTTTTTTTTTCTTGTAGAAATGTAAAACCCTAAACCTTAATAAATATGGTACTGCTGATAAGTGAGTTTATCCATCAACTGGTGAAGAACCATTTGATCCAAGTATGCACTCTTCTTCACATTTACAGCAGCTGCTGACTGATGCTGCAGATGAACACGCCTGACCTAAACAATCTGCCAACAGAGGCGGATCCAGTCCACATCTGAGTTTAGACTCCATCTGAACGCGGACGACGAACAAGCTCCTAATCATCAACGGATTCCAGGAATGGATTAAAGTGAGCATCATCAACTCGGTGCTATTTTAGGAACCTCTCAGTCATGTCTTACTGTGCCAGGGACCTTTACAGAATACTGCCAAGGAATCCCAAAGAGGAATACCAGCGCACTGGCAGTGAGCACAGACTGTCCAATGTTAGCTCAACTTAGCAGAGACTCAAACCTGTCCTGGGGGAATAAGGACGTTAAGCAGCCGCAGCCAGAAAATGATCACCTTTAAAGATGCTTTTCAGGATCATAAAGCTCTGAAAATTATAAAAATCAGGTAAAGAAAACTATTTGTCGAAAACAACTCGAGTTAAAATCAGTGCTGCTATATTTTGCCTGATAACTGCAGTTAATATATTGTCTAAAATATTTAATTCAGGTGACTAAACTACCAAAATAGCTAAACATTTGACTTATTACACTTGCACACATCATATTGCATTTCATACTATTTTATATTGCAGATTGAAAAACAAAGCTAATTTTTTAAACACTTTTCCTAAATGGGAACATTGTTTAATCAGAGTAACATTTACTTGGAGATCTGATAAAACTACATATCGACATATTTATCTGCCAAGCCGTTTCATCTACCGTACTGTTAAACTTTTCCACATTTCGGCTTGTTTCCATCTCGTTTCTATTAGGAATTTTTGCGACAAATATCTTGATAAGGAGAAAGAAACAAGGATTAAACAATATCCAAAGCATATTTTTTTATTCATAATGAGAAAATGGGAGAAAATTGGCACATTTTGGCTAAAAACTACCACTGTACATCAGTAGGGGTGCACCGATTGCAGTTTCTAGGCCGATCTTCAAATGGCAATTCTGATTCTGGCTGTTTTTTTTTGTTTTTTTTTGCCTTAAAACCTGTAAATATAATGACAAAGTCAGCAACAGTTGGGTGACTATTGTTCACTGCAGACATGAAGGAAATCGAGGCCGACCAATTTAGTGGCGAATGCCTATTCTGAAGACACCTTTCCGCAGTAAAACAAAGGGGTGGTGGCATCATGCTGTGGGGATGCCTCTTCTCAGCATCGACAGGGGAGATGGTGAACACTACAAGTTAGATATGAAGCTTTAAACTTCATAAGAATGAACCACTTTGTTTCTGTCCCAAAAACCCCAATAATAATAAAAAAAAAACAAAGTTTCTGTTTGTACGGCGACAAAACGTGGATTGCACTATGTGGAAGTATGAATATTTTTGTCCCTGTACATTAAATTATATTTTTTCTGTAAAAAGGAAAAGAAAGAAAAAAAAATCCCTGTTTAAAACTAACATTCATAGCTGCAGCGTAATATTATTTTGAAACTGGTCTGAAGGTAGAATTCAAAATAATCTCTTCCACAATCATATTCATAATAACCAAAAAAATCTTATAATCTCCTTAAAGGTCTAAAAAAATGTATAAATAAATATACAAACAGTACATGAACCATTAGTAGTACATGCGTCAAGAGAAGGCCACTTTGTATTTATCCTATAAAGGCCAATTCTACCAGAATTCTAACAGAACCCATATGGAGCAAATATAAATCATTCCAGCTTCAAGTTTACCTTCTTCATAAACAAATTTAAAATCCTCCAGTTTCATAAAACCAGTTAGGACAGGTGTTTGATATGTGGTTCTGTTTGTCTGGGTTTTCTTAGCAGTAACCAGGATCTGGTGTTGAGCACTACAGTGTAACCTGAGCACTTTACAAGGAGGTGAGACTGCATATAAAAACCAGCCACAACCACTAAATGAAACTGATAGTGCTGTTGCACAGCTGTGCTTTGTCTGCAGACATTAAGTAGCACTCTTATGGGTATTGCTTTGAAAAAATAAAATAAAAATCTGATCCTCAATGTGACAGATTTCTCTATGCCAAGAGTCAAGTCGTCCTTAAAAGTCTTAAGGGACGCAGCTAGGCACGGGCCAGTGTGACATTCTCATAACATTGAATAAAAACACAATTTACAACTACATTTTAAACAGACATAAAATAGAATCTAGTTACTTTAATTGAAACCGACAACTTTTCCAACTGCCACTGAAGTATTGATTTTTTTTTCTAATGGTCTAAGCATTCAGTTATTTCTATTTTCATTCAGTTAAGCAAGAATGTAAAATAATAATTAGTCAGAAATTTCAAGTTTCAAGAGTAACAAGTATACTTGTTATACATGCTAATATTAGCATGTTAATTAGTCAGGCTAAACGCTCGGGTAGCCTGCCTGCAGTCTGCTGCTGAACAGACGAGCTAATTATAGACACAACAGTTGCAATGAGACCTCTGTCTATGGTTCGAACATTTTCGCTCCAGTTTACCTCTCCTCTCTAAGTGAGAGAAAAGTGCAGTTGCTTTCTTTCTGCAACACAGGCAGTGTGTAGCAGTGGGTGAGTGAGGGGAATTGCTCAATTCTGCTCAGGCGCCTTATTAAAAGGGGCAGTGTTGTGTGTTTTCCAGACATATAGAATAGCTTTATAGCACAATTAAGCAGCCATGTTACCTTCAGTTGTTATAAAATGCTAAATATAAGAAATACAACTTCAAAGAAATTTGTCTTTGTACTTTAACGCCTAGAAATTGGGTTCCCATCTCTTTAAGAAACTTCTGCTCTTTCTGAAATAACACCTTCAGGAAGTGATCACAACATGGTTCCTCTATTAACCCTTTAACAATGTTTTTTACCAATTTTGTTCTGAGAAGTAGATCCTATAATGAGCTCAGCTGATCCGCAGTTCCACCAGGTGTTTGCCAATTGCTGCTGGCTAGTCTGAAGGAGCTGAGTGTGGGAGAGCTGCTCTGTGAGTTTGGAAGTGGCAGCTCTGAGGAGGAGCCGAGCCTTGAAGGCAGGGCTAAGTCCACCCAGGTGTTTTGCACAGTTGAATGGTTACCGTGGAGATTTAAGGATTTCTCCAACATGCATGAAAGAATCAAAGGAACACTACAGGTATGTTTGTGATGAGAAAATTACATTATAACATGGTGGAAAGCTTTAAAAAAGGTTGATTTTACATAACACTGTCCCTGTATGAGAGCTTTAGAGCACAGAAACAATAGGATGCTGTGTTTTGGTGTTCAAGTCGTCACTTTTTCCAACATCAGGATACTTTGACACACAGTAACTGACCCATGCCTAGACAGAGAGTGTAAAGCACCAACACGGCCTACAAACTGCAGTCTCAATCCGATAGTGCTTCTACAGAATGCACAAGAAACGGTCAGATCAAGAAAGATCCGCTAGCAATCGATGTTACAGCACAAGACCCCTGAGGAGACGCCCAGAGAATCAATGTCCCCAGCAAGTTAGAGCTGCTAGAGGTATAAATGTTGTAACATTTATGTATACCACAGTAAGTAACTGATACCATCCGAGAAGCTCCATACTAACTGGAATGAATCTAAATCTGCTTTCATTCCCAGAATAAACTAATGTAAAGCACTTTTAAAATGCAATTATGCCAGTTTCATTCACAATCTGAGCTTTGTGTCTAATAATGTCTTTGGTAGCAGCCACTAATGGTACCGACCAACCAGAACAAACACAAATGAGAAAAAGAGAAAGGAAGTATATGATATTGGATGATGGGTGAAAAAAAAAAAAAACTTAGTGGAATGACAATAATGAATATACTGTTTACTGTGCAAGTTCAGAATGGATGTCATTTGTGTGAGATGACATGATTGAAATGAAAGGCAAGATGTTTCACCCCAAACTCTAAATATCACACCCACTAATATGATCAAATTTCTCCTCAAAGCTTTTAGTTCGTAAAGCAACCTTGGTTCCATGTCACCCTGTTCCCTGTATCAATAAATTAGCTAAAATTACATAAACTCAAGTATCCACATAGTACATAGGATCACTCCAAAAGGTTTTACATAATAGCTTTCAAATTAATTCTGTGCATTGAAGAGGAAGGAGGCCTTTTTATTGATTTTTTTCGTTAAGCAGTTATTTCCACATGGCAGCTGTTACCTTGTAATTCTCCACTGACTTGATGTCCGAAGTATTCTGAGAGCCGGTAGCAGACTAAGCTAATCTGTGGTCTGTTTTTTTTTTTTTTTTTTACAAATGCTCTCTGTGTCTTTGAGGGAAGATGAGTTAGCTGTTGAGTTTGGCTGCCTGCTCCTTCTCAGCTTTGTCTTTGGCCTTCTCCTTCTCGATCAGCTTCTCTTCCTTATGCAGCATGACCATGATGTCAGCCAGCTGCGAAGTAGAGATGTCGATGTCTTCCTTGTCGATCAGTTCCACCATCTGAACAAAACACGGCCCGGAAGAACATCGGTTAGACAAAGAAATGTGCTTTCTGGTTTTTTGAGTGCTGAAAAACACAAAAACTAACCCTGAAGCACTAATCATAAATGTTAGTTCTGTTGTCACTAAAGAGCTCTACCCATATGGTATTTAGCAGAGGCTAATGCTAAAGTGCTAACTTCAATTCAAATTACATCTGTCCTTGAAAGACTACAAATTTCCAGCACCAATTTAATTTTGAACTGGTGCATCAATGGGCTTCACCTAAATGAGAGAATGAACATAAACGTCTAACTTCTTGAAGAATTTTTAAGAAAATTTAAACCCAGATGTTGAACTTTATTCAACTTGAAGTTTACAAACTAAGTAAATTAGCATAGGAGAAACTAAGTGAGCCATAAAGATAAAATAAAATGCAATATTTGGCACCGTTAACTAAAAAGTTAGTTGCCCTAACCCTAAACCTCTAATCATAAACATTAGTTCTGCTACAGCATTAGATATTCAAAATATATCTTCCCTTTAAGGGCTGCTATCTTTGAGCATTAGCTTTTGATAATATAATTTATAGGTTCTATAATGTCCTTAGATATTTCAGTTATGTCAATATCTTGTTCTTTACTGTCTGTGTTTTTTGTTCCTGTATGTTTCTTCTTTTAAATGAGAATGTGAAGAGAGGAAACAGAACTGCTGCGTAAACTTCACCCACTTCAAAATAAGAGCATGTATATATACACATCTAAATTCCTGAATAATAATTCAGAACATTTCAACACAGGTGTCTGACAGTTTGCACAACAGGCAAGTAAATAAATGCTTTAGAATTGATCTCAAAAATGAATTCAGGAGATAAGTGAGCTAAATGTTTTCAAAGTTAAACAAAACATTAGCTCTGCTATTAGCACATTAGCACATAAAATCCAAGTAACATGCAAAAACGTTTGTGGCTGTAACGTGTCAGAATTAGTATGGGGCATGAACACTTTTACAAGGCACCGTATGCTGTGTTAAAGACGCAGTGTTCAACGTACTTTGATGACGTCGTCGATGTCGATCTTTCCATCCTTGTTGTCGTCCAGGGCTTTTGCGATCCTCTGCAGCTTCTCCTCTGGAATGTTCTGGATCTGCCGCATGACGTTGATGAGCTCGTCGATGCCGATCAGGTTCTCCCTGAAGGTGTAGAACAGACTGTATACAGGAAACAGTTACCGACTTTGACACGGTGTAAAATATGGTGGAGAGCTCCCAAATCAACGGGCTGCATTCGTTCTAGTCTCCCAGATTACGCCGATCCAACCAATTCAGGGGGTTTGTTGATGACGCAAGCAGATTGGGTAAGTAATTGAACCCATGCTGAAATAAAATGCACAACATGCTGCTTGAAATATTCTTTTTAGCCTGATGTGCTGCTTTAAATGGTTTCAGTCAGATGTTAGCGTAGCCTCGCTGCATAAAGGAACTACGAAATGCAGAAACTTTCATGCTTTTTGGACAAACATTTTTGACTTTTTGAATTTTACAAATCAAGCATTAAGTTTGAAAGTATTAATCAACAGACCAGAGCTGTTGAGCCTATCCCAAACACAGCAACCTGCTGGCTGAATTCTGTTGAGGTTCTGAGGTTAGGAACGGGACTGAAGACAGATTCTCTGCAGAACTATTTCAGCATGAGAAAAACCATGATGCAACGTCAGAGTCTGACATGCAGCAATGGTTTGACACTGTTCACCTTACCTCACGGCATCGCTATACTTAGTGAAGAATAATCTGCAAAATTTGAAATCAATTAGAGGTCTGGATTTGGTGTTTCGATCGGACATGACATTCTTTAATTGATTGATTTTATATTTTATCTCCACCACCATTTTACAAGAAATGTACTGATAAGAGAAGGTGCGTTTTGACTGTGGGCTCAGCAAACAGGCTGTTTATGTGAATTATGGCCACTGACAATGTATGAATCACTCTTATTGTTTACAACACGCAAAGTTCAAATATGGTCATTAAAGCAGCCTTACTGATCTGAGGAGCAAAGATCCCAGCCGCCAAATGAATCAGCATTAATCTCAGATTGTTTCAAATACAGATGGCTGTTGCTTTAAAGCTAAAGAAATCACTACTAATATTTCAGAAATATTGCAATAAATTTCCAATTATTTTTGCTGATCATGACAGGGAAAAAAAGGTTACTTGTCACACTTCCTGAGTTCTGGTACTACCTGGTGTTTCTAAACGAATACTGTGGTTACTTGACAAATTTTAGGAGAAATTAGTAAAGTTCACATTTTTAAAAATAATTATTTCTATATATGCTAACAGGAGCATAAAATACAGCCACACAACGTCACTATCTATTGGCTTTTCAGACAAACAAACAAATAAATAAATATCGGCCTAAATTGGAATCAGCTGTTTAAAGATCTGTGATCGGCCAGAAAACTACAATCAGTGCATCGCAAGTTGTGATTGTAATATGTTGTAATTAAATGTAAAATAATTTAACGCTACTTGCACAACCATTTATTTACTCAGGTTAGCTGAAATTAAGTCACTTGATTTGTTTTTCTAATATTTCCAGGAAGGTCAAGTAATTCTAATGATAAATTTGAATGTATTCACTGCAAAAGGCTGACATTTTCAATATGAACGACTAGGTTTAAGTTTTTTGTTTGTAAACAAAAATCCAAAGTTCTTCTTTTGTGTAAGGAGGAGATGCTGGGAATATGTGATCCGTACAAATGCTTAGCAACCTCCACCCAGTTGTTAAGGTTGTAGTTTTTGGTACCTATAATGACTCCTGAAAACTATCGTGATACCTGCAGTCAAAAAGCACCTTATGTGGAGGCTGATGATAATGAAGAGATTTGTTAATGATTAATGAGAAAGCTGCGGGAAAAAATGTGGGTAAAAGAAAAGGGATGTGGAGTAAATGTGACTCTTACCCAACAGGCACAGTGGTTCCGCTGTCCGCCTGCCCGTCCAGCATGACTTTGTCCTTCTCCAGCTCCACAATGATTTTATCAATGCGACCGATCATGCGCGTGACTCTCTTAGACAAACGCTTGCTGGCCTTCGATTCTTCCAAGGCCCTCTCCTGACCGTTCTTGGAAAATTCCTTTTTGATCTCCTCCAGATCCTGGAGACACACAGAAGGATTAAAATTATTCTGTGCATTTATGTATCGACAAAAATATGTTTTGTTTGTTTGTTTGTTTTAAGTGAAACAACTGAAGTGAACATGAATACAGTCTGAGCGTAAAAGCACCTCGTTGTACTCCTGGACGTCATCCTTCAGCTCCTCCAGTTCCTCTTTCTCCAGAGTCAGCAGCTTCTTCTGCTCCTTCAGCTTAGAGCAGGCGTCACTCAGAAGGTCAATCTCTTCTTTGGTTATCTCCTCATCCTGGAACAAGAAGAAACAATCAAAGAACAGCAAAAGAAATGATATACTGCAAGTGGATGTCATTAAAACTGAAGATCTACTTTAGAAATAATAATTGCAGCCTGTTACTGTCATATTTCACAGATACGACTGATGAATATTTACAACCAGTGTTCTACACAATAAAGTGATTGTATGTTTTTTTTTTTGTTTTTTTTTTTTTGGTCATAGCTTCAGCTTCATAATGAGTTTTTAAAACATTTGAATGCATACAGTGTGCTAAAATATTTTTAAGTGATTACTCTAATTGTTAGATCAGTCTTCTGATTAATTAATGCCTGAATAAGTAAACTGAAAAAACTGACTTAAGTACTTTTTTAAAAAAAAACATGATGGTGGGTCCTGAACTCTGACCAGTAGAAAAACTATTGCCTTGAAGGATTTGTGGCTGTACTTACAGGGAAAAATGGCTGTAATCTGACAACATGTGAAAAGGTCCACAGTCGCTGTACAAGTACAATCTATTAAAATAACATTTACTGTGAAGCCAAAAGAGATCAAAAAACAGGAGGACGTCAAGAGGGGACTCTGGGTCATTACATTCTCACATGAGGGAAGAAAATCTATAGATGAAAGCTGGAAAGTCACAAGATGAATGGAACGGGAGGGCTCAAATACAGGAGTACTGAACAGAACAACAAATAAAGTTTAACATTTCATTAAGGAAACCCAAACACTACATCCATCAGCTGTGGGGGAGCAACATTAAACCTAACCTGAATACGCAGAAACGTGTGCCAGTGCTCATACTGGTGGGAGGAAACAAAAAGATCAACAAGTAAGAGAGAAAAGCTTTCCATCTGAACAGAGAGGGTCAGAATTAAATGAAGTCCACACCCCAAATACTGAAGGCCAATTTATTTGGGGAGAAAATATTGTTGTTTTATCTTTATGATTATGATTTTTAATGCCTTATCGCATCAACAAGCTTATTCACGTGTCACTCATTTCATTTCTTATTTAATGCAAACACCACAATGAGGAAATTTTACGGTTTTTTACATTAGCAGAATATTGTCAAAGGTGTGTTTGTGATGGAAACGCAGCTACAGCAACTAATTTACTACTTCATGATATTACCTTGCTTCCTTCAATAACAGGAGCTGTGTCCCTCAGAGTCTCTGACTGAGCTGCTCTGGTAGCCTGTAGCAACGCAGGCTCTGCATCGCTGTGCTTCGCACCGTTGACTTCCAGCTCTAACTCGTCCTCCTGCAGGACAATACACAGTCAAACATGCAAAAGAGGCCAGTCGAACAAAAACAAATGTGAAAGTTAAACAGATTAGTCCAGCAGAAGCACACTGAAATTACTTTTTGATCATCTGTAATAATAATAATTAGAGATGTGCCGATCAGGTTTTTTTCCTCCCGATACCGATACCGATCACCCATGAGGGCCGATCACCGATACCGATCACATAATTATTTTTTTTTTTTTATCATAAACACTACCAGTTACATTATGTGGAAAAAGGAACCATGAATTCACCTTAATTTAGACAAAAAATTGTTTTTAATAACTTTTTTCAAGAAGAAAACTAAACAAAACAGGCATTGTGCAAATTGTACTGCTATTGATAATACTATCTTTAACAGACTGAAAACATATGAAGGCTCTGAAGAGGCTAAATAATGCAAAGAGCCAAAATAAAACCTCTCAACATTGCCGAAAAAAATTCAAGTATAAAACTTAACATTCAAAAGCAAAAACAGGTTCCATTACAATAAACAATCCAGATTTACTGAATGAAAACTTTTTGATAGCATGGCGGCTAGTTGATTACTGCTAGCTCTGATTGGCTGTTTCTGATTGAGCGGAGGAATTATGCAAAACAGGGAGGAGATCGATTATTTTTTCAGAGATTATTTGTCTCATGTTAGGACAGCGCAAGTTTTAATACGTATGTAAAATTTATTTTTTTAGGTTAGATGCTGCAGCTTTAAACAGAGGTTTGGTGTGAGAGTCACTACCAGGTGGAGCAGAAGCGGCGCTCCGTCTGTCAGATATTACTACCAGTAGCGTAGCAGCGGTTCAACAACGAGATCAGAACCAGCGTCTTACATCGCAGCTCGAAGACTTAAATAATTTTGCGGGTTATTTGTTTAGCTTTCTGACCGTCATGCTAGTCCGGGTGAGTGTTTGTAGCTGTGCGCTGCTTTACCTGCTATCTGATCCTCCGTATGTCTTTTTTACTGCAGTGAGCCTCGATGTAGCCAAACTCCGTCAAGTATTTCATTGTTTTTATGTCGTATTAGCTTCGTTGTGTTGATGCATTTTGACGTGCACCTGCTTCAATTTTCCGCCGCAACACGCAAACTTCCCCATTTCACTCAGTGCGTTATAGTTCCACATCGCTTAGGATTTGTTGCTGCGCGTTTGCGCAGAGTGAAGGAAAGAGGAGACCAGCTGCACAGGCAGGCTGCGAAATGAGATGATCGGTATCGGCAACAAGAGCCAATGATCGCCGATCACCGATCATGCACTTTTTCACGAAAATCGGCCCGATTATGATCGGTGACCGATCGATCGGCACACCTCTAATAATAATGTAAATAAATATGATGTTAGATTTTTGTTAAAAGTGGATTTCTCCATAATTGCTAAGATCTGTAATGTTAATGGGCCATATCAAATCTGAATGGTCTTAAAGGGCCAGTTGTGCCAGAATATATTGACAAAACTAATTAAATTGTCAAAATATCAATAAATACCTGTTCCTCCAGCATTTTGTGATTTATTTTAGTGAGGTCTTTTTGCAATCAAAATTACAGATTTTGTGGTGCCAATTTAGAAATGTTTATAAGAAATTTTAAGATATTTGTGCTGTGATGTTCAATGTGACTTCTTATTACTCCCCATGCCAGTTATAACTTCACTATAACTTGAAGGCTGAGACAGCATTCGCTTCAATCCAATGTTTTCAACCAATTTTGAGGAAATTTGTAGTAAAATTAGAAAAATATATGTAATTTTGTTGATTTTGTGTGAATTTTGCAGACTTACTGATGTAATTTGGAGTCTATAGAGCCACATAAAAAACTACGGCGGGCCAGATTTGGCCCCGGGCCTTCAGTTTGACACCTGTGTTATAGCAACTCCAAAACCTGAAGTGAAAAGCAACTTTGCCTTGGACAGAGCCTGAATTAGGGGAGGGCATTTTTGTACCTTTTATCATTTATTGTGATACATTTCTTGTCATGATAAATCCCAATTAATGAAGTTCAAAAATCCCCCCAAACTGTTAAGAAACAAACAAACAAACAAACATTTTTTGTTTGTTTGTTGTTTTTTTAAATGGGACCACAGTTCTCTTGTTTTAGGTCAGTTAGAATTACTAAAATTGTTTGCTAAATGCCACAGTAATAAGAGAAAATGTCTGAGGTTTATTTACTAATATCTCCAAATCAGAAGTCTGCATGCATTTCCTCAGTATTTGGTAGCACTGACTTTGAACTGTATGATTTATGTCAAAAGTTTGGGGTTTACACACACTTGAATGCGCACACAAACACACACATACCCTAGCAGCCTTCTCTGCAGCATCAGCCAGCCTCTCCATCTCCCGATCCTTGGAGTCTTGGCGTATTGCTGCCTCCTCCTGCAGCATCGTCTCCAGTTTGGTCTTATTGTCCACTTTGGAGAGCTCGATTTCAGCCACCTTCACCTGGGCCTCTTTGGTCTAAAGAGAAAAAAATAAACGTGCTTGGTTAACTTAACTTAGAGCAAATTAAATCGACTAAACTTGCGAGGCCTGTATCCACAGTTAAACTGGGTAGAGGTACTTTTCGGAGTCTGTTTTTTTTTATTGCACCATTCATTCCAGCGAACATACCACCATCTCAGGAAGGGTTTGCAGCGTAGTTTTGAGCTGATCCGCTGGAGACAGAGTGTCAGGGAGGAACATGGCTCGGGACAGCAGCAGCAGAGACGTGGGGATCTGCTGGTTCAGATGCAGGTCCAACCACTGCAAAAAACAAGCAGAAGAAGCTGACCCACTTCCTCATCTACCTTGAAGAAAAAGGTTACTTGTGGAGTCCCACAAGTCTGTGTGCTCAGACCAATTCTCTTTCCTAGATATGCATACAAGCATTCTTATTTGATTATTATCTTATTGTTTTTTTAATATTGTGATATATACCAATCAAATACAGGTGTTAAGATTCAGTGAGGGCTGCACAGTGGCGTGGTTGGTAGAGCTGTTGCCTTGCAGCAAGAAGGTTCTGGATTCGATTCCCGGCCCCGGTCTTTCTGCATGGAGTTTGCATGTTCTCCCTGTGCATGCGTGGGTTTTCTCCGGGTACTCCGGTTTCCTCCCACAGTCCAAAAACATGACTGTCAGGTTAATTGGCCTCTCCAAATGCATGTCTCTGTGTTGCCCTGTCTCGCCCATAACGTTAGCTGGAGATAGACACCAGCAACCCTCCTGACCCCACCAAGGGACTGTGGTGTTAGAAAATAAATGAATGAATGAATGAATGAATGGATGGATGGATGGATGGATGGATGGATGGATGGATGGATGGATGGATGGATGGATGGATGGATGGATGGATGGATGGATGGATGGATGGATGGATGGATGGATGGATGGATGGATGGATGGATGGATGGATGGATGGATGGATGGATGGATGGATGGATGGATGGATGGATGGATGGATGGATGGAAGATTCAGTGAGCACACGTATAAACAAAACGAAATGTGCAAAAAAAGAAAAAAGTAGAATGTAGTCCTTTAGGTATCTGACGTGTTAGTGGACGAAATAAATAAAAATTTAAAAAATCAATTAATAATAATAAACCATTATGTATAAAGGGAAACAAAATTGTTAGGCAGAATGTTTTTCTTTATTTTTTTCATCTGTACCAAAAGGAATTTGGGTTTGTTCTTTTCTTAATTTCTTAAAGATTTAAAGTTTGCTTTCCTACAAAAAAATTGACTTCTTGACTTGTTTAATTAGAATTATTGGATGCTTAGTTGATTGTTGAGAAGTATAAAAAATGTGTGTGTTTTTGTTACTTTAGAAATTACAAATGAATATTGTGACTTCACTATTTTTGGCACACCTGACAAAATCTGTGGACCCCTCTGCTTTAATCCCTTGAAGTGTTCCTAGAGCTCCATAAACCTGCTCTTTCACTAATTCAGTCTGAGCCAAGACAAAAGACAGAAGAGTTAAATCGTCGTTTCTACTACCTGGCTGAGTTGCTCCCTCAGTCGTTCCTCTGTGACTCCTAGAGATCTCATCCCTCTAACGCGACAGGCCGACTGCACTTCAGTCACGCTCATACTCTCTATTCCTTCTTCTGCTATTAGCTGGAGAATAGAGGTACATGGGTCATAAGAGCATCGCCCCCAATGGGAGAACATCACACATCAAGTGGAACTGAACCCTTCATACCTTGTCATCAGCATGGATGGCCCTCAGCTTCATGATGAGCTGAAAACGCAGGAAGTTATTGGTTCCAATGGACTGGAGCTCCAGGAGTCGGCAGAGAGCCACCAGTTGAGGTCGGGTCAGGTTGTCCAGAGTCAGCTCGTCCTCAAACAGTTTGGAGAACTTTATGATCTGCTCGTTACTGGGACGCTCTCCAGAGTCCCGGATCTGCAGAAAGAGTCCCATTACGCACAGAATTCTGTAGTCTTAATATGACGTAACGGTCAAGTGACGTTAACACGTCTAAGCATACACAAACAATATATTGTTTCAACCTGAAGAGAGGCACCTAAAGCCTTTTGGTCATTTCTCACCAACACCAACCTTTTGGAAGAAAGTGGAGAACTCCTCGGTCACATTGCCCTGGGTAGCCTTGTTCCTCAGTGCAATCTCCTCGATGGTGTCCTGTAAGAACTTGGCCATCTCCAGTTTGACTCTGAGCTCCTTCTTCAACCTCTCCTCCTAAAAACACGAGAAAAGATTCAATTTACTTTTACTTACATTTTTCCCCTTTTCAGCAAAGAAACACAAAATGACTGAAAATGCATGTGGTGAATACATGCAACCACCTTACAGCATCAGCCGCTACATTTTGCTAAAAAAAAAATATTGACTGAACGTTTAAAACCCAACTGGAAAAGTATCTGAATCCTGGTTTGATTTCCTTCAGAGAATCTACAACAGCAAATGCTAAAATGGCTTCAGAAGAACCATTTTAGACTACAGCTCTGGTTACCTTCTTCGACTGGGTTTCAAAGGTGGAAGGCAGCATGTTGGGGAACAGCTTCAACGCCACAGGAAGGAGGAACTCCATGAACGGGACGATGATGAATACCAGGAAAGGCAGCAGCCTGAAAACATCTGCACACGTTCTGAGGAACTGAGGAGAATTTTTCAGAGAATAATGAGCACAAAGTCTGAGGATGATGATTCCAATAAACAAAAGATGATGCTTCAACAAGCTCTCACTGGTTCAGGAGACTACAGTCACATTCAGTAAATTAGAACACACGTCAAAATGAGGCTCGTTTGTCCGTTTAAAAGTACGTTTTGAAAATAACACACACATAAAGCAGAAAATCTAAACAATATTTTTCTATTGGTTTGATATGGTATTCTAATTTTAATTGTCATGTTTTCATTAACTGTAAGAGAAAAAATATATTCAACAGAAATTAAGCTTTCAAATATCCATCTGTGTGGAATTAATAATCTATATAATGTCATAAAGTTCCTGAAATAAATGGACTTTTCAACAATAATATAATTTAATGCATGGGTCTGTATGGGCTAGACACGACTACAAACTGAATCACAAATAGTCCCAGAAGTTACTGTGATAAATGATAATATTGTTGCTTGGAGACCATTTTCAAGGGGTATGATGGTAATGGCATAACAATGTAAGTTCAATGTAAGTTTCAATGTTCTAAAGAACATTTGACAGTGGAACTGGTATATATTTTAAATATCCAATAAAAAAAATTATCAAAAACAAACAAACACAACCCAGAACCATAAATATAATTGATTATAACAACTCTGTAAACAAACTTGCCCTTCAAAAATATGAATTGTTGGGTTCAGACAGTTAAAAACAGGCAAATATGACAGTTGGGACTTTTGTAATGATCAAGCTCATTTTAATTTATCATTCGAGTAATTGGTTTATTGTGATTAGACTTGTTGCAATAAACTAATTAATTGCACGATAGGCTAAAATGAGCTAAAATTTTTCATTTGCATGAAATGAAAAATTTTTCGTTTTTCTCTTTTCTCTCTACCTAAAACTGGATGACAAAAATCTTCAGTTTGGTGTTTTGATCTCAACTAGTTCTTTTTGTTAAAGGACGATTTTGTTTACAGAGACTTTATAAGTCATTTTGTTTGCCGTTCCTGTTGTTTTATTTATTTACTTTGGGTATTTAAAGTGACTTCCAGTTCCAGTGTATTGATCTTCAAGGATGTGTTCTTGCATTATTATGCCATTAGCATTATACTACTTGAAAATGGTTTCAAAACAACAATATTATCATGTATTGCAATAACTTCTGGGACCATTTATCTCTCAACAAAATTTGTTACAGTGACCAGCCTACAACAGAGTTGGGTCTGCACCTTTCAAATGATTTTTAGTTTAACTCTGCTGCAGTTTATATAAGCATCCAGCAGAGGGCGACATTTTGCCCCTAATCTCAACCAGAATTGGCATGCTTTTCACTTTTCTTGTTTGTAGACAGAAGCAACATTCTTAGAATGTGTATATATACCACCCCCACACACACACACGCATGGTGACACACACACACACACTTAGTGCACATTCACGATTCCTGCTGCTTTCTTTGCATTGAGCTGTAGGCCAAAATGGGCATTCTACCCCACAGTGCTCAAAAAGCTCTCCTTCATTCAACAGGAAGCACTTTAGTTAAGCACAGAGAGGAACAATCCAAGCACCAAGCCAGCCCTGTTCTGTGTCATTGTACAGCTGTCCAACTGTGGCTTTCTGACTGCTCCGAGACGCAACCTACAAAAACCAGTCCCGAGGCAAGAGAACGCCAAAAAACACGAGTCTGCCTTTCTGTCCTCTCCACCTGCATTTCAGTGGGGCAGTGCGATGGAGGATTTAGGCCATCTTGAGTGAAAAGGCCTTTGTCTGCTGGCCCATTGACATGTATATCATCTGCTGGAGTTTTGGCATCAAAGCAGAAGGAATGGGGTGACACGTTGAAACAGAAAGAGCCCCTAAGCGGAGGGCCGAGGATTGTAGGTGAATGTGAAAGGAGGAGATTAAGGAGGCAATGCCATTCCAGGTTAGATGAATGGATGGTAAGATGGGTTTGGAGCATGCACACAAGAGAAAGACTCCTGCATTTGAAAAGTGGCAGAGGGGGGTGGTCTTGCTTATAGAGGGGAAGCAGTGGTCAGTGAAAGGTCTGACCGACCGCTTTTAACATCAACACAAAGCTTTGCTTCCTCTGGTAACTAGATGAAAGTGTTTAAAATGTCTTCTTAGCTGCTTGAGCTAATATCTATTTGCATTGAATATAATTAGGAATGCACAGGTTGTGTTGGAATGCTGGGCATTTTCAGCTAAATCTCGTCCTGGTGAGAAACCCTTTGGAAATCCAAACATTCAGTCAGAAGTTGCGCCTGCGTCCTACTTCTTCAGTGTGGACAGTGTTACTGAATGAAGAAGCCTCAAAGTTAGCTTATTTTGGTAAGAAGTTATTTATCTCTCTCACACAGAGCTGGAACATTGCCCTAGTTGCTAGTATACATACCACCAATAAATATGATGAGGAAGAGTGTTTATGACATTTTACAATTTCCGAAAAGAATATTGCAATACTGTAATCCTGGGCATCAACAGAACATCCTCTGCTAAGATGATAGCCGTCAAATTTGACAAATTATGAGTAGCCCTTTCATTTCAACAAAAACTACTACATCAGGGGTCCCCAAACTTTTTCCTGTGAGGGCCACATAACTTTTCCCTTCTCTCCTGGGGGGCAGGAGTCAGTTTGTAACAGAAAAAGTGTGATGTTTGCAGGAGTGCCTAAATGTAAAAATGTATTGTTTTCCAGAAAGCGCAATCACAACCCTCTCTGGGTTCTTCACAGAAAAAATCCAGGAAATAACACTATTTATGAAATAAATACCGTATTTTCCAGACTATAAGTCGCAACTCCAAAGTTCTTTTTAAAAAAAACCCCAGTAAACATAACATTTTTGTAACTTTTTTTTTTTTTTTTTACAAAAAATAAGTCGCAGATATATCTGCCGCTCCAGGTTTTTAACAACGATGCAGCAGCAGCAGAGGGGGGCGGACACCCAAAATTTGAGTCATAACAGGTCAATTGAATATCACATTTACTACGGTTGAAAAAGAAAAAGTTGTCAAGTTTAGATTTAACTGAACTGATTACGGTAGTTTCCGAACAGTAACTGTAACAGTAAAAGTGCTGATCCTTCATGTCTGCTACTAGCATGTGCTAAATGAAAATGGCCGCTTTCTTCTTCTTCTTCTTCAGATTTCAACGGCAGCTTGCATCCGTTACTGTTGCACTACTGCCATCTATTGGATCCTAATATCTATACCTCAAATTCTCATAATGATCCCAGTATTTAAAAAAACTAAAAATCTTCTTTTTCCCCTCAATGCGATTTAACTGATCAACAACATTTTCAAATTTCAATTCCATAATAAAACCTAATTCCGTTTTAATGGGCAATTTCTTCTTTTATTTCCAATTTTGACTTCCAAAGATTCACTTCCTGCTAAAGAGCCCCCTGGTGGTTGAAGAAAAATCCACATATAAGCCGCATGGTTCAAAGCTTAGAAATAAGTAGCGGCTTATAGTCTGGAAAATATGGTATATGAAAAAAAATCTAAATGCTCTCTGGTATTGTTCAGGGGGCCGGACCAAATGTGGAGGCGGGCCGTAGTTTGGGGACCACTGTACTACATGATCCGAAGTTGTCATGAGCTAGTTCAAGGATTTTAAAACATATTTTAAGAACAATAGAGAAATCATCAGTTTTCTTGTTTTTCTTGTTTTATTTTCTGACTTTATTTGATATTTTAGGTTTATTTACTGTATACGTAGAAATGCCAATGATCTGCTTTGTTATGGCAAACAGACAACAGGTTGTTCTATGTTGTGACAATACTGTCACCTTGTATGTTTGCTTTAAACAGTTAAAAATGAGACTATCAATGACATCTACTTGTAGAAATGAAGGTAAAGAGTTGTTCTTCTGCTAAAATAAGAAACAAATCTTTTTTTTTTTTTTTTTTTTTTTTTTTACCTGATCAAGACTGGATATTTAGCAGTTTAGTGATGCTTACTCTTAACGAGCCAAAAGACCAAACCAAAAGACACCAATGCAAACGCTAGAGCGTCACTAAACTCCAGCAGTACATCCAGTCTACATTGTGGACGGAGCAGTGGCAAGCAGCCAATCACGTCACTGTAATCTGTTCCATCCAGACTGACTGAGGAATGCTGCCGCAGTTAGTCTGACCTCTGCTGATCTGCTCTGCTTTCCTCAACCTGACCTTCAGATTATTTCAGTCAACACAAGGCAAAGTGAATAGTAGCTGTTACTACAAGAGTGAAAACTACAGAATAAATTGAATCATTTGCCTTCTTTCAGAATGTTTTAGGCTGGGTGTTTCCTCTCTTTGTCTCTTCTTCTGGTGTTGAAGTTGTGGAAGTCGTAGACATGACAAACTCTGGGAGGTTAAGAACTAAAGTCAAAGTCTCAGATTTCTGTTTCTACATGTAAACCTCATCCCTAAAGAGTTTTACTAAAGCAACAGAATGCTGCTGAGCCACTGGTGAGTAAACACACAGCTGGTGGTTATTTCCTGTAATTGATCCCATTAGGCGTGAAAAGCTCTGGATTAAACTGTACGGAACAAGAAGTCTCAGCTGCTGGGCTCGACTCCTCACCTAGTTACCTCTGAACTCATGGCCTTTGGACAACTTGCACAAGACACACAGCAACCTGTTGGGCAATGGGAGTGTTAGTTGGAGGTGCAACGCAGAGGCTGTTGGGAACTCTGAAGGAGTTTGCGCTCCAAAAAAACTCGTCTCTATGCATAAAGAAAGCCAGCAACCACAGAAAGACAAAGGCAGAGGGTGGACTGGTCAGAAATGTTGTGTCTATCATAAAAATAATGACACACATTACTGTGACTACAGCATCCTACAGTGAAGCATGGTGGTGGCACCATCATGTTATGGGGCTGAAATCTGAAAAGCTAGTTGATGAATGGAGATAAATAAAAGCTTGTCCCATCCTCCCAGCAGGACAACAACCCTATCGTCTCTATGAAAATTGAGTAACAAACATTGCTGCTTTTGAGTAAAGTTACTGACTCGGACGTAAAAGTGTGTCTATTCTTACCTGTCTCCTTTCACGACGAGACAGAGGATTCCCATTCAGGATCTTCCACAACATGCGCCCCGCGATGGTGGTGTCAATCCACAGCAGCCTGAAGCCATGGTAGTAGTGCTTGATTTCGTCGATGACCCGCTGCCGGATCGTCCGTCTGACGGGCTCAACGTCCAGTGTGGGGCTGTACACGGGCCCACCTTCCTCCAGCTTCATTTTCTTGTCTTTTAAGGATTTTAGGGATTTCTCCAATTTTGAGTCATCCCATCGTCTCCTTGAGGTGTGTATCCACCTGACGCCTGGGAAGTACTGAGGTGAGCCTGTCGTACACCAGGCCGGATTGGAGGAAGCCGCGGCAAATGCACAGTACGGTCGCTGTGGGTCCAGATTCTGACTGGGTGCCATGTATTCATCGGACAGGGGGCAGGACGGGCTGACGGAGAAGACACGGGCCAAGCTGCCGAGCTGGAGGATGTCAAGCCTGTCAATACAAAAAGATACAAACATATTTTAAATCTTCGTCTGCATGATAGAAAAAGGTTGTGTCAGGTAGTTTAATTTCATAAGAGAGCGATTGGATTGGCTTACTTTTGACTGGTGAGTCTGAGAGTTGTGCAGTTGAAACAGGAACCATTCTGTAGTTTACCTGAAACAAAATACTATGAGAATTTGGCCAGCAAAATAATATATAAAAAAAAAACACAATGAACACTCAGAGTTAACAAGAATTCATCTCATGGTTCTGATTGGCAAATCCGTCACAAGCAATCTCTTCAAGGTCTGATGTATATGTATAGCCATATTCAATAAATTGGAATATGCATTCTGATGATTTGTCAAATTAAAAGTAGCTTTTGAAAATAAATCAAATCGATATCGATCGCGAAAGACTTTATCAATATCAGTAGAAAAAAGGTCAGATAGAACGTTCAATAATTTTACTGAACTCCGATCCAGAACAGCACAGCATTCTGCGGGATGAAGGCAAAGGAAAAACTTTAGCTGCTCAACCTCTTACGGCTAGCTAAGAATGGTGAGAGGCATCAACTGACTCACTCACTCTTTGGTTACCTAACAACGACCTGTTGAGTAACATGCGCAGCAGCAGTCTCCATTTGCCTCAAAACTGCTGAATAATAAAAAACCATGATGAAGTGAAGGCAGTAATATTCTAATTTTAAATGCCTTGTTTTCATAACCTCCAAACAGAAAATCATCATACTTAATACAAAAACATGCTTGCAAACATCCATCTGTGTTTAATTAATCTGCATCATGTATTTCTGTTGGGGATAAAGTTCCTGAAATACATGGACTTTTTAGTAATATTCAAACTTATTGAATTGGTCTGTTGTGTCTTATTACAGTATTCACACCCCTTATATTTTTGCAACTGTAAAAGCCGTGGAAAGTGCATGTGCAAAGTGAAACTTCGAGATGGTTGAATGCATGTAAAAGTTTACCCGCTTTTTACTTTTATCTGCATCACATAAAATCCAAATCAATTTTGCGGATGTAACAGAACAAAATGTGAATAGGTTTAAGAAGAGTGAATAATTTCCAAACCTATTGTATTGATCTCTCTGAATTTATTGAGGAAATGATAGAAGTGCTCATCCCCACCAGGTAAGCAATAAGAGACTAGTAAGTCACAGTCTTAGGCAACCATTTATCAATGAATACATAACAGAAACTTGCTGAACTTTCTCACTTTACTGGAGGCTTTAGCAGGTCATCACACAGCTGCTGTAATATCCAAACACATGTGATGCTAAATTCAAGAGTAGACTGCCTCTTATCCCCCAATAGTCCGGCTCCTTGATGAGCATTTAATTACTAAGTATAGTTTAGAACTCTCAAATATGTGCCAAATTCATAAAACATTATCATTATTCTGTTAAACAGAATATTCACACCCGGAGGCCCACAGCCGGGTTCACTAACTCCAGTGAGAGCAAAGGTGGGGTCCTGGGTCTCTTCCAGCCAATGGCGTGAGGACGGTGAACTCGACCACGCCCGTTCTCTGCCTCTCACATGGCCGGCTGGAGCGGATCCAGCAACGTCTGGCTGAACATGATCGCTAGGAGGACGCAGAGATTACTGGAACAGCGTCCACTCTGCGACCGAGCGCCCACCTACTGTAACAAGCAGAAAAGCCTGGAAGTACAGTAGAGTAGATTACACAACGCTGCAGCTCTTGTTTGTGTCGTTCTGCCTCCCTCTGGCCTACTGGGTGACTCCCAGCCACTGCTGAATGGATGTAAGGAGATCAAACTGGAACCTACACTCCGTCATCATTATCACCATTCATTTACTTGCTCTTAAAGAAAACACTGAAAGTAAGCTTTGTTGTTAACTAGTTATGTTAGTGTGTGGTTATACTAGATTCTGTCCAGAGCAAAAAACAACTGAATCCTATATTCCAGCTGCACTTAATTTCTCAAAACAGAGAAGATCTATAAACACACTGGATGCAGGGTTTCCCCTCAGTGTATTATAAGCCTGGTGGGCCTCCAGACTTTACTTGCATCCCCACCAGGCTAAGCATTGTTTGTTTGTCTATTACAGTGATCCCTCGGTTCACCTTTCGGGGTCTCGCTGCTTCGTGGATTTTTTTGTGCAGTTTTTTTTCCACAGTGCATTGTGTTCTGCGTCCTGATTGGCTAAACAGTCACCGAACTCCTTCTCTACCTGTGTGCTAATAACGTCACTAATATAAGTAATACAGATTGGCCATTCAGGAGATGAAAGCTGAAAACTTTGAATGCCTGCTGGAAAAAACTGTGGCCAGAGGCAGCGCAAAACCCGACCGGAGGCTCGCTTGACGAGATCCATCGCTCTGCAGTAAATACAGCTGTGAATCTCGCGGAGCAGGTTGGAGGAGACGCTTTAATAACATGACTCCAGATCACATTAAGGCCCAATTGATGAACAAGCACATCCGCTGACCTGAAAACAGGTTTTGTTCTTTGGTTTCAATGTAGAGTATTTAATTATGCTGTGTAATAATTGTAAAAACTAAAGGTAACTACTTTGCAGATTTCGCTTATCGCGAGTTATTTTCGGAACACAACCCCCGTGAAAAATGAGGCATCACTGTATAGGTTTTTTTATACACCAGTAACAGTGATAGCAAAGACGGGTTAAAGAGTTTCTTTGTTGGAATGGTTGGAAGTACAGTGGTAACATTGTATGGTCAGTATGAGTACACAGAGGGAGACTGAGGTCAGTTTTTCTTTTTGTTTTTTGTTTTTTTTTAATTCACTGGAACTCAGTGTTGCTCTAGCCCCCCCTACTGCCAGACTTAGCAAGTTTTCTGGAGGAAACCTTGGGATGACTGGAATCAGATGATTTTTATCTCAGTAGGCCCCAACTGGTGACAATGAAATCCAATCTTTTTCTGATTAGTGAACACACTATGCCAAACTTCTACCAGGGTGCACCAACAACAACAGCTCTCTTCAGTGTGGACACCGTTACAGAGGGAAGAAGACTCATTTAACTATTTTGAGCGAATTAGGTATTTAACACATAGAAGTACAAAATTATTTATAGGTTCATGGGTATGTCAGCTGTCTATTGAGGATGCTACTGAAAAAAGTCTGAACTATCTATTAGTCATGTCCCACTTTTGGAGATTTGGTAGGAACATTACCTGCTCTGGAATGGAAAAAAAAAAAAAAGTAATTCGAGTCTGACACGCCCTGGGGATATTTTATTAGACCGGCTAAGGAACAAAACAAGCAGCTTTTTTCTCCCCATGTACCAGGAAGTCTGGATTACAGGAAAGTTACTGTTTTATTCTTTAGATCTATCAACCTCTGCCTGTAATTAAGCATGCTGGGTTTAGAAATCTTGGCAGCCTTTTGCAAATCTAAGTTAAGACAAGTTTCTACGTGTTCTAGTAAATAGAAACAGAGATTAATGTTTCTATTCCCTAGAAACATTATAGTTAGTAAAGCAAATCTTACTGATGGTGCTAATTGCTAATAATAAGGACTCTGAAGACAACTCAATTGCAAGATTACTGTGTTGCAGTTTTTCCCAAATGTTAGTTTGAAAATTGGACCAGAGTCATTACAACTAATAGTGGTAATTTATATGCAATGAATAACAAGCCTTATTATATGTAGTAGGTGTGCCGAGCTAGTTGGCGGCACTGTAACACTGCCACACAGTGACACAAGAAACACAGAACGATGCCATGTATGTTTCTGGTTGCCTGAGACGTCGAAGCCATGTGGATGAACAGACTAAACATTAAAAACTTTTGTGGATACACCTAAAATCGTCTCTGTGTAAACAGGGCCCAAGATAACTTTGCTTTAAAGAATCAACGTGTATTTTAGCCACTAAAAATATACATCTGGAGTGCCCTATAAGGGAAGTAGAGTCCATCCAACTGGCCAAATATTTTATCGTAGACTTCAAATCTCACTCAGCTACACCACTTCTGTCAGGAGGATTTGAACAGAATTCCAGCTTATTAATGTGAAAAATATTTGAAAGAATGTGCGGCACCCTTGATTCATGTCAGACAGTTTAAAAGACAATTTATTAAATATGCTGACGCAAAGAAATTTAAAGAAAAAAACATTATAAAGATATCCACTTATTATGGTATTTAGTAAATAGAGATAATGTTAGGAATCTTATCCAACCTGAACGAGAAAACTTCAAGTCTGGTCAGACAGTGAAGAAAACATTGTCAATGTATATAAAAATGATGCAAATTGTTTAAATCCTTTACCCAGAACTGAACATTTTAGTGATAAATTAAATATACCTGTAATGAAAACAAATGTAGACTTAAAACCGAGAAAATTTGATGTAAGGTTATAAAAATGTAACATTAAATCTTAATGTTAAACTGCAGCAAGTGTATGTTTATAGAGTAGGGTTCACCAAGAGGGCAGAACACAGTGTTGGGCAACAGGAACTTTAAAACCAAAACAGAAGAACTGAGCTCTTTGGGTCTCAAGTGGAGATATAAAAGGCGTTGACCTTTATTCGTGGAAGCTGTGCTATCTGTCTGGTAATTTGGGCCCGCAGCCAAAAGCACATGGATAGGCAACGTGGACAGACAAAAACTCTTTATGAACTTTTCAAGCACACATTTTAAACACTGCAGATAGGTTTATCTCAACATTTACTAATGCCATCAATGTCCTTCACTGACCTCACTGTGATCCACTTAGAAATTACATAACCAAAGTGCAACTGGACACTTCATCTTGATACCCAACGTGGAAATTCATCAGCTTACTGGACAGGCTCATCAAAATGACATCGAGCCGCACTGATCTAATCCAGATCAAAACCAGTCAGTGAGTCAAAAATAACACCTTACTATAGTACAGACTGGAAAGCTATCCAGTTCCGACACATTTGAAACATCATAATTCCTCTTATACAACACTCCAAAGTCGTGACATGTTGAGCAACGCTAAGATAAACTAAGACTAAACCTTAGATAACTTGTGCTTCATCTTGGACATACAAATCAGCAGAAATGCACTGATCAGCCTTTTCAAGGCCTGGTCAGATTTTCATTCCTTTAAGTCTGACCTGCTAATTACGACTTTTCAGAAGGAGGTGAGGAAATGTGCTGAGCAAATGTGCTGCAAGTTATTTGACTAACACAAAAAATATATCAGACATTATACTCAAAACGCAAAATTTATCAAAGCAGATTGTGAATTTGAGTAGTCGATTTTGCTTTACTTAATGAATGTTTATTACATAGTAAATATTGTTTTTGTGTTTTTTGTGACATATTTTAATCTTTCTTCCCTAATATAGCTTTTGTAAATTGAGGAGCACCTGTTTGCCATGGCAACAAGAGCATCACCTTGCACTGTAAACGGGCGCTTTCAGGTCAGCGCTAAAGAGGAATTGCCCTCAGATAACCTTAATACTTGATCATGTGTTCCCCTATCACCCCAGTTGACATAGGTTTTACTTAATGATTCAAATGAATCACTAAATTGCTCACTGTCACAATTAACGAAATCGTAATTAAAATGTGCAGTGTGTTCATATCTGCTGCTGTCACATTTAGTCCACCTAAAAATTCAACAGGACGAGCTGCACTTGAAAAGACAGGACTCTTCTAGATGCTAACATGTCCAAGCTAACTGTTAGCTTCACTGTAATGATAATAAAGCCCATGTTAGCTAGTGAAAGACCGAAACAGAAACCTTACCTTTACCTTTCCGGAATTCGTTCTTTAACGACCGGGACGTTTTCATTAAAGGTGTCCGAGACCTCGTAAACAGGATTAACGCCATGCTTTGTGGGCTAAAGTTGCTCCTTTTAAACAGCGAGTTAAAAAGCTAGCTGCTCGACTAGCTAGCCTCAGCTTATACTAGAGGTTAATTAAACGTCCTACTAAAGCGAAACATAGAAACCCAAAGTAATTGAACTAAAACAGTATCAGGAGCTCGTTTATGTGGTCAGTGGAAAATATAACCCCATGTCATGTCCTTCCTTTCCTTTCACGCGCATGACAGAAAGCAGCCGGGGAAGCTTCTGAATGACGTCAGATCTTACGTTCAGCACATGCTTCCGGTTAAGTTTGAAAATAAAAGCTTTTTATTCACCGATAAAAGTCAGATTGTTTACATCAGTGATTTAATATAAAATGCAATTTAATTAGAAGTAGCAAAAATAAATATTCAAATAAAGAAACAAGTCATAAACCATAGTTTAGATAAAATAAAATTTGCGAACAGTTAGTAAAGTTGAAGTAAAAGTCAGCCTTAAAGACTATTTGCTTTCAGCATGAGGCCTTTATGGTGGCCTCATGTCTTTACGGTGTTCCAAATGTGAGGATGGTAATAAGAAAACAAAGCCTCATCATTAATTTTATGCATAACTGGAGGATCAAAACACCAGAAGGAGGTGTTTTTTAGCCACTAATTTGTTGCAATAATTTCCTGTTGTCTTTCTGTAGACGATACACTTGACTTGTCTCTCTCTTATAGACACAGAAACCAAAGGAACTTCTGCCTCTGTGAACTATATATACCTTTTAATGTAAAAAATAAAATAAAATAATAAAAAAATTAATTAATTAATTAATTAAAAGAAAAAAAAATCTCAGCAGCACAGTCACAGTGAACCAGGTTCTGCTGGATGTTTCTTCCTGTTAAAGGGGAGTGCTTCTCTCCACTGTTGCTACATGCAAGTTAACAAAGACGGATTGCTGAAAATTCAGTTACTTAACACAATCTGCTCGGTTTCCTCAGGTAAAACATTTCACCAACTATAAATGAGCTGAACTTGACTCACTGCATGGTTGTATTACTACAATAAAATCGAGTGTGATTGACTTTTAACGTGCCTTTATGATTAAACTAAATTGGTTTTATATTTCTGTACATCTAGTGGCTTTTTTGTTTGTTTTATTTATTTGTTTATTTTTATTTCATTTTTTATTTTTTTTGTAAGATGGCTTGAGGACACACCCACTGTCAGCACTATATAAATTAACTGAATAAAAATTAACCAAATTAAGGTTTTTCCAATGTGAAACTCAAACATTTCAAATTCCGGACAAACTGAAACAGAATCCTTTGACTCAGACCTACAGTGTACACATGCAACAGAGAAAAGTCCCAAACCACTAGGTGGCGCTGTAACCGCACTTTCACAATATTGAAAGACTTGTTTATTTTACATTTCAATTGTTTAACCTGACCCAGACTTTTAAATGGCTTACTGAGGATTGAGATCAGGGATTTGTGATGGCCACTCCAAAACATTAACTTTGTTGTCACTAAGCCACTTTGTAAGTAATTTGGTGATCTGCTTAAGGTTATTGTCCATTTCAAAGACCCATTTTTGTTCAAGCTTTAAATTATCTTAATATTTTCTTATCGTGTATTTTACCAGTTCCTCCGGCAGCAAAATTCCCACACTGTGTGACGACGCCACCAAAATACTTAACAGCTGGGATGATGCATTCCTTCAAATGATAATTATGGCCAATCACTTCAAGTTTCATCAGACTATGGGACGTATTTCTGAAAATAAGGTTTTTGTTCCTGAGTCCAAGGACTATATTTTTGGCTTTGCATGTTGTTTTGGCAGTAATGGAGTCTTCTTCTATGAGTGGCCTTTTAGCCTATGTCAGTGCTGAACTTGTTCCACTGTGGATATGACTCATTTACCAACTTCAGTGGGGATCTTCACAGAGTCTTTTGTTTTTGTCTTAGTGTTGACGTACATGTTCCACATAAAAACATGCTCATCTTGACATTATGACTAAAGGACATTTTAATGGTGTTTGCATACAATCATTTTGAATGATGAATGAGGCAACTTCAGGCATTTGGAAACTTGATGAACCAGTTTTATGGATTTCCACAAGAAGTTCTAAAAGAAAACTTATGGCCCTATTTCTTTATGCATTCAGTTTGATTTTTGTGCAACAACAGCAAGCTCATGCAAGCCTAGTGTAGCGTTGTTTTTGTGTTTTGTTTTTTTCTATGGATGGAGACATTTATAGAAATGATTCCATTGTTTACAAGGAACTTTCCAAAAAAGACAAATACATTTTTAGAGTTTGGCCTAAAACTTTGAACATGTTCAGTCCATCTCAATATGTATATATATAAAAAAGAAACTTGTGTAAGTAGACCATTTTACTACTACTCTAGGGCAAGGGGGCCACACACCCCTAAATCCAGCCTGTAAATAAGAGCCAGAAGACAGGAAGACAGTCCACAGAACAGGGTGAGGTCAAACTGGGAGAAGAAGTGGAGGGAGGAGTATGCGTACCTTGCTGTTCACCTGGACAACAGACTGGACCGGAGATGCAACAGTAAATACAAGGCACTGTGGAAAGAGGAATTATTCATACAAAGGAAACATTACTGAACATCCTCGTCATGAGACTATCATACAACAATAGAGTATCATACAACAATAGAGTCTTCAGTCAGAGGCTTCTTCAGGTTGCTGTAACACACACTGCTACAAGAGATTATTCCTGCCCATTGGCATCAACAACAGTTCAGAAGATCCTTAGATAATATGAGTTACAAGAACGTTTTATTTCCCGTTGGGATTAGCAAAGCATTTTGATTTCAATTATGCCACCAATAAAGCCAGCAGTAGACTGCATAAAAACGTTTTCACCCGAAATTATTATTGACTATAAATGATTCAACAAAAGCTGGTAAAAGTAATCTAACAAATGAGCAAAGTCTAACGCAAAACTTTCATATTTAGAAAGGCAACTATATTTGAATACAATTCACTTATGTAGGTGAGTTTTGATTAAAAGTTTTGATTTTCGGTCATATCTTTATTGTATTTAAATGACGTGCGTTTAAAAGTATATTTGACATTTTACTCTCGACATTTTGTGCATATTTGTAAAATTAAAAAAGAAAAAAAAAGTAGTGTGAAAGCAGCGAGGGGACACCGAGGTCAGCTCCTTTCTACGGTTGGATTTTTTTGAAAGAACCGGTTGGATACTCGCAGCTCTGCTCGCGACCAATCGGAAGTGAGCTTTTTTCCCGCTGGTCGGCCGCGGAGTTTGAGTTTCCCGCAAGCTTTTTTATTCGACTTGAATGAAATGATTCGCTTTCCAGGAAGAATATGAGCAATTTTTCCCTTTAACCACCCTAGAGGATATTCGACAGGTAAACACAGAGAAGCGGTCCTTTATGACAGTGTCAGTCCGAAGCTATTTGCTAGGATGAGTTTTTTAGCGGACATTTCTTCAGGCCGGGCTTCCATTTTAGCAAGCCGACTAACTATGCTAACGTTAAGCTAGCAGTTTGGCTTGACTTCTATGGTACGCTCAAGTTAGCCACGGTTAGCTTTCTTGCAACAAGCTGTCATGGCGCCTACAATTTAAGAATGACTTTGAAATAATGGCTAAGCAACTTAAACACATTAACCCCCTCGCCGTTACTACTTCCGTTGTTTGTCAAGGAGTTGTTTGAGCCCTTTTACTAATAAGTTTTCCATTTAGCATTTTGGAGGCGGCTTTGTCTATTTGCTGGAGTCCGGTGTAATGGCTGACTACTGATGACAAGAGATGCGGCTCAATAGGGAATTTCTAGGTTGCTTGAATCCATGAGATTTCCAACATCGCTCCTTTCTCTCCAGGTTATAGTCGGAGCCTTTCTTGCATGACATGATAGCTGAAGTTCCTGTTTCTTGCTAGCCGGTAAAAAGCGGGTGTTTTGACGCCGACTATAGTATTTTAGCCGTGTTCTTGTGCTGCTACTGGTAATGTTACCCGCATTATACGTCAATATTAATTCCATTATTAACTGAAATGCGTTGACTTTCAGCAATTATTCGGCCTCCGGTTCGCTCCGCTCCTGCTTGTCAGCTGCTTCAGTTTCCGCGGCTTTTGCAACGATTGTTAGTGGCAGTTTTCACCACCCACTCACTGGGGCTTTTACCGAATACGGGGAAGCCTTCACCCTGCTTGGCCCCGGTCTGCAGCTAGCACCATAGCCGCTCTTCTTCCAAGGGAATTCAGTAATGTCGTGGTGAGAGAATTTCCGGCTACTCAGTGTCCTTATTTGATGTTTAAAATGGATATACTGAACATAAACTGGAATAGACCTCGTTAGTTGTGCTTTTCCACATATTTTTATGTTAATAATGTAGGTTTTAACGTTCTAAATATGCCGTTTGCGTACATTTATGTGTAAAACCACGTCACTTTATTGTAAAATTTCTAAAACGCCGTTGCTTAGAGATGAATTTACTGTTGCAGTGAACTCTCAGGGCGACCCTATGCTGAGAGGGGCCCTAAATAAAATTTAATTTTGGGGGCCCACACACACAGTTAAGCCCTCCAGACATCACAACGCCACTGAACTCCCTTTTTATATTGTCCATGCTTAATCGTTTTTCTGTTCTGAACTTTACAACGTGTCTACAGTTTAACTAATGAGCCAGTAATGTATTAAATTGGATAATGCAGGCTGCTTCTGGGCCACATCTGGCAATTTAGATGTTCTGGATGGTGGAAAAGCTAATCTGAAGATGAAAAGAAAAAAACAAATGTTAATTTTGAATGTGTGTGTTTGTGTGTTTTTTTTTTCTATTTGGGTAGCTGCGTAGCACTCAAAAGAAATACTTGGAATTCAGTTTTCAATGTTATGTCTGGTGGTCGTGAATACACACCTTGCATGCAAATAAGACACTGCCTGTTTTTCTTGTTTCAGCTTTGGGCAAAATATCCTCACACCTGACATAAATGATGCTAAAGGTTACAGAGTGTGCTGGAGGCCATGGTTTACTGTTCCAGTTTCCCATTGTGGTGCAGCACAGTCATTAAAAAAGAGGGAATTGCTCACTTGATGTGCAGGGAATGTTTCAGGCTTCTTTGTTTTCATTACTTTTAGGTAAGGTAATTTTATTTATATAGCACATTTCCAGCAACAAGTCTATTCAAAGTGCTTTTCATGAGTTAAAAGGAAATACAAACAAAAGTTTGTTTGTATTGCTTACAGTTTCACCTTAAAAAATCAGCCATTTTAAAGAGGATGTGCAAATCAGGCATCATGTCTGATCAAAAAGGAATCAGCCTGTTGTGTTATAAAGGGCCAGTATTATGGAAAATCAACTTTTTTGAGCTTATCATGTTATAATGTTCCTTCATTAAAAACATACCTGGAGTGTTACCTGGATTCTTTAATGCTTGTTTGAGAAATCCTTTAATCTCCCATGGCAACCATTCAGCTGGACCTACCTTTGCCTTCGAGGACAAAGCTCCTCCTTGATGCTGCAGTTTCCAAATTTCTGCACTTCGGCCTTACAGAGCAGCTCTCACCTGCAACTCCCCCACTCAGCTCCTTCAGACTTGCCAGGAGCAATTAGCAAACACCTGGTGGAACTACACATCTGTTGAGCTCTTTATTGGAGCTTCTTCTTAGTGCAATGCTGGTAAAAACGTTATTAAAGGGTTAAGAGAGGAGCCATGTTGTGATGACTTCCTGAAGGTAAAGTTTCAGAAAGAGCAGGAGTTTTTAAAGAGACAGAGGCCCAATTTCAAGACATTAATGTATATAATATTTCTTTTGACTCGTATTTAATATATTTTTTACATAGTTGCATGGTTGTACTATATAATGATTTGATGTGGCTGGAAAATGAATGATTCTGGCCCTTTAACTGGTGTGCATGTGTGTTTCTACTGCAGTTCGGTGAGCGTGGACGGGTCAGATGGAATGGACGGCATTGGTAGCTCCCTGCCTGCAATGCCTGAACCATCCAACCCGATCAGCATGAAGCAGCCACCCGAGTCCCTGAGCACCCTGAAGGGCCGGGCAGACATGGGGAGCGACCCGGCTCTACTGATGGACAAAGCCGCTGCGCAGCTCGCTGCCACACTCCAGGACAGCGTCCTCCAGAAGATGTCCGGCCACAACCACAGCCACGAGAGGCTGAAGGACCTCACCTCCCTGGTGCTGAATGGCGACCAGGACGCTCTGCCCAAGCTCTGCACCCCAGAGCCTCCCATGCTGAAAGGAGACGAGGCGCCCGCCACCAACGACGCCCACCAGCACAACCGCACGCCTCATGTCGAGGCCGAGCTGAAGGCGACCGTACCGCAGGCGGCGGAGCAGCCCCTGCTGGAGCCTTCCTGTGCAGACGGGACCAGCTTGGTCACAGTCACAGAGAGCGCTTCACCTGGACCTGAGCTGGGACAGGAAGTGAAGAAAAGGAGGGGGAGACCCAACAAACCCAAACTTATTCTGAACCGCAGCTCTGTCATCGCCATGGAGACGCCTGACCAGACGGAGGTTATCGGAGAAGCAGAAGCGGCAAATGAGGTAGAAAGCCAAAAGGGAAAAATCTCTATGAAGTGTTTTATATTGCTGGTTTAGCCGTTGATACTGAGATATTTTACAGTTTTCAAATGCAATATACAAGAACATTATTACTGTACATTATTGTTCTTAAATTTTTTTTCTTTTTTCTGTAAAAATTGACTAAATGAATTGATTATTGAAATAGTAATTGATTAATCATTAACAGGAGTATACAGACTCCAGTATTCTTTCTTTGCTGAAAGAATACACTCAGAGTAGAAATTACAAAAGTTATATACTTTTTGCAATTAAGAGACCCCCCCCCCTTACCCCCCCGGTCTGTAAATATGATCTATACAAAACTCGAGTGGCAGTTTTAGTTTAACCTGGTTTAAATCTTTAAAACTATAAATAAACAGAATTTGCACATTTTTAAAAATCCGTTTAGTCATTAGAATAATCAATTATTAAAATTATCATTAGTTGCAGGTTTAGGAAAATTCCCAAATAGAAAACCAAAAAAGATGTTTAATTAAAAAAAATCAAGATGGGATGGAAATGAACAAATGTACACTATTATATGTAGATTTGTCTGTATGTGTGTTTGCTAGCTACAGTTTCACATTTACACATCAGAAAGTTAGTGTCTTTATTCCGGCTGGCGTCAATATCTGCCAAGCTGGAGGCGTTGCCATGACGCTGCACTGAAGAACAGATAATCAAAACCAAAGAGCAGAGATGAGATTATGCTTATTTCCAAGACTGAGAGCCATTGAATGACTGAGCAGAGCAGCAGGCTGTTCTAACACCTGGCCTGAACAGAAGCAGAGAGCAACATCTAATAGACGGTAACAGGCTTCAGTAAAGTCAGCAAGCAGTAAATATGTTTTTTTTTTTTCTCCTCCTCAGGCCGCAGTCGTGTCCGAAGAGCCGGAGCCAATAACAGAAGAGCGTCCTGTACCTACCCGGTTCTGCGTGGGGGATCTGGTTTGGACCAAGGTGTCGGGGTACCCATGGTGGCCCTGCATGGTGACCAGAGACCCAGAACTCAACAGTCACTTCAAACAGAAAGGTGACAACCATAAACACTGAAGCTTTATTAATAGGAGAAATAATGCCGTTTGTATATTTTGCTGTAATGTCCATGTTTTTGTGTCGTCTGTAGCCTCCAACAGCAGGTTAGGCCTCCTTTACCACATCCAGTATTTTGGGGACGCTCCAGAGAGAGGCTTTGTCTTTGAGAAGAACATGGTGTCCTTCACTGGGGAGGAGCAGTATGTGGAGCTCAGCCAGAGAAACAAACCACCAGCCTCCAGCGCTGCTCATAGAAAGGTTAGTTATCCTGCAGCAGCTAAACACTCCACTTTATCAAAAAATGTTAGAGAACATCCAAAACCAGTGATTGATGCAGATGAACTTGTTTTTCTTTAATTAGAGCAAAATTATTATTGAAAAATTAAAATTTTCTACAATGGAAAATATTAAATGCAACACAAAGCACTTGTCTTTTAACCATGCTTTTCATTCTCTGTTTAATTTCACATCAAATAGTATCGCATTTATAAACTGACTTCTACTGAAAAGCAGACTTCAGATAACCCAAATCTACTTTTATTTAATTTATTAAACTTTGCTTAATACAGCAAACATTATTAAAGAGAGATTGGCCCAAATCCTGTTATTATTGCTAAGACTATGCAGAATGTTTTACTTTTTATTCTTCTGAGCCCAAAAGAATTTGCAAACTGGATGTTTTTCTTTTAATAATGTGAAAAATGTTTAGGTTTTGGATCTACAATGATTTAAACTTCCCTCTCCTACAAGAAAAAAACTTATTGTATTATAAATGTATTGTTCACAATAATGGAATGGTTTGCTGCGATCCATTTGTAGTCGGAACCTGGAAATTCTGACTTCTGAGTTGGAAAAAAAATCAGCTGGAATTCTGATTTTCTCAGACTTTCCAACTTCCCACTCGGAAAGTATGAGAATTTTTCAAACATCGACATTGATATCCAGTATGGCCGCTCCTTGTACCAACATGATCAACCTTTTTTTAACCAGGATGTTAATAATCCTCCTTGAGATCAAAAATGTAACCCAAATAGTTACAAAAGTGTCCTGACTCTACCAACAGTAGTGAGCTGTGATGGAAACGTGTTTATTTCATAAGACACACATGTAAGAGTTCATGTAACATTACACAAAGCTCAACTCTAAACTGAATGAATGAAGTTATGTTTGCGTGTGAAAGATGCAGCTTAAAATAATTTTGGCTACTTGTTGCGTCGCCACATTGTAAATATGTAACCTCCTTTTTGCCCGTTGCTTCATTATTTTGTGACTTTACTGTTCTATCCCAGTAAAATGTTAAGTTCTGTGATTGTAGCAAAATCTGAGTTAGTTCAAGAGTTTAAAATACTTTAGAGAGACTTAATATTTGGATCAAAAAACAAATCTCAAAGCGTTGCATGCCGCAGAGTTCATGTCTTGTCTGGTTTGCAGATGGCTCCCTCGGTTCCCCGTAACCTCCAGGCTCAGTGGAACATGGGCGTCATTCAGGCCAAAGAAGCTGTCGGCATGGCACCGGACCAGCGCATTGACAGCTTTGGGTTTACTTACGACGGGGATGGGCCCCATCTGAACCCTCTCATCTTGGAAAAGCTGAATATGGATCTCACTGACGAGACGCACCGAGAGACGGAATCCAGGCTGGGCCTGGACGTCCCCTCCCTGCCGGCAAGCTTATTTTTAATGACTCCAAAAAACTTTTTCTTGAGGGATTGAAACTAATTCAGAACATGCTAAGAGCAGTTGGAAATTGAATTGGGTTTAATGTGAGACCTACAAAACTTTTTGAAATGATTTAATACATGTTTAATTCTCTTTGTAGAATCCCGTAGCTTTTCCACCAGATGCACGAACTCAAACGTTTGAGTCTCAGAAGAAAAAGAGACGGCCCAAAGTGGCTCAGCGTCCGACCAAGCTAGCGAGGAAAAAGAAAGTGTCTTCAGTCAACGGTGTTGTTGTCCCCAAGAGGAGAAGGCAAGCTAAGCCAGTCACGACCACTGATGACCCAGAGGACGCCTTGCCTCAGGTTGCTCTTCCAGGTTAGATGAAAATAAAACGTCTTTTTTTTTTTTTTTTTTTTAATACATAGGGCAGCAGTCTGCATCGCTCAGTATCGAGCAAATCTGTAAAACTATGGAATCCTCTTGAATGTTTTCACATTTGATCACATTAAAATCACAAATCACTTTTATATGATTGAACTAAAATTAATGCACATTTCAGAAGTGGTAGGAAAAGAAAATATACTTTTTATTATTTTTTTATTTTTTTGACAAAACTCCTATTGATTAAATCTTGATTTAATAAAGATTCATGAAGAGTTATTAATACTTTTGCCAGACTTTGTTGTTTGAAAGAGAAATGTTGTTGAGGACTGAAACGATTAATTGTGATCAATCAATTAGAGGAAAAATTGTCAGCTAATTCAGTGATCAATTAATCGTTTATTGGAATATAAAGACTAAAACAAAGTCCATTGCCTGCTACTACATTTTAAGTAATAAAAATTTTTATTTTCTTATTTTAAAAGAGGAAATTATTTGTTTGGATTTTTCCAGTGTGATTTTAATGTACAAAATAAGCTCAAGTGGTTACATGAAAAATTAGCAGAATGTGACCTTTTATTTATTTATTTATTTCCTCAATTAATAGAATAATCTACTAAAATAATCAGTAGTTGCAGCTAGGGCTGTTGTAAACGAATATTTTAGTAATCGAGTAATCTATCGATTATTCTTACGATTAATCGAGTAATCGGATAAAAAAAATTATAAAATGAAATATTGGTAAATCTGGCATAATACCGGTGTTACTATCAGATATCAATATCAGTCCAATTTTTCATATTTGAGCATCCCTAACAGTTGCTTTTTTGTAGTTTAGAAAACTAACCTGTAACAATAATAGCTCACTTTCTAAGTTAACCAGAAGAAAAGTTATAGAAAAATCTGAAATTATATTGAATTTAATAACAAAGAGGCAGGCTCACAAATATGCTTATAAAAAATGTCTACAATACAGCTTTTAGTTTATGTATTCATCTTCAGTGAGTTTAATAGATTAATTAAACTCACCTTGCCACCTAACCTGTCACGCTTTGGGTTTGAAAATACGGGAAATGCCGCCTGGAGTGGGAGGAGAGGGCGAATGAACGAACATGGGGTGGAGGGGAGGAAATAGACCAGCGGACTGACGAACCGTTAGACCGGGGGACGAACACGGGGGGAAGCAATACGGGATATTTACACACCTTCACTGGTCACACTCAGAAACTCATCTACCAGCCATGTACGATGCGCTCCGCCACCCGTTTCTTCAGACCGGGATATGAAATTTATTGTGCGGTTCGTCGGTAAAGCTACATTTACACGGTAAGCATCAGCTACTCAGCCGCCCGCCCTGTTCAGGCTATCCGCTCACCTCAGCGCTCTTCCCGCCGTTCGCTTTCAACCAGCAGCCCCGGAAGAGAAATGCTGCCGTACTCCAGGCATTCCCCAGTCATTTTAAGGATGCTTATTGGTTCCCCCAAAACGATAAAAAGTCGGGCATTATCATCAATCAATAAAATCCCCACGGGCCAGTCTTGAAGATTGGACTTTATGCCGCTGAGACTTAGCTTTTGTCAACAACTCAGAGGCGGAAGTGAGAGCTCCGCGCAACGCAAATGAAGTCCCGGCCGGAACACGGTGCGCTAACTAATAAAACATAAATTAACGAAGCTTCGAGGCAGGTAAATTTTCCTCGAGGAATTTTAGTAATCGAGGTACTCGAATCATTCGAGGAATCGTTTCAGCCCTAGTTGCAGCTCTAATCTTGTTTGGTTGAAATAAAACTAAAACTGCAATAATTAATTTGTCATTTATTTCACTCAAACTAGTTAAATATCTTAAATCATTTTGGTTTTAGGGAGGAAAGAGCAAAATATGAGGCGTAAAAGACAGCTAGATGCTGCAGCAGACAAGGATCAGCAGCCCAGAAAGAGACAGAGAACTGGCAAGAAGGCAGAAAAGCAGGTAAACACACACAGCATCACACTTTCCTTTATGACTCTTTGTTGTGGACGATTTAGTTTAGATATCTGGGGTTTAACACAATCACACTCACACAAAGTTTACTTTCCCAGGCCTCGGTTTCAGAGGAGACAAACAAAAAGTGGAGAAGAAAGAAGAAAACCAACATTAAAGATCTAAAAGAACCAAGAAAGCGAACAAAGAAGTCAAAAGGTCTGATCCACTACCACAGATGGGATTTGATCACCTAGAATAAACGAGTTTTTTTCTCTCCCCATGTTAAATATCAGTTACTGCTCAAGATTTTTTGTGTGCTTTGAACTAATCCTAACCAAACTTGTGACCTGAAACAGATGAGCAGAATGTAGAAAAGCCAAAGCGGCGCAGGAAAAGAAGGCAGGATGGAGAGAACCAGGCCGGCGCCTCCAAGGCTCCAAAGAAGAGACGCTCCTCTCCCTGTCCTGACACTGAGGTCACACACACACACACACACACACCCCTCAGTGGAAATGTCTTCATGTCTTACAGTCCACAAACTATAAACATTTGTGAAATTAATCTGCTGTCATATTCAATAAACTTAAATGAGTTCTGATGGGAAATAACCTTTTGAAAATAACCATAAACATTTAATTAAATTCACATTTCTGATAAATTTGTTTATTATTGGTTTGATGCCACCAAAAATCCACACAGACACTGTTCTACCTAAAGAGGGCAGCACTGAGACAGTTTTAGGCAAAAATAAGGTAGAACTAATCAAATTTACACACAAATGTCCAAATTAATACAGAAACAGAGATAATATATTTAGACAGTTTACCAAAAAAGTTGATTTGGTATTTTAAGAAATTTGATTCATAGGAAACTACTCATGTTGAGCCTCATTTCATTGTTCTCTGCATGTTGTTTCAGGGCTCTGCAAGTGAAGAACGTCCCGATTCTCCAAGCGACAGCCTAGATGGGACAAAGAAAGGCGAGCGGAAGAAAGAGTGTGTCTGTCAGGTAGTGCTTTAGCGATTTATCCACTCATTGTTTTAGTGAATTTGCCTTCACGCCTTCTTATGAATATTTTTCCCTCCATCCACACGCTGGACATGCTGTCTGTTTTCTCAAGGTGTGTGAGGTGGCCGGTGAGGACCTGGTGGCGTGTGAAGGCCAGTGCTGCGGCATGTTCCACCTGCACTGTCTGGGTGGAACCCTGAAACCTGACGACAAGCTGCTATGTCAAGAGTGCAGCACGGGTATGAAGAGAAAACACCACAAAACCACAATTCTTTAGTCTGACGGTTCATTGGATGGAGTTAGAGCAGCAGGTTTTTTACAGATAGGGGCGCAATATCAAGGCGTTAAATTAGTCAAGTTTTTTAAAGTCATATTTATATATATGTAGAATTTTTATAACAATTGACATAGTTACTTGATTATACTATAAAATGGCACTTTGTGTCTGGAAAATCTCATGATACTGTCCCTTTAAGTGTGAATAGAATAGCAAAATAAATTATTGTTCCAAACCTTTTTCCTTTATGTCCTTGAAAATTTGGTGAAGTGACCTGGAATCTGTAGGAGCCCAAATAGTTTGCTTGTTGCTGCAGCAACTGCAGTTCTCCCTCCTCGTATCCACTGAGCCTGCCTCTCCCCTCCTCAGGACTCCACTCGTGTTTCATCTGTAAGCAATCTGAGGCCGAGGTGCGGCGCTGCCACGTCCCCCACTGCGGCAAGTTTTACCACGAGGGCTGCGTCCGCCTCAACCCGCTCACCGTGTTCGACAACAAGGGCTTTCGCTGCCCGCTCCACACCTGCCTCAGCTGCCACTATGGCTGCCGCACCAAGCAAAAGGCTACCAAAGGTCAGGCCCGTCGATCAGGTTGGTTTTCAGGTTTTTGGCGGCCGCTGGTCTAACCTGCCACACGCGGTGCTCTGTGTGCTGCAGGACGGCTGATGCGCTGCCTGCGATGCCCCGTGGCGTACCACGTGGGCGACCTGTGCGTCGCTGCCGGGAGCGAGACGATCACAAACACAGCCATCATCTGCACCAACCACTTTAACGCCAAGAAGGGCTACAGCCACCACAGCCACGTCAACGTCAGCTGGTGCTTCGTCTGCTCCAAAGGTCAGCGAGGACAGCACAGAGAGGGTTTTTATGAATTCCATTTTAACCATGTTTATTCCTATGTAGCTATGGTGGGAGCAAATCAATAACCACAGTACGACTCGGAGATATGAAGATCCACATTTTTTTTTGTACCAGATGCAATTTCTAATTTTAATCTTCTTTTTTTTTCTCACTTTCATATCTGAAAAAGAAATTTCAATTTACAGAAAATATATTTAAAAAGTGTCTTTTACTTCAATAATCCCTTCTGTGCCAGGCTGAGAATTTTTGTTTAATTCTGATAATATGGATATAATATTAGCACAACATAGATGTGATTTTTCTAGAAAAAAACATCATAAAATTATGAGGAAAAAAAAATCTGTTTTTAATAAGAGAAAAGGTTGGATAGTTTTTTTCATAAGTTATCATAAAGATTTTCCAAAATTTAAATCTTCAAAAACCAAAAACTAGATTTTGAAAATCGATTTATGGCCCAGAGGTCAACATTCCTGTTGTTCTGTTTCACCAACTGAACATTGAATGGTTTTACAAGGTGTTACAAAGTATTTCCCCCTCATTTTGTTTTTTCTTTTTCTTAATAACCCAAACATTAACTTTTTGGCATTACAGAAAACTTCCCTTTTTAAAATGTTTGTAAGTTGAACATAAAATTATTTGTCACATGAAACCCTTCTACAGGTCAAAGCTTGTGCACACTTCCATAATGTTCAGGACCTTTTTGATCAGTTTAAATTAAATGTTTGTTCTGCTTCTTAAAACTTGCTGGCCTTACAAATTTCCTCTGTTTTCCCTGCATGTCTTGTGGAAAACTTTAGCGGCTCTTCCATTAAACCCAGATGTGTTTGGACTCCATAACTAATAAATGTTCTGACCTGAGGTGGAGCGTTTCTCCCCCTCTGAGCCTCTTAGTTGTGATTTTGTGATTATTGTTCCTCTTTGTTTTCCTTGGAAAGTAAATTTTAGTCAGAAGACGAGATGTCTGGCATAAAATCTTCTAAAATCTATTGAAGTGTTTGTAACAGGATAACATGTAAAAATGTAAGAGTATTTCTGAAGGGCGCTGTACGTTTTAAAAGCACTACAATTTAGATTATTGTTTTGGTGAAGGCGTCATCTTTAAGGACTAGTCGGCTTGCTGAGTTTTCATTCTGCTCTAACTGCGTCTTCGTGTCCGGCAGGAGGACAGCTGCTGTGCTGCGAGTCGTGCCCTGCAGCGTTCCACCCCGACTGCCTCAACATCGCCATGCCTGACGGGAGCTGGTTCTGCAACGACTGCCGAGCTGGCAAGAAACCAAAGTACAGAGACATCATATGGGTCAAGCTGGGGACGTACAGGTGGGAGGAACGGCTGAATGCTTCCTGCTCCGGTGTGTATGGCATAAAGTTGATAACTGCCCCTGATTCCTGTGTAGGTGGTGGCCAGCAGAGATCCACCACCCCAAAAACGTCCCCACAAACATCCAACACCTCCGGCACGAGATCGGAGAGTTCCCGGTCTTCTTCTTCGGCTCCAAGGATTACTTCTGGACTCACCAGGGCCGAGTGTTTCCCTACATGGAAGGAGACAGAGGCAGCAAGTACCAGAAGAACGGGATAGGCAAAGTCTTTAAGAACGGTAAAAACCTGCAGTTTAGTTGGTTTGTGATGTTTGTTCTTAGGGATGTTTCCGATACGGATCTGAAGCTTAGTAGCAGCAGGTACCGATCCGATACAGGAAACAGCTGGATTGACTTGAAGCGTTTCTCTTTTTTTAAACGGATATAAATGTACCAAATTAAAATTATTTACTAACGCTACACAAGTACAGCTCACTGAAATACACCAGCAGCTTCGCTAGCTTGGTCAAACAAGCATAAACAACTTTAATTTGTTCAATTTGTGTAAATAGAACAGCCAATGGGTAATAAATATTATGGTTAAACAGACGAAAACAACACGTTTACTGCTTTGGTCAAACATGGAAAAATAAACTGAAAAAACCTTTGAAATGGTTTAGAAAGAGCAATTAGGAATTCTAAAAATAAAGTGAAATAAATAATAAAACAGGACGTTGCTCAAAGCACAAAGCATAGAATTAGACTGAATAGATCTGTTCTTATGCATCAGGAACATTGTTACATAAACATGATTTAGAATTGTATCAATATTGTGACAGATGCAAATGACAATATCCACTCTAGGGTTTTTTTCCACTTTAAATCTAAAAGGGAACCTTTTCTTCCACCGTGTTCCTAAAGACTCCGTAGACTAACTCAGACTGAAGCTGAAGTGTTTGTGTTTGGTCTTCAGCTCTGTTGGAGGCTGAGGCTCGATTTAAGGAGATCAAGATAAAACGGGAAGCCAAGGAAGCTCAGGAAAACAGCCGGAAGCCGCCTCCGTACAAATTCATCAAGGTGGGAACCGCTCCAGACCCCTCTGTGACTCTGAGCTCCGTTCTCACTGCCCCCTCAGGGCGCGGCTGCATTGCTGCATTCGGTTTGGATGTCTTCATGTGTTTCTGCCTGCAGGTCAACAAACCTTTCGGCAAGGTCCAGGTCTACACCGCTGACATCTCTGAGATCCCCAAGTGCAACTGCAAGCCGGCCGACGAGCGCCCGTGCGGCTTCGAGTCGGAGTGCCTGAACCGCATGCTGCAGTACGAGTGTCACCCCCAGGTGTGTCCCAGCGGGGAGCGCTGCTGCAACCAGGACTTCACCAAGCGCCTTTACCCAGACACCAAGATCATAAAGACCCCTGGAAAGGGCTGGGGGCTGATCGCCCTGAGAGACATCAAGAAGGTGAGGAGATCATTCTGAGGTCATTCTGCCAGAATATGAATGTGAAACTGATCCCATCCATTGTTCTTATCCACCTCTTTAAAAATCGTCTGACTGGCCGACCGACCCGCCTGCCAGGCAGTTAGCAGTCCCTCCTCTGTTACCAACTTATCAGTCCCTTCAGGATGTTGCCATGTTTGTTGCTGTGGTCTAAGATTATACATTTTTGCAGTGTCTTTGTCAAACGGTAGCTAATTTTGTTTAAGCTGTATTTTTTTGCCATAACATGGTTTTACAAAAAAATAGAAATTGCTGCACATAACCTTCCCTTCCTGTGTCTTTTTTCCTATCTAATCCCTCCTCACCTGAGAAGAGCCTGCATCAATTCTCCTCCTTTGCTTTTTTTTTTTTTTTTGCAAAAAAAGTTACTGTTTAGTGTCACACATTCTTCATCTCGCAGGTTTCAGCTTTCAAGAGACATTGTGAAACAGAAAGTTCAAATCAATTCAAAAATATTTTATTGATCCCGAAAGGAAATTTCATGTCCTAACTCATTTTCAAATTCTTCAGTTATTGTAGATAGTGATGGCTGTTGGCAGGAAAGATTGTTTGTAGTGGTCTGTGTCACAGCGAATTTGAAGAAGCCTCTTACTGAAGATGCTCCATTTCCCCAAGAAAGTTTCAAATGGTTCAAATCATAGTTAAATTAAAAGGAGACTAAAGGGATTGGTTAAAAAATTGAGCCAAGTTATAGTGATTGGTCAGAAAAGAAATACAGGAAACGTTAAGGTGATTGGTCAAATTTGTAGAAAAGTTGTGATGAATGGTGAAAATTGCAAGTTTATGCAAAATTTGGAAATAAGTGGATTATTTCATTTCAGGCAACAAAAAAAAATCTTTCTGCCAAGATCAGAGTCAGCAGGTCATGGTTAAATGTGCCTAACATAGAAAACTCTTTTTTTTTTTAGCTCGCTCTGTCAACTTGTAATGAACCAAAAGAGGGGAAAAAAAAAACACACAATCCGGTTTCTTCAAAATAAAAGCGTCAGTATGTTTCCCCAACAGGGTGAGTTTGTGAACGAGTACATCGGGGAGCTGATCGATGAGGAGGAGTGCAGGGCCCGGATCAAGTACGCCCACGAAAACAACATCACCGACTTCTACATGCTCACCATCGACAAGGTGATTAGTGGGAACCGCCTGGTTCTGGTTCTGGTTCTAGAGGCTCGGTGAGCCCAGCCCAGACTCATTCTGCTCTGCAGTGAAGCAGGGCACTGTTCCTACGCAGCAGCGCCCCCCCTCTGCTGGGAGCTACAGAAACTGTATTGCATTGGGAGTGTTGCGTGACAGACGACTGTAACATTACAGTAGTCGATACGACAAGCTGTTAATGACTAAACCTGGTGGTTTGATCTGAGCTAACGAGAATAAGAGTGTAACTTGTGAATTTTTTTTTTTTTTCCTCTCTGTTTGGGCTTTTTTAAAGGACCGGATCATTGACGCAGGTCCAAAAGGAAACTACTCCCGCTTCATGAACCACAGCTGCCAGCCTAACTGTGAGACTCAGAAGTGGACTGTGAACGGAGACACCCGCGTTGGCCTGTTCGCAGTCTGCGACGTACCGGCAGGTCAGACGAGTTCACAGTGGATGCAGAATGTACCTTTTTGTTTTCCTCCTCTCATTGCTTAGCTTGAACTTTCCCCAACGCAGGAACAGAGCTAACCTTTAACTACAACCTGGACTGCCTCGGCAATGAGAAAACCATCTGCCGCTGCGGCGCTCCCAACTGCAGCGGCTTCCTCGGGGATCGGCCCAAGGTGAGCCTCAGAGTCTGCTTGGTATGGAGGAAAAGCCTGTTCATGAGGTGAAACGGCCTCAATCCCTCTGTTTTCATCCCAGAACTCAAACGGCCACACGGAGCCAAAGGGAAAGCGCTTTAAGAGGAAGTACAGGAGGAGGAAAAGCGAGGGAAAGAAGAAGTCTGAAGACGAGTGTTTTCGCTGTGGAGACGGAGGGCAGCTGGTGCTCTGCGATAAGAAGAACTGCACCAAAGCTTACCACCTGTCCTGCCTGAACCTCACCAAACGGCCATTTGGTGAGCAGAGCCCCCTCAGCGTCCCAGGATTACAGTTTCTGCTTTTAATAATGTAACCATGGTGACGCAGACGTCAGTCAAAGAGCTGTAAAGACGGAAATTAGTTGAAAACACAGTTTTGTTTTTGTTCATTTTTTGGAGTGGTAAAAAAAAAAAAAAGCACCTGCTGTAGAATAGGACTGATCTGTGTAAAATAGGGACACAACGATTCAGTGTTCTGAGGTTTAGTTGATACAGAAACATGTTGATTTGATTTAAAATATTTCTTTTAAACAGACAGACATTTACTGAATTACAAATGTATTTGACAACCAGCACAGGACACTTGAATGTAAGCTTCAGTAGTTTGGTCAAATATGTAAAAACAACTTTCATTTGTTCAGTCAGTGCAGGTAGGAGTAAAACAGTCAATGGGAAATAAATGAACTGAAACTGACAAAAGCAATAGGTTGACTATTTTGGTCAAACATGTAAATATAAACTAACAATCTCTTCTTTCAAATGATTCAGAAAGTGGAATTAGGAATTCTAAATATAATGTAAAAATAATTAATAAATTATGACGTCGCTCAGAGCACAAAACATTATTATACTGAATAGATCTGCCCTTATAGATTAGACACGTCACTGAAAACAAATGTAGAATTTTTTTCCAACATGGAGCCAATAATGAGATTGGTGCATATTAGATCGGATTATATATACTTATAATTGTACAACATTTTACACGTAAAGGCAAAATAACTGGGCATGAGAGAAACTATGAACTATTAATCAAAAGATTAAAAACTAACAAAAAGAATGTCTTCCATTTTCATGGGGCAGTGGCTCAGTCTATGGGTAATTTACTGCCACCTAGTGGCATGTTTGCTGTGCTCAGTTGGCTCTGGTTGGACTGATTTAGTTTCAGTGTGTGATCTCAAGTGTTTCAGTCAGAGAAACAAAAATCTGCTGAGAACAATCTGTTATTGTGAACTGAGTCTTTTTAAAGGCGCAGTATTGTGTACAGTCAACTTTTTTTCATCTTTCCTCATGTTACGATTTTATTCCCTCATGAAAAACAAACCTGGAGTGTTGCTTTGATTCTTTCAGAACGATCAGGAGTCTTTAAAGGGACAGAGGCCTAATTTCAAGGTGCTAAATTACAAAGTAAAATTTATTTTAAGTTGCGTTTTATAACAACTGAAGGTAATGTAGTTACTTGATTGCGCTATAAAACAGCAAAAACATAGTACTGTCCCTTTAAGGGATATCCAGTTCAGCTCTACTTTGTGTTGGTTTATTACATCAAATCCCCCAAAAATGCATTAAAGTTTCCATCTGTAACATGACAGAATATGAAGACGTTTATAACGTATGAATATGTGGAATATTGAGGCTCTGTCTCCTCTCCTGCGCCCCCTGCAGGCCGCTGGGACTGCCCCTGGCATCACTGTGACGTCTGTGGGAAAAACTCGGAGGCCTTCTGCCAGCTCTGCCCCAACTCCTTCTGCAGGGCCCACCAGGAGGGGGCGCTGCACCCCGGGGCCGCAGTGGGAGAGCTCTGCTGCAGCGAGCACGACGACACGGAGGGAGGAGCCGGCCAAGCCCGGACCGCCGGCTCAGAGTCCAGCAGCGCCGCTGCCGCCCGCCCCAAAGGCTGCAGGAAGGCGGACGGAGAAGAAAGCAGAACCAAAGGCTCTAAGAGAAAAACACCAGAAGCCTGACCCGACCTGAAGAGGCGCCCTCCTCCACAGCAACAGTACGCCGCCACACAAACAAGAGGCACCCTACGTATTCATCATCAGGGAACGGTGCTGACCTCTCACACGCTCAGCATTGACCTTTAGCCTCCTCCTTTTTTCTTTTTTCTTTATTTTTAACTTTTGAACATTTTCAGGTTTTCTTGTACTAGTCTGCACTGAGGTGACCCTCTGTGGTAAAGCACAAAATCAGCTCCGGAAACGCTGCCACCAGACTTTCCACCAACCGAGCTGCAGCGTCATAATCACCCACTTCTGATTAGTGTGGCCACAACTAGAACCTCAGTCCATTCATTACCGCCAACAGCAGAGCTCTATTCGTTATATATCTATGTTTGTTTATATGAGAAAAAAATAAAAAAACGAAACAACGATGAATACTGTAATAGCGTAAGACGTCAGACAGGATGCAGGTGGATAGTCTGTTTTTGTAGATCTACAAATGTGCCAGATGGGAGATGGAGCAGCAGGACACTATGGATGGGCCTCTGGTCGTCTTCGTAGCCATAGATCATGTAACTGTAGACATGTTTTAATTTTACAACCTCTTTTGTTTTAGCTCGCTTATTTTATTTAGATTTTTGTTTTTAATAACAGCACTGGAAATGATAAAAAGAGAGAGAAAAAAACGATCCTTTCCAGAATAGCAGGGATTATGGAGCAAAATAAAGAGAAGAAGAAGAAAACCTGTTAAACTGTTGAGAGGGAAACACTACAGGGACTCAATGAAGGAACGAGAGCAGAACCAGAACCACAGCGTCACAGTGACGACCCACGGTGCTTTAACTCATCCTGCTTCAGGTTTACAGTCAGGTACAGACAATACTCCCTTTGACCATCATCATCATCATTATTATTATTTCACATCCTGAAACTGAGGGCCTTGTTGCTGTTGTCTGCTGAGATTTCTGCTGATGTAAAGATTTTGGTCAGACCTCACCTTTTTTTTTTTTTATCTTTAATTATTCCTCTGGAGGTTTTTAAGCCTGACGTTCTCTCTAATTACTGTTAATACTAAAACACCGGCCCCTCAGGCTGATGTGGTTTAATAAAAAACAGAGAAAAAGATTTCTCAATTCACTAATCAGAATTGTTAAAGCAAAGCTGTTAACTGTTCTGTGGCGTCTCGTCCCAACTTTGCTTTGAGAGTTCCTGTTTCTGTGCGTCGTCCTTCAGCACGACTTTCTGCGTTTTTCACATTTTTCATCCACATCCTGCAGACGTTTTTTTAACCAATTTTTCAAACCTAAAGATGAATTAAATTTAGACATTTCAGACGTTAAACCGAAACTCTTCAGGTTTGGACCATAAGATTAGATCTGCTGGGATTTTTTTCTGTATTAAATCGAACACATTTCCCGGTTTTGTGTGTTGGAAAGGTTCCGGTAACGGATTGAGTCCGGTATTCCTGGAATTCCTATCCAGCTGGTGCTCTGACCCTTTCTGTCTTATGCCTTGTTACCTTCTGTCGCTCGTCAGTCTGGACCTCTGGCCGAGCCGGATTGTTGCGGACCGTCAGTACGACAGCGTATTGTAGATGGGCAGTAAATTTCTGCCAAAAAACAAAATACATTTTAATATTAACCCCTTTTTGGGGAAAAAGGGGGATTTGTGAGCTTGAAAAGTCAAATATTTACTGGGGGGGGGGGGATCAAAAAAGTTCAAATTTATCAGAAGTTTTTGAGAAAAAACTTGGACATTTGAGTTTGAAAGTCAAATATTTTCGTCTTTTGGAAATTTTCTGACTTTCTAAAGTTGAAAATCTTAATTTCTCTAAAATGTTTGAGGTTACTTTGAAATCTTTTTTTTTTTTTTGCAAATGTTTGACTTCAAATTGTAAAATTTACAAGTCTTTTTTTTCTCAAATTCTCGAGATTAATGTATAATTTTTAGTTACTTGGCAAATTTTTGTCTCTTTAAACTAAGAAATTTCTAAGTTTTCTTGAAAATTTGAGTTATGAACTTATTTTTTCTTTTTTCCTGACTAAAATGGCCCCAACACGCCGTCGTAGGTCAGAGCGTCTGAAAGTTTCCCTTTGTTCGTTTGAAAGGGAAGCAAATTGGAGAGGATTCTGACTTTTTTTTTTCCAGAGCTGGTTGAGCCTTCAGACCAGTTTCAGATCATAAAGTTTATCATTATTTCATGTTTAATATCTCTCCAATACTTTCCTATCTCGCTGAGGTTTCTTTTTTTATATTTTTATACACAGTGCTTCAAAGATTTAAAAGGATTCCTTTTTGAATTAGCTGCACCTATTTTATCTTTAATTTATTTTTCACCCAATGATGCGAACGGGGACTCATCCACTGGGGCAGCACGTCCGTTTCTTCTCGGTTCCATGCATCCTAACCTTGCGTTGACTGAATGTAGTCCAGCCAGTTGTTCTATTTTTTTTTTGTAAGCACTGTAATTCCCTGTAGAGCTGAAGTGTCATGTGTGTAGACGTTTCATACTATAACTACTGTCATAGCAAACCAGAGACTAATATGTACATAATGTATAAGTGGTAATAGTGATTCATCTATTGTAAATATCATGCAATTTCTTGACCCTTTTTTTATGCAGTGCTGAAACACTTGTGCAGGATCTGTTAGTGAGTCATGCAATAAAGTGATGGAACCATTCATCTTCTGACTGGTTTATTTGATGCCTTTCATGCAGGAGTTTGGTTTTAACTCCACACTTTTGGTTTTAGTCTAATAGGTCAGATGTTTAAATTAAGATATAATTGTATGGGGAAATTTTGATTAGTCATGGTGGCTTAAATACACCTTTCACTGTGAAAGTCCTAGAGCTATACTCCATCCATTTTCTTTACACACAAACCCCAAGCTGGGAATCAAACCCAGAACCTTCTTGCTGCAAGGCAACAGTTCTACCAACTGTGCCACTGTGCAGCCTCCTAGAGCTATACTATTTGACTAAAACATTTTCAAGACTGAAATGGCAAAATTATTCAATAGACATGAGCTCAATAACAAAGATATTGCTTTTAATCTGTTTGGGTTATTGATATTGCTCCAACATCTTTAGCAGTGAAATGCTATTTTAGGCTTGAGTAGCTTTGGTGATAGGCTAACTGCTTTTAGCACAACTGGAATACAATCAGATCGGTTTTTGGATCTAAAATAAACACTGTTGAAAATGTTAATCTACATGAATATATTTACATATTACGATTAAATCCATATTTGTGTATGTCCCAGAGGGGCCACCAGAAGCGGCTTTATGGTCCATCGCTGCTGTTTGCGGTTGTTGCTTGTGCGTCAGATTTACTGGCGTACCAGAAACACAGTACAAAGGTTCCAGCTTGTGACTTTTGTAACAACAAAAAATTATGTAATTATTTCATCTTAACACACTGAAGTCCCAGCCCTAAAATAAATAAATAGGAGCCCACCGATTGCAGTTTTCTGGCCGATTGCACATTTCTGATCTTCTAAAAAGCCTAACCAGCCGATTCCTATTTTGGCCAATACCTATTTTCTTTATTGTAGTAGGGTACGGGAATTTTATTTATATAGCACATTTTCAGCAACCATGTATTTCAAAGGTCCTTACATGAATTAGAATAAAAGAAAAACAAAAGTACTCCACAATTAACTAATAGGAGTTTCTCAAGATTTTAAGAGAGATGCATATAAATTAAATAACCTGGTGGGCCGGTCTCGGTCAAACTTCTCACCAGAGAGCAAAAGAGGAGAATGGTTGATTTTTAGACCTTAGATAAGATCAGTGGATAATATCTGCTTCACATGTAAAAATCGACCGATCACCGATCTCCCAAAATTAAGGAAATCTGCACCAAAACAATCAGTGCATGAAGTTGTCTCAAAGTTCTGATTACCTTCTCAATCTTTAAACAATCATCACACATTTGTTTAAGAGTACTTTTTATTTCTCTTCAAAACAAGCCCCCTCACAAAAACTCCTTTTGCATAACAGTAGTACAGCAGCGGCCGAGGGTACAAAATGCTTCTGTCATTATTTTTCAGTGTAAAAATATCTCTTCTCGTGCCTCCCCCACCTGTGCCATCCTCTCGTAGTGCAAACGCTTCAAATAAAAGTTAGGCACATGATGGATACGATCGCAGTTCAATTACACTTAAGTGCTGATGACGTGTAAAACATCATTCTTTGATTTCCTCTGTAGGTTCCCAGTTCATACGGCGTGACGCCTGCAGCCTGGTGAGAGTAAATATTAAGAAAAGGGGCGGCTGGACTTCCTGGTTTTGGCTGTGAAGATTTGATGATTCCTGGTTAAAAGGAGAAAAAACAAAAGACCTACGGAGTTCTACTGGCTGACAGGATCAGGATTATATGTTGGAGCTGGACCGACTGAGTACAAGAGACTCAGTCGGCTTTAGTAATACTATGTTAAACACAAATGACATTGAAAGCTTATGGTCCCAAGCAACAATCACAACATCTTTCTAGTTGATGCTTTTGCTTGTATATATCTGAGCAAGCGATTTAAGTGGCAACTTGACAAGTTTCTACCTAAACAAAAAACAAACTCAATAAACTAACTAGCTCAAAATAAAGTCAAATATTTCCCAGTTTTACATTATAGTACAAATAAAAAATAAATATCAGCTCTGTTTATTTTTTTGTTTGTTTTTCCTTCCTCCATTTAGCCATTTTATGATTTCTAGACAAAATAAAGGTACAAAGAGTGACTGTCATTCGTTTCTGATTAGCGCAGTGTAGCTTATGCGCTCCATCAGGATGCTAGCACGCCGCGGCGGATAATGTCAGAGCCGTAGCGACGCCCCAGTGACGAGTCGCCCCTCAGCTCGTGGGAGTGGCACCGCTTGAGGCAGGGCTCCAGCTCGCCGTCGGCTGCCTTGGAGTCGGAGCTGTAGCCGTCGGCCTCCGGACCCGACCGGAGCCGTGTTCTGGGGTACGCCGACTCCGGCGAGTTGGTGAGCGGTCTGAGCAGCGGGTTGCTCGGCTCCAGCTCTGCCCGCTCCCTCAGCGTGGCACTCGGAGGCTTGTCGGCCCGCTTCGGGATCCGGAACTTCCCCCAGCCTTTGAGGTGTCCGGACGCCGAGCCGTTAGGGGCGTGGGAGCTGCCGTTGGTGGGTTTTCTGAGCCAGCTGTTGGCTTTGGAGTCTGAAACGGAGCTGGGTTTAAACTTAGTGTTGGGGGCCGCGTCCAGCGAAGCGCCGCTCCGTCTGGTCGTGGCATCGTCAAATAAATACTCGTCGGAGTCAGAGTTTCTGATGTCAACCAGCCGGATGGAGACGGTTTTATCCAGATGTTTGGAGCCGAACTTGTTCTTCAGCTGGCAGGGGAAGCTCTCGGAAATGTCGCTCCTCCTCTTCCTCCCTCGCTCCTCCGGCTCTGGATCTTGCTTGTGGTTTCCCAGTACTTCATTCTCCGGTGCCGGGGTTTCTCTTCTGGGGCCCTTCCTGCTCTCGGGCTTGTGCAACTTGACTGAGGCATGTTCCTGAATTACTTTCTGGAGCTTTAGGAAAGGCTTCTCCTTGCTCACTTCAAGCTGGTGGACTTTGGCATCACCTTTGGACTCTGTGGCCGGAGCCTCTTGGATTTGGGAGCATTTGCTATCTTTAATGTCCAGCAGGCTACAGGCATTGTCCTTCCTGTGAACGCTTGGAGAGTCCGACAGGCTTTTCCTCCTTTCCTGCTTTAGCGAACTTCGCTTGCTCTTCAGACCAGAGTTACTCCAGGAGGAGCCGGACTGGCTGCCGTCAGAGGAGAAGGAACCCAGAGAGAAGAGCCTCTCCAGGTCCTTAGCAGAGGGCTCACCTGGAATACAGAACCATGCACAGCTTCAGTGTGACTGTTAGCTTTTATCAGTTAAATATTTAGTTTTAGCTCAGTGGGAAGCACACAAACTGAATTCCACACACTTCCAGCTGACCAGCGGTCCTCTGCTGAGACTCTTGTGGATGTGTTGGAGAAGACTCACCGTTGAGCAGCTCGTGGTCCAGCAGGCGGACCTGGTGCTGGAATATCTGCTCCTGGACTTTACACAGCGAGCGCTTCATCTTCTCCCTCCGGGTCACCATGTAGGTCAGGTTACGCACCTACAGGAGGAGCAGCGACAGTCAGCGTTTCCACAGCATACACTCCCTCTTCTGAACGGACAGTAAGGTCAAGCTAACACACTGTTAAAGCTGCAGGACCTAGCTTTTATAAAAAATATGTTGGGGCTTTTTTTTTTTTGGTTTACATTTGTTTAAAAAAGAAAAAAAGTCTAGCCCGTTCCAGTGCTACTATTGCCATCTGTAGAAATGAACGGCTCTCGATAAAAGAAACAACCAATCAGAGCAAGGAGGAGGGTCTTGGCGCTGTCAATCAAGCTCATGAACAAGCTTTTCACACAAAAATGCTAAGTTGAGTTAGCATGGCCACAGATGGTAGCAGATAAACGGTTTTTCTGGAGTGGTTAGTTGTTTTTCTGACATCAGAACGTTTAGCAAAGCGTACACAGGCATGATTGACAACGTTAAGACCCGCCTTTAATCATCTTTTGAGATCCCTGACTCATTTCCTTTCAATGATAATCTTGGTTGAATCAAAATAATGTTAAACCCAACATGAGCTTTAGGGTTTATAGACCATGGTCCATGTGGACCACGATGGATTTGGCAATTTCCAAGTTAATAAAGATGCTAATGCTAACCATAAGATGTTAAGAGACTCCAACTCACACTGTGAAACGTCGCCCCTGATCCCACTATAAATAACACTGGCCAACAGCCAAGAAGTCTGGGGTTTTTCAACTGTTTTAGGGTCATTTTGATGAGATGAATCCAAAAATCACTTTGGTTTTGCTCAATCAGGTCAACCTTCTGAACTATGGAGCAACATGAGTATCAAAATGCATGACTTGTTCTGACATCTGGATCGGTTTCCTGAGAATCTGATCAACGAGTGATGAGCAGGAGGAGAGATTCCATCAGAACAGAAAAGAGACGGAGAATTTAGCACAATGAAGATGAAATGTTCAATTTACATGTACTTAATCTTAGTGTTTATTATTCAATTTATAGAAATCCAAGTTTGTAGCATTTAATTAATACATTTGATTAACAGCATTTTATTAATAATTTTTTGGATGAGAAATATGAATGGAAATGAACTGATAATGTCACAAAAATGTAATTTAGTCAGAAGATCAAATTTCTCTAAATAAATTCAGAATAAAAGCCTGACCTGATTGAGAAAAATGGATGTCATTTTTGGATCCTGTGGTGCAAAATAGTCACAATTCAGTTGAAAAAACAGAACTTCCTAAAATATTTTTTTGTATCCCAGTGTTATGAATGGCAGCCAACTGCAGGAAGGTTGGGCAGAAACATTGTAAATGCTGAAATCTGACTGCTTCCTGTCTGCTGTAAAATATTCCGTCACAAACAGAAAAGCAAAGCAGTTTTTTTTCTCTCTCTTCCTTTGGAGCTGCTGTCCCTTCTCAATCTAGTTTATAACTCACAAGGAACACGTCGTGCTGAAAAACTTGATTTATTTTCAGATGTTTCTGTGATACTTCCTCCCGTTTATAACCCCGCCTCTGCTGCCGCCGGCCACCCTGTGAGTCTTCGTCAGGAGCAAGTGGAGACCTACCCTCTCCAGGTCCTGCCTGAGGTGTGTGAAGAGCTGCAGGCGCCGCAGCAGCACCTCCTGCTCCCGCCGGGCCAGGCTCTCCTCCTCGTCCTTCTTGGGGGTGAGCAGCTGCTGGTTGAAGTTGGCTTTGCGCTTCAGCTTCCAGTACTGGTAGACGAAGTCCACCACCTCCGGCGCCAGCTTCAGGCTCTTGGCCACCTCCTCCACGTCCACAAACTGGTAGAACTCCTCCTCCATCTCCTGCAGCTTCAGCTTGCGGAGGTTGACCCTCTTCTCCTGGTCGCTGTTCGCCCGGCCCTTGCGGTCCCGTGTGCCCTCCTTCCCTTCGTCCTCCGCCGGGTCGCCCTGGAAACCGGAGTGTTTGGGGCAGTACGACTTGAACTTCACCTCGTCGTCCTCCGTGAGGATGGTGTTCATTTCCAGGTTGGCGTGGAGGCCGCAGGTCACGTGGAAGGCAGTCCTGCAGTTTTTTGCGGAGCACTGGAGAGCAAATGGCAATGAAACAGATTCAGACGGACTGATGCCAGAAGCTACATTCATTAAAGACAGCATTCATTCTGCAGCAAAACCATTGGCTCACTATATATAGATTGCATATTAAACAGATTCAAAACAGTGAAATATTTCAAGCTAGGGCTGAAATGATTAATCGTTATTAAAATAATCGTCGACTAATTTAGGAACTGATAGTTAACTGGAGCACAGACTCAACAGAAAGGCTATTTGCTGAAAGAACAACACACTCAGAGCAGTAACTAATCTAAAATTATACTATATAAATATATACACACTTTGCACTTAAGATAAAATAGAAACATTTGTCTGCACATATGTTCTACCCAGAACTCCTCTATGGCAGTTTTAGCTTCACCTGGTTCAAATTCTGTAAAATACAAAATGTCCCACTAAGATTCTTTTGCTACTCGGTTATTAATGGGTTAATCCAAAAAATAATAGATGAGCTCCACACTGTACTGATTTTATGTCAAGCAGAAAAGGCAGAGGATTTTTGTTTCAGCTGCAGATGATCAAGAGTTCGCAAAACAAAACAAAAAAAGCAATTTTAGACAACAAAATGTGTTTATTTTCGTATTTAAAAAACTAACTTGTTTATTCGGATCTTTAGTGTATTTCTAAAATTGTATCAAAAAATTTAATTGAAAAATTTACAGAACGCAGCAATGTTTTTATTTGATTAATCGTCAGAATAATCGATTACTAAAATAATCCTCCCTAATTCAAGGCTTTCATAATTTTGATGATTATGGTTCACAGTTAATGAATATGCAAAATTCAGTCTATGAGAAAATAAGAATATCACATAGTATGAATAAAAACTGCAGTCAGGCTGGTTGGGTTGGAGACGCCTACCTGGATGCAGGCTCCGGTCTTCTCCTTACACAGGCAGCAGATCAGAGCCCATCTGTTGCTGGGAATGTGGGACACATTGGTGATCGGCTCCATCTTCTCCGGATTCCCAATGCTCACCTGGAACGCACAGATACACACAACCACATGCGAGCACAAGTTTATATGAATAAAAAAGAAATAATTACAAAAAGACACCCCAGAAGATTAACAGAATAAGTAGGATTGATGGAGCTTTCACCTCTGGGATCCACAAGGCACAGCTGACATGAACCCACTTGGTTCCGCTGCGGGTCGGCTTCATGGCTCCGCCCTTCTTAGGACACACCTGGCACTTTGGGAGGATGCCGAGCGCGCAGATCCGACACAGCCAGCTGCCTTTTGGGACTTTCTGGATGCCGTAGCATGCCTGGTCAGAAACACGACCAGAAAACAGGGAGGAATTCAAAACACACACACACACACACACACACACACACACACACACACACACACACACGATTAAATCAAAATAAGATAAATATTTAGTTTATGGTAATGTTCACCAAAGCTGAAATAAAAGCTCCTCTGGGTGATAAAATAACTTCTCTAATGTTGCTAAAACTGTGAAGTTTTGACCATGAATACCTTCAGTATTGAGGTCATGTTTCAGATTCTGCTGTCTTTACAAAACAAACCAAATATATCCAGATTTCTTGGAAACATAAAAGCTCGTTAACAACAAATAAATGTACCAAAATTAAAATACATCTACCAGGATTTTTTAACAGAGTCCATCATTTCAAGGTGAAAAATGAGGAATGGCCTCTGTAAACATTTTACAACCAAATCTGAAAATCAAGGCCAGCTTTCAAAGAAATATGAGCGACACACCTTTTACATTTTAAATGTTCATTTGTAAAAAAAAAAAAAAAAGTAAGAACTATATGAAGTGGGCCTGGACGATATGGTTCTAAAATCTATCATGAGATAAGTGTTTTGTATCAATCGATTTAGATAATTATTGATTCGTTTTTGTTTTTGTTTAAATAAGTGACATAAAGCCAAACTAGAGGTGTGACGCTTCCTGTTTCATCCACGGCGTTGGTTTTTATTTTTTAGCAATTAGGACTGCTTACCTAGCTTACCTAGTTGCTAGGTAACCACAGAGTGAGGTAGCTGACCTTGCTTAGCTGGCCTAGAGATCGAGGGGCTAAAGCCTTTCTTCTGCCTACGTCTCCCAGAATGCTGTGCGGTTCTGGATCAGAGTTCAGTGACTATTCTATATATTGATTATTCTATCAGATGTATTATCTATCGATATCGATCATGTGTCTATTACTATATATTATTAATAATTTATTGTCCAGCCCTAATATAAACCTTGAGGTTGGACTCTGCCTTCAGTGGTTCCGGTGTTGACCTCTGACCTGGTGAACGCAGATGTTACACTTGTCGCAGAACACCATCTCGTTGTTGTCCTCTCCGTCCGGCGACTGACAAACGTCACACACCACGTCCTCGTCGTACTCGATGCCCAGCCCTTCCTCCGTCTCCATGGCGTGGGTCATGTTTTCGTGACAGCAGTGCTCAAACTCCTCCATGACTCTCTCCATGGTGTTCTCGTCCAGCGGCGGCACGGCTGCAAACAGCACCACATGCTGGTGAGAATCAGCTTCTCCTTGTTATGTGTGCGTCTCGGTTTTATTGGATGTCATGAAAGAAACGGAAACCCATCTAATAGACGGTGAGTTTCCAGCTGAAGGACGGGAGCAAGGTTCACCATCCATTACTGTAGAGTCTGGACTATAAACAAACCATTATCACCGGTTCTACGATAACCTAGGATATGGTTATTAACAAATAACCATAAAAGTGCTGCGTATGCATATGTTTGTGTTTGTTTCTCGGTAATTTATCGACTTTGACAAAAATTAGAACCTGTAAATCTGTAGCCGAAGAAAACTATATTTATATTACAGCATATCCAAATCCCAGCATAAAATCGATCCTTTCTGTGGAAACATTCAGATGTTCTCACAGTAGAAAAACAAAATGCAAATATATGAAGTTATTTTAGAATGCAAAAAAATAAAAGTGAGCAGCGTCAGAGCAGGATCGACACAATACTAAAATTTGATACTAATACTGAAACTAATAACATCCGATACTATTTTTGATGCAGTGGAAGCATTTTTTGAAGGAACAGGGTTCTTTATATTATGAGCAAAAATACAATTAATTATGTAAAATGATAACATTTTCAGTTGCTTATTTAGAGCAAAAACCAACAAGTAGGGAACAAGTCAACCCTTGTTTGGAAAAATATGTTTTAAAGATACGCTTAAAAACAGTCAAGATAACACTTAATAAAAATATTAATATAATTTAAGGAAGCGTGTTTTTTTGATCACACTTCCATAAATGTAATTTTACTACATTTTATTACACTGATCTCCAGCATGTGTTTCCATTAGTTAATTCACTATTTTTACTTGTAATTTTACTCATAAGGGACAAACAAAAACTGAGTGCAGACTAAAAATGAATTGTTTCCAATCAAGCATGGATGTGGTGCAGTAAAAATCAGGGTTAGTTTTTAGCTGCATCAGCCTTCAGTATCTTTACAAATAGACGGAGGAGTAATGGAGGTTTATTTTGTTGACTGAGTCGTCGGCAGATTAACATTTTCTTGTGATAATCGGTGAGCGGAGCGCTGCGAGGTTCAGGACTTCACCGAGGGGAGCTCAGACCGTCTCTGCAGCTAATGATTAACTAGATAGCGTTAGCTGACGTCATGTGGGAGGTTTGCTCTGTTACAGATGCATCAGCTTTACTGTTTGCTCAAATGTGAATCAGTCAGTTTTTGTTTTTTATATTATTGATCACATAGATTTCTGTGGAGTCCGCAGCTCACCCATCTGTGCAAACTCCTCGTTGATGATGTGCAGCCAGGCCACGTCTTCTTCGTTCAGGTCGTAGCGGCACATCCCATCCGCCAGCGTCCGGATGTCCACGTAGCCCAGCACCTCCGTGCCCGACGTTCGGATCAGCTTCTTAGGCCTGATGAACATCACCTCCTTCCCCTTCTCCGCCAGAACTCTGAGCAACAAACAACAAGTTATCTACCAACATGGAAAAGTGTGGAAAAACTATGTACACCCATGATATAGTAAAATGTTAAACAAAAATCCAGTTGGACTTGTTTTCTAATTCAAATTTGCTGAAAACACCAGGAGATGAAAGCAGAGTGAGCTTAAAAATAAAATCTATTATTT